>NC_056623.2:156569941-157170878 GCF_002870075.4 Lactuca sativa | reverse complement strand
GGGGTAGCCCCTGGCACTAAGTCGATTTCGAACTCGACTTGGCGTTGTGGTGGTAACCCGGGAAGTTCTTCTGGGAATATGTCGGGAAAGTCGCGTACTTCCGGGATTTTCTGGATGTCTTTCTGTTCTTGGCTGGTATCGATGATGTGTGCGAGAAATGCATGGTACTCCTTCCGCAAACACTTTTGTGCTTGAATGCACGAAATGATGCGAAGGCTGGTACTAGGTTTGTTGCCGTAGATAATTAAAGTTTCGTTGTTAGGAAGGTTAAGACGAACTGCTTTTTCGAAGCACATAATGTCGGCACGCAGAAGAGTCAACCAATCCATACCGATGATAATGTCGAAACATTTAATGGTAACTGGCATGAGATCTATCTTGAAAGTATGGCTATCTAAAGTTAAGGTACAACCTACATATATGCAGTTTGTACTCTCTGTTTTCCCGTTAGCCATTTCTACTGTGAATGAATTATCTAATGCACATGGTTTTTTTTAAGCAGATGTGCAAATTTGTGACTTACAAAACTTTTCTCGGCTCCACTATCGAAAAGTATGCAAGCATAAGAGTTATCGAGGAGGAATGTACCAGTAACTATCGTTGGATCAGCTACTGCTTCTTCGTGTCCTAGAGCCATAACTCTTCCCACTCCTCCAGCCATCCCTGCTTTAGGGCAGTTCCTCTTGTAATGGCCCACTTCGCCACATCCGTAGCAAGCTTGGCCCATACCGGCGTTAGGAACTTAAGCAGCTTGAGCTGTTGGAGTTTTGCAGAAGCGGACGGTGTGTCCCTTTTTGTTGCAGTTAGAGCAATGCATCTCCCTGCAAGGTCCGTTGTGATGGAAGTTGCACTTGGTGCACTTCGGGAGGGTTTCAGCATATGCCCTTGCTGGTAAGAGGTTGGAAGGGGCAACAGGAGTAACTGTGGCAGCATTGATTGCCACATATTGTTGTTTCTTGGAGGACCCTTGCGGAGCCCCTCCTTTCCTCTTATTCCACCCCTTCTTGTGGTAGTCGGGGTTGGACTTTTGTGGTACAGGGGTAGGGATTATTATGTTCTGAGGTTTCCGGTGATCGATAAGAGATTGTGCCAGTTCCTTGGCACTATCAAAAGTAATAGGCCTGGAAGCGATCACACTTGACTAGATCTGGGGTGACAGTCCCCAGATATACCTCTCGATCTTTTTGCTCTGGAGAGCAACCATGTCGGGGCATAAGTTTGCGAAATCACAAAACCTATTTGTGTAGGTAGTGATGTCGGATCCAACCATTTGTAGACCCCAGAACTCCTGCTCGAGTTTTTGTACTTCGCCTCGAGGACAGTATTCTTTCATGAGCATTTCTTTCAATTTTTCCCAGCTGATGGAATAACCCACCACCAGAGTTAGATAGTTAACATGGCTGTTCCACCATGTTAGTGCTCGGTCAGAGAAGGTACAAGCTGCGAACTTGACCTTGCTGCCTTCTTGGCATGCGCAGATCTCGAAGACAGATTCCATCTTCTTGATCCATTGTCTCAACACCATAACACTCCCAGTCCCATTGAAGCTGCGGGGTTTGGCGTTAGTAAAATCCTTGTAGGTGCATTCCCGAGGGTGTCCATGGCTTTCGCCGTGGTTTGAGGGTGGTGCACCTGTTCCTGATCCACTAGGGGCAGGAGCGTTGATTGCTGACACAGCAGCTGCAACTGCTGCTGTGAAAGCTGCCTGGAACATAGTGGCATCAAAAGGATTTGGTGGTTGAAGAGGTACAGGTGGTGGTGGAGGTGGTGGTATTGGTGCTTCGTTGTTTGGGTTCCTCCTAGGATTCCTGCGTGGCGGCATCTTTAACTATACGTTTAAAAGATGACGACGTGGATAAGAATAAATGATAAATGAATGTGTCTCATGGACTAAATCACCATAGTCCAACAACAGAAGGAATAGTATGACTAAATGAAGAGGATAGAATTTGGATAATAATTTCCATAAGATTAGATATCTGTCAATAATACTGGGATTACAGATGTAACAAGTTCGGGAAAAATGGCCTAAGAGTAGGCCTTACATCAACCAAGATGGAAAATTTTGACAGACTTAAGATCAGATAAAGACCTAACAGGTCTAAGAGTTATATAGACAGGAAATTAGACCATAGTTTTACATAAACTAGGTTATATCCAAAAGATGAGATAACGATATTCTATCGGCGACGAGAACTACTAGCATGAGTCCTTGATTCCGACAGTAGACGTTCGATGTCCCTTATACGCCTGTCCGACCTTGCTTGTTGAGCTCGAAGTTCTCTAACTTCAGCTCGGGTTTCAGCAAGTTCCCTTTGCAGATTTGCATTACGGACCAGAGTCCTTTCATGAGCAGACTCTAGCTGGCGAATGTGGACAGTGTTAACACTTGAGTTGGCGTCAACTTCCAAGACTTGATTGACAGCCGCCTGAGCTATTATCGAGTTCCTAGACATCCTACGCACCATGATTGGTAGGACTCTATCGGCAGAACCTCCTTCTGTGAGGTTGTAGAAACTTCGGTCTCCGTTGTAGGGAATGGGCTGACCCTGTTCATGACTCCATGTTATCAAGTTAGTGGCCCACAGAGGTGTGGGTCCTTGAAACACAGGGCGAGGGTTCAGGTTTGGGTTTTGTGCAGCTGGGGGTAGGTTGTTGACTTCTGGCTCCGAGTCGGAACTATTGGAAAAGCCCTCAGCATGGTGATCATCCAAAGGGATTGGGTGATCATCTTCTGGCTCTGCCTCTAGCCAACCCGCATTGCCTTGGTTCGGGAAGTACGGATCGCCGTGGTGAAATCCAGCCATCTTAATCTACGCAAGAAAAGGGATATAAGAAATAGCTAAAATAGACAAACTAACTAAGATAATTACAGTAAGATCAAATACCCATATGGTGTTTCTTTATGGTTGTGTTGGTAAGTTTTTAGACTTGTTGCCACATCACAACCATTCTTAGGCATATGCTAATTACTCCTTGGACCAGCATAGTTGATCAGGCTATGCCATTCTCAAGACTGACTATATATCCCCAGGCTTACTTGTGATATCCAACAATCGTAATACTTTTATTCTTGTCGTTGTGACACTGATTTTAGTATGAATGCAAGCACGTATACTTTGTTAAATATATTATTTAAAAGTATAACTCTTAGACAGAGTGTTTTAATCCCATGTATTTATAGTTAGTATATCTTTTATGGGTTGATATACTATATTCACTATAAACAATGCTCTGATACCAATCTGTCACACCCCAAAACCACGAACGGCAGAAACGTTCAGGGGTGGAGGACGTCATGTACAGTATCACAACAGTGTAATATAATAAAGAAGCAACAACATCATCCATTGCATTATAAGTAAAGTTTTATACATGTGTGTTCTTTATATGTAATAAGACACCAAAAATATACAATCAAAATAAAAGACGAGACTTGACTGCTCCGTCTTCTCAAAACCTGGCCTCCGTACCTATCTACTGGCGACCTGAGAATACAAGTTATTTTGAAAGCGAGTATCAGCTTTAAAGCTGGTGAGTTCATAAGTATATAAGTGTCATTGCTTTGTTTGTGAAAACCTGTTATGAAAGCCATGTAAACCTTTAAATGAAAATGTTGTGTTAAGTATGAAATCCCTAGAAAAACCCTTATTTTCTATAAGTACGAATTGTAGTCTTCTACCAAGACTCGAATGTTTTGTATAAGTGAAGTGTAGTCTTCTACCAAGACTCGAATGTTCTGTATAAATGATGTGTAGTCTTCTACCAAGACTCAAATGTTTGTATGAATGAAGTGTAGTCTTCTACCAAGACCCGAATGTTTTGTATGTATGAAGTGTAGTCTTCTACCAAGACCCGAATGTTTTGTATGTATGAAGTGTAGTCTTCTACCAAGACCCGACTGTTTTGTATGTATGAAGTGTAGTCTTCTACCAAGACCCAACTATTTTGTATGTATGATGTGTAGTCTTCTACCAAGACCCGAATGTTTTGTATGTATGAAGTGTAGTCTTCTACCAAGACCCGACTGTTTTGTATGTATGATGTGTAGTCTTCTACCAAGACCCGAATGTTTTGTATGTATGAAGTGTAGTCTTCTACCAAGACCCGACTGTTTTGTATGTATGATGTGTAGTCTTCTACCAAGACCCGAATGTTTTGTATGTATGAAGTGTAGTCTTCTACCAAGACCCGACTGTTTTGTATGTATGATGTGTAGTCTTCTACCAAGACCCGAATGTTTTGTATGTATAATGATAGTTTTTCCTTTGTGTAGACTAGTACTAAAAGTGCTTAGTCTAACTCATCGTTTATGTGAATGTGTCACAGAATAAAGTAAACAGGAACAATATAATATTGTAAGTGTTGTCACTGGGTACTAGGACCAACACTACATCGCATGAAGCGAAAGATAGACCCTAAGGAACATCCGAAGAGTGTCCCCTCATCCTCTGTAGCAGCAGCAGGATGGAAGGAGGGTTAGTCCCTGCATCGATCTCTTGGCGTAGATCGTCAACCTAATGATCCTCCGAAGATTCACATCTCGTCCACTGTTGCAACAGCGGGCGGAGGGATAGTTAGTCCCGTCACTGACCACAAATCAAGTGACTACCTTAGACATCCGTAGACGTCATCGATCACTGGTGCTAATCAGTGAGATTCGGAATGGTAAGTCTCGCCGAAACATCCCATTGAACGGGGATAGGAAAGACAATTTATACAGTAAATACTAATAAATCATCCTCTTAGATCTAAGTTCAAGTATCCAAGGTAAGTAAGTACAGAGTAATGTACCTATGAAGAAGTGTCCCTGTATAGAATTCATGTAGGTGTGTTCATGTAACAAGTAAGTATATGTAAACATATTCATGTATCATATAATCCTAAGTACGTGTACTCATGTATCATGTAAGGCATTAGTATAGACTCATGAATGAACTGACTCTTGTTTGATATCTTCTAACTATCCCTATGATAGCTAACTGGAAAGTATGTGATTGATCAAGTAGGTTTATGAAAGATATCTAAGAGCTTTGAACAATAATTTAAAGTGACTTAAAGTCATTATACAATTCAAAACTAATACTTCTGTTGTCCGAGTATTTTAAGATAGAAAACCATTTCACGTGACTCCTTTTGAAATATGTGAAATCTACTGAGTGAAAACACAGTTATAAAATACATGAAACTGATTTAATAACATGTTTGTTTCTACTTGTATTCCCCCCCCATTAAAGCATTTAAAATCCTTTAAAACATTGATTACGAGGTATGAACTCACGTGCAGTTGGTGATTGGAATGAACTGAACGGTATCAGATTGCTAGGTGTCAAGCGAGGACTTGTGTACACACTACGATCCTAATGAACATATAATCACACATATATGCACTCAATTAGACACAAAAGACTAATTGATAATGTTTAAGACATCCTAGACATAGATAACACTTTATCTAAGTGTTTTAAGCCGTAAGGACTTCATCTAAGCTATTGTGGGACAGGGTACTTGAGTTTAGGGTTTCCAAAGGACCCTACAAGAGAGTTTACTCTCCATAATCCATCACACATGGAGTTTACGGTTGTAAACTCTTGAGTTTACGGACGTAAACTCCCAACCATGTGTGTTTGGTGTGTTTTGAAGTCCAATATGCTTTCTAGAATTATTCTAACCTAGTGGCTATGTTCTTGGAAGGGTTTAAGGCCTAGAGGTACTCCAAATAGGAGTTTACGGCCTAAAGTCCATTCACCCTAGAGTTTACGGCCGTAAACTCCTATGGGGTGATGGCTTTTAATTGTTTTGAGGCCCTTACACATCAAGGATGGCTTCCATGATTTTATCTAAGGCTAATGGGGACAAGAGGCACACATTTGTGCCATTACTTGGAGTTTACAGCCCAAGATATGTTCCTTGGCGGTAAACTCCTTTTAAGGAGTGATTATGATGTCTTTTGCTCTCCATTCAAGTCCCATGTGTTCAAGGTAAATTGTCTTAAGGCCTAAGGTGTGTTTGGAATGCTTTTTACCCTAGAAAAAGGGGTTTACGGCCCAATAGGGGTTCTTGGCCGTAAACCCCTATAAACTTGGGATTTTTATGGGTTTTGATGTCCTAAATAAGCACAAGCATTTGAGGGTTAAAGTCCTTAAGCATTAGAGGTGGTTTAGGGCACTAAATGCCCTTGAAAAGGGGTTTACGGCCCAAGGAAGTTCCTTGGCCGTAAACTCCAACAACTTGTGTTTCTTGGTTGCTTTTTAGTCCCAAATGATTATACACTAACCCCTAAACAAGTTGTCTAACAAGGAATCGGGACTAGGAAGCCTTTAGGCTCCGTTTTGGAGTTTACTCCCCAAGAACGTTCTTGGGCGGTAAACTCCCGGATCTTGTAATCTAAACATGTTATTGATGTTAATAAGCATCTAACAAGTATTGAAACATATTTAGTAAAGTAGACTCACAATATGGGATGAAAACCCGAAGACCCGTCAGAGAGAATATGGCTTTTCTCTATTTGGAATTGTGAATAATGAAATAATTTAATTCAGAAAACTATTTATAGTCCTGGAATATTTTGGCAGAAAATATTTTTATTCCTGATGTTGGACTGTAACATTATGAAACTTGAAATGCTCAAATTTCACGAAACCAGGAGCATCCACTCTCCTGATATCTCCTTAAACATAACCCTAATGTACACAAACTTGTTCGGAAAAGTCTGAAAATCACTGAAACTGGACTGACTTCTATTGATTAGATATTGTTCGTACAAATGGAAATTTAGGGTTGTCACAGATTGACTTCTTGATTTGACCGTTTCTTCCATCTTTGATTCCTCTTCTTGGACATACAATTGTACCAAGACTCACTTAGAGGATCAATTGAGATATGGTTCTTAATCATTAAGACCTATCATAAAGCATAAAAGGTACTCTCCCTTCTTCTTAGAATGGAGAAACTTTTATCTCTCTGCCTACTTGATTCTAGTTATTCGTTCTACTATTGATTTAAACTTTTTCAATCAATTCAGAATTACACTTAATCTTATAAGTATAATCATATTTACTAAACCTCTAGTAAATCATGACGAATATCAATGTTACTTTTATGGTGGACTTGATCAACACGCAACTTTGTGTGCTCGATCTCCTTCACTTGACACTTTTGTAAATGAATTAGTCTAATTTCCAAATATGAAATTTCTCATTCATCGTGCAACCAAGTTGCATGATTCCAAGTTTCTGTCCAATTGAAACTTGGGCGATGTGAAACTTTCCCTATTTGGTAAATTCTCGACTTTCCATAAATAACATCATAAGAACCAAATCCATTATAGAAACATTTTAACATCAATTTTTCATACACGCCATTGTAAGGATAAATAAATAAAATTTAAAATCAAAATTTATTTTATTGCGGAAAAATTTGTCCAATGCAACTCATTGAAAAACTTATGCTAATACATCTTTCTTAGCAATCTAATATTAACTCTAAGTAGTAGCTCAAGAATCTAATCTTCGAGAAACGCGATCGAAATCCATTCCTTCACGGTTAGATTTTGCTCACTTCTTCCCTTAAGCTTCCTTTCTTTTCTTCGATCCTACAAAACATCAATTGTAATCTTATCACGTTATGTATTAAGAATCTAGAATCGAAGCTTAAAAGAGTTAGTCAATGGATTTTACCTAAAGCAGAGCCATACGTTTCGACTCTCCCATCTGTTAGATCTCTTACGTAAATAGGGCAGCTTCGTCTCCAATGCCTCTTCTCTTGGCAATAAAAGCAAATCGACTCTTTTGGAACAGCACATGGAACTACTTCAGACATCGCCTTTCTCTTATGGTCAAACTTTTCGATCATTGCAATTCTTTCGTTGGCATTATCTATATCCATAAAGCTCTTGAAGGCAGATTCACCAATCAACTTTGCTTTTCTATTGCGCCAAACCATTACTGATTCAGCAACAATAAACATATAGGTGAGATCTATAAGGGTCACGTCGTGGTTCATCATATAGTACTCTCTTACGAACTCACTATATGAGTTGGGAAGTGACTGAAGAACCCAATCAATAGCCATTTCCTCACAGACAACGGATCCCAACATTCTTAACCTATCAATGTGTGACTTCATCCCTAGGACGTGTGCACACACCGACTTTCCTTCTTTATGTTTACATGCCAAAAGGGCTTGAGTGATCTTGAACTTTTCAAGCCTTTGAACTTGTGGGTTGGGAAGAATAATTGGAGGAGGAGGAGGAAGTGAAGCATGATTTCTTGTTCCTCGATCGAATCGTGGAATACCATCTTCATGTGGAATGCTTGTTCCACGGGATTTGGGAAGACCATAGTTGTCGAACTTTGACATCTACAAAACGGGAGAAAATGAATTCAAGTTAGTTGATAGATTGAGTCCTTAGTAAATCACCCAAATGAGATACTAAGGCTAGGACCCAACACAATATTTTACAACTCGGGAGAGGGATGCCGTAACCCAAATTGCAGAACATTTGAAGGTAAGTGAATGACGATTCACTAATTTCCACCATGAAAAACGAAAAAGAATTTAAGTTTTAAATCTATGAAAACTCCTAGATCCTTTGAGATTCATTGAACTTTCAATGGCATGTTTAAATCTCGATATGCCCCTCTTGTTTGTGACTGGGATGCCGAGGATCACAAAGCGGGTGTGAATAACCGTGCAAACTACATGCTGCCCTCACATGTTACAGTCACCTATTCGATTTTCCGGTAAACCACACACACTCCACCGAACTATGACAAACATTGAGTCACCCTTCGCTACCTTTGCTTAGAACCATTTAGTGTGCCGGTAAACCACACACGCTCCACTAATGTCTTCGCAAGGGCACAAAGTGTAATTTCATGGAATTGCATCAATTCACTTTTGCCTAAGTAACTAAGATTGGGAATTTTATGAAAACATTTAGTTACTTTAATAATTCATTATACTTATAATGGAAGCTTTCGTCCTATACCACCCGTTCGGCTAACGACCCTCCACTAGTCAAGAGTGCGGTGGGTAAGAGTGGATACCCATTCAATCGCCATTTTATAGGCAATTTCCTTAAACACCCCTTATAGACCAGCTTCGTGAATGAGGCCTACTAACGGTAAGACTAACTTTTACTCATACATATATATAATGTTAGACTTTTAATGTTATATATAGTATAGGGTGTATTTTATACTTTCAAAATACTAGGTGGTCTAATTTAACAATTATACTTTTAATTCAATTAAATTGTAAACCTAAACTTTTATGGATTTATTAAACTTCTTTTAATTATACACCTTAATTAATTAATAAAACCATAAGGGTGTGATTTGAACTTTATCAAAACTATACTAGAGTTTTAGAATTTAACATTCCTAATTAAATTTTTTATCAACTTTTAAATTCCAAAACTTGAGGGCAAGTTTTGAAACATTTCAACACATTAGGGTTTAGAATTTAAATATACATCAAAATTAAACTATTTAATCAAAATTTAAATTCCAAAACTTGAGGACAAGTTTTGAAACCTTTTTCAAAACATTAGGGTTTTAACTATTTAAATTTCAAAACAACAAAGCTTTTGGGTTCAAATTTAAACTATAAAACCTAAAGGGCAAAATATGAAACTTTTCATAACAACAAGGATCAAATAACAAATAATTCAAAATTAACATTTAATCATATAATTATCCATATTTGATTTATTTAATGATTTCTTGCAAAACAATTTATCAATTTAGTCAAAATAATTAATCAATTATCTTATAAGGAAACAATTATCGTATTAATTGGTAAATATCTTCAATTAGATCAAAAATATAGTCAAATATATCATATAATCGGATTAATATTGATCTAATATGATAAGGTAACTATCCATAAGCAAAAACATCAAGAAATCGCGAAATACCCTCCATCTGACGAGTTGACTCGTCGAGTCAGGATTGGACTCGTCGAGTCTGCATGGACTCGGCGAGTTCAGCCATGGACTCGGCGAGTCCAGCCTCCAGAATCCAGAAAATCGAATTTTCCAATTATACAATGCCTCAATACAATTGAAACCAAGCTAGGCTCTGATACCACTAATGGGTTTTGGTCATAAGACATGCTATGTGCTCATACAAACCCTAATGCTTGGATCTAGGTTTCTCTATTGTACATGCAAGTTATCCAAGACTATAAACCCTAATTCTAGCATATGGAAATCAATATTAACATATAATTAGGTTTAAGATGTTACCTTGATTGTTATGTAGTAATAACAATCCCAATTCCTCCTTGAATTGACTTTGGAAGGCTTAGAGTCACAAGTGTCACTCCTCCAATGGTTCACAAACACCATAAGCAAGAGGATGAAGAGGAGAGAGGATGGAGGCTGCCAAAACCATGTGAAAACCCTAGAAGGTTGCTTGTCCACGTTTTTGAGCCTTAAGGGTTCTATATATAGTGAGGCTATTAGGGTTATCTAACAAGGAAACCCTAATTTGGTTGCTTAAGCCCTAAGCAACCCATGGAGCCCTTTCTTAAAGCCTTGGACGACTTCATATGGGCTTCCCCCATAGAATTCGTCCAATTTATAATAAAATGCAATCCATGGCCCAAATTGCAATTATCTTATAATTATAATTCCAGTCCCTTAAGTTTAATTAATATCTTTTAGTCACAAAACTAATTACCAATTAATTATTGACTAATATTAATTAAACAATATGATTTCTCCTTTAATATATTATTCTCATAATATATTAATAAATCATATTTAATCCTTTCTCTCCATAATTCATCCTATCAAGTTGCTTTGGTGAAGGCAACCCAAAAGGACCATGCACCATCGGGTCAAGTACATACCAAATAGTTATGGACTTAGACACTAATCCAACAGATTTATCAAAAGCATGTCCAAAGAAATGTATTTCATTAAAAGACTCGGGATGTCATGTTCGATACATATCAAAAGCATAAACAATAAAATATAAACCTTACTACATTATTTGATATCTACAAGCCTATATCCGTAATCCCTCATCCAAAACATCACATCTATGCTCATGCGCCACTACCTGTAATACAAGAAACTTAGTGGGTCAGGCTTGGGAGCCTGGTGAGCACGTAGGGTTTTCAACCCACAATAAATAAGTTTATTAATTTCATCAATCAACAATAACCCGATTACCCATTCCCGTTATCCTCACTTTACGTCCCTAAACACCTATCATAAGGGACCTAGCATAAGGATCATCATCGGGACGGACTCGACGCTTGGACAACACTTCGTTACTCTTAACACACTTTTCCTTCAGCAAAACCTAGTATCATTGCCACTAGGGTTTAGTCTAATATTCACCGCGACTAATTAATAGTCTAGCTATTATTACTATTTTATAAGCATTAAACAATACTTATATAAACCATAATAATAGCCCAAGTACTTATTATAAGGTCCTAATAACATTACTATATTAAAACATAAGCTAAACTCAAGATCGGTTAGGCGTGGCTCACTTACAGCGGGTTTTTCTCAAAACCGGGACTCCGGGAGTCTCGGGGCTTCCTTCGGGTGCTAGGGAGGTTCCCTAGGCTTTTAGGGGGGGGGGGGGGGGGGTTAGGGAGGCTTAGAGAGAAGTTCTAGAGAGTGAAAGAAAGGTTTGAAGGTGTGAGAATGAATGGAACCCGACACCTCTATTTATAGTGTGAAATCCTAATGGACTTGTCGAGTAGGAGGACCTACTCGCTGAATTGGTGCCATGTGTCATCATCTGATGGCTTTCCTTGGAGAGAAAGCAATGGCTGTGATCGCGCCACGTCACCCAATATCGCGTATCAGCCTCCTGACTTAGAAAAATCATAACTCTCGCATACGAGCTCCGTTTTCGACGTTCTTTATATCCACACATAGGTAAAATCAAGATCTAAAACTTTTGTTTAGACACCGTCAGCTAATTCTCGACCGATCTTAAATTTAACAATAGGAGGCGTCTAGACTGTTAAATGACCGCGAAGAATTCGTAACTCCTTCATACGGACTCCGTTTTCATCTATATTTTTACCATTGAGCTCCTATTAATGATATCTTCAACTCTTATTTAGGTTGTGTAAGACAAAAACCGCTCGAACTAAAATTCGAGTTTCGGGCCGTGCACTGCTAAGCCGAATCTTAGAAAAATCATAACTTTTTCATACGAAGTCAGATTTGGGCGTTCTTTTTATGGATTTTCTCGGTTTAACATATTCTACGACTTTCGTTTAGATCACTAAGGCTAAAAAGCCCTCCATCGTAAATTCACTATTTACGTCTCCCGGTGTCGTGACGGTTTTACCGTAAAACTTCGGCGGGCCATAACTTCTTCGTTATAACTCGGATTTTGGCGTTCTTTATATCCCCGGAATCCTTGTTTCGACCAATACAACTTTATGTAAAGATATCGGACTTATCTCACACTTTAATTTTGACGCTTATTTTTATTCTTTATTAAATATATATGTATAATAAAGTAATAAGCACACAAATACATATAATTCACATAGAATTAAAATATTTCATCTTTATTATATCGAAAAGAGTTACAGTAGCTGAGCTAGAATATTACATCTTCTAAAAATGCTTAGCCCCGAAGCCCGAGCATTACATACTGGCTGTGAGATACATTTAACGGTAGAGCATCATGTCAGCGGCCGGCTTCTCCAATGAGGCCGTAAGATTTGTCCCAAAAGCCATTGGAACTTTAACCTTGGAGTCCCCCGTCATACCAAATTTAGCAAATAATGTCTTGGTGTATGCCTCCTGATTAATAAAAATGCCTTCGGGTCCCTGTTTAATGTTTAAGCCAAGGAAAAAGTTAATTGGACCCATTGAGCTCATCTCAAATTTAGTTTCCATCAGCTTCCTGAATTCAACTGTTAAGGTGGGGTTCGTAGAGCCAAAGATGATGTCATCAACATAAATTTGGACTATCATAAGGTGGTTATGTTGGATTAGTTTCTAAGTCCATAACTATTTTGGTATGTACTTGACCCGATGGTGCATGGTCCTTTTGGGTTGCCTTCACCAAAGCAACTTGATTGGAGAAATAAATAGAGAGGGAGGTTATTATGATTTATTAATATGTTATAAGAATAATATATTAAAGGAGAAATCATATTTGTTTAATTAATATTGGTCAATAATTAATTAAGAATTAATTTTGTGATCAAATGTAATTAATTAAACCAGAGGGGCTGAATTGTAATTATGTGATAGTTACAAAATAAGGTAAGGATTATCTTAAGGATAGGTTGGACGAATTTGAGGTGATAAGGACCTTAGAATTCGACTATGATAAGGATTCAAGGCTTATCTTATGGGTTGCTTGGTAAGCAAGCAACTAGATAAGGATAAGGACTGAAACCCTATCTCTACACCTATATAAACCCCTTTTGGCTCATGATTTCGTCTAGACCTTCCCAAGGCTTCTTAGGGACGAAATCTTATACCACTCCTCTCTCTTTATATCTTCTCCATTTGCTCTTGGTGTTTGTAAGTCATTAGAGGAGTGACACTTGTGACTCTAAGCCTTCCAAAGTCAATACAAGGAGATTTGGGATTGTTATTGCTACATAACAATCAAGGTAACATTATAAACCTGTTCTCATGTTAATATGATTATTTGAATGCTATAATTAGGGTTTATAGTCTTGGATAACTTGCATGTACAATAGAGAAAACTAGATCCAAGCATTAGGGTTTGTATGAGCACATAGGATGTTCTTAGGACCAAAACCCATCAGTGGTATCAGAGCCTAGACTGGTTTCAATTGTATTGATGCATTACATGTTCAAAAAATTTGATTTTTGATGTTCTGGAGGCTAGACTCGCCGAGCCCATAGCTGAACTCGCCGAGTCCATGCAGACTCGACGAGTCCAAGCTTGACTCGACGAGTCAACTCGTTAGATGGGGATAGCTTCTTGATGTCTTGTTGTTTTTGCTTATGGATAGTTACCTTATCATATTAGATCAATATAAATCCGATTTTATGATATATTTGACTATACTCTTGATCTAATTGAAGATATTTATGAATTAATAAGATAATTGTTTCCTTATGTGATAATTGATTAATTATTTTGACTAAATTGATAAATTGTTTTGCAAGAAATCATTAAATAAATCAAATATGGATAATTATGTGATTAATTGTTAACTTAGATTATTTGTTATTTGATCCTTGTTGTTATGAAAAGTTTCATATTTTCCCCTTAGGTTTTATAGTTTAAATTTGAACCCAAAAGTTTTGTTGTTTTGAAATTTAAATAGTTAAAACCCTAATGTTTTGAAAAAGGTTTCAAAACTTGCCCTCAAGTTTTGGAATTTAAATTTTAATTAAATGGTTTAATTTTTATGTATATTTAAAATCTAAACCCTAATGTGTTGAAATGTTTCAAAACTTGCCCTCAAGTTTTGGAATTTAAAAGTTGATTAAAAGTTTAATTAGGAATGTTAAATTCTAAAACTCTAGTATAGTTTTGAAAAAGTTCAAATCACACCCTTATGGTTTTATTAATTAATTAAGGTGTATAATTAAAAGAGGTTTAATAAATCCATACAAGTTTAGGTTTACAATTTAATTGAATTAAAAGTATAATTGTTAAATTAGACCACCTAGTATTTTGAAAGTGTAAAACACACCCTATACTATATATATAACATTAAAAGTCTAACATTATATATATGTATGAGTAAAAGTCAGTCTTACCATTAGTAGGCCTCATTCACGAAGCTAGTCTATAAGGGGTGTTTAAGGAAATTGCCTATAAAATGGCGATTGAATGGGTATCCACTCTTACCCACCGCACTCTTGACTAGTGGAGGGTCGTTAGCCGAACGGGTAGGATAGGACGAAACATTCCATTATAACTATAATGAAGTATAAAAGTAACTAATTGTTTTCATAAAATTCCCAATCTTAGTTACTTAGGCAAAAGTGAATTGATGCAATTCCATGAAATTACACTTTGAGCCCTTGCGAAGACGTTAGTGGAGCGTGTGTGGTTTACCGGCACACTAAATGGTTCTAAGCAAAGGTAGCACAGGGTGACTCAATGTTTGTCATAGTTCGGTGGAGCGTGTGTGGTTTATCGGCACATCGAATAGATGACTGTAACATGTGAGGGCACCATGTAAGTTTGCATGGTTATTCACACCCGCTTTGTGATCCTCGGCATCCCAGTCACAAACAAGATGGGCATATCTAGATTTAAACATGCCATTGAAAGTTCAATGAATCTCAAAGGATCTAGGAGTTTTCATAGATTTAAAACTTCCATTTCTTTTTCGTTTTCGTGATGGAAATTAGTTAATCATCATTCACTTACCTTCAAATATTCTGCAATTAGGGTTACGACATCCCTCTCCCGAGTTGTAGAATATTGTGTTGGGTCCTAGCCTTAGTATCTCATTTGGGTGATTTACTAAGGACTCAATCTATCAACTAACTTGAATTTGTTTTCTCCCGTTTTGTAGATGTCAAAGTTCGACAACTATGGTCTTCCCAAATCCCGTGGAACAAGCCTTCCACATGAAGATGATATTCCACGATTCGATCAAGGAACAAGAGATCATGCTTCACTTCCTCCTCCTCCTCCTTAAATTATTCTCCCTAACCCACAAGTTCAAAGGCTTGAAAAGTTCAAGATCACTCAAGCCCTTTTGGCAAGTAAACATAAATAAGGAAAGTCGGTGTGTGCACACGTCCTAGGGATGAAGTCACACATTGATAGGTTAAGAATGTTGGGATCCGTTGTCTGTGAGGAAATGACTGTTGATTGAGTTCTTCAGTCACTTCCTAACTCATATAGTGAGTTCGTAAGAGAGTACTATATGATGAACTACGATGTGAACCTTATAGATCTCACCTATATGCTTGTTGCTGCTGAATCAACAATGGTTTGGCGCAATAGAAAAGCAAAGTTGATTGGTGAATCTGTCTTCAAGACCTCTATGGATACAGACAATGGCAACGAAAGACATGCTATGATCGAAAAGTTTCATCATAAGAGAAAGGCAATGACTGAAGTAGGTCCATGTCATGTTCCAAAAGAGTCAATTTGCTTTTATTGCCAAGAGAAGGGGCATTGGAGACGAAGTTGCCCTATTTACCTAAGAGATCTAAGGGATGGGAGAGTCAAAACGTATGGCTCTGCTTTAGGTAAAATCCATTGACTAACTTTTTTAAGCTTATATTCTAGATTCTTAATACACAATGTGATGAGATTACAATTGATGTTTTGTAGGATCGAAGAAAAGAAATGAAGCTTAAGGGAAGAAGTGACCAGAATCTAACCGTGAAGAAATGGATTTCGATCGCATTAATTGAAGATTACATTCTTGAGCTACTACTTAGAGTTAGAATTAGATTGCTAAGAAAGATGTACTAGCATAGTTTTTCAATGAATTGCATTGTAAGGACAAATTTTTCCGCAATAAAATAAATTTAGATTTTGATATTATTTATTTATCCTTGCAATGGCGTACATGAAAAAAATTGATGTTTGAATGTTTCTATTATTAGCAATAATGGATTTGGTTCTTATCATGTTATTTATGGAAAGTCAAGAATTTACCAAATAGGGAGAGTTTCTCATCACCCAAGTTTCAATTGGACAGAAACTTGGAATCATGCAACTTGGTTGCACGATGAATGAGAAATTTCATATTTGAAAATTAGACTAATTCATTGACAAAGTGTCAAGTGAAGGACTAGGAGATCGAGTACACAAAGGTGTGTGTTGATCAAGTCCACCATAAGAGTAACAATGATATTCGTCATGATTTACTAAAGGTTTAGTAAATATGATTATACTTACAAGATTAAGTGTGATTATTAATTGATTGAAAAACTTTAAATCAATAAGCAGAACGAATAAGAAGAATCAAGTAGGCAGAAAGATAAAAGTTTCTCCATTCTAAAAAGAAGGGAGAGTAGCTTTTATGCTTTACGATAGGTCTTAATGATTAAGAACCATATCTTAACTGATCCTATAAGTGAGTCTTAGTACAATTGTATGTTTAAGAAGAGGAATCAAGGATTGGAGAAATGGTTAAATCAAGAAGTCAATCATACTTCGTTCCAAAACAAGTCTTAAAGTTAAGATTGTGACATTGAGTGATAAGTGTTAAGAAGGTTTATAACAATCATCAAATATGGAAAGTTGTGATGTCTTGGATAAGACAAAGACCAACTAGGACCAATTTATGAAGTGTTTTGATAAAAACTACACTAACTCTTGAATATTTGTTTGTCAAGAAATGTTTATTGACAAGAGAATCTTATATGTCAAGGAGTCAGTGGGATTCTTAATGGTCTTGAAAGGTTTCAAGAACAAATCAAATAAACCTTATCGATCATCACTAGCACACGAGTTGAGGTTTACAACCTATCGTGTTGACATTATTTTCTTTCTCTACCAATCCCATCGAGTTAATTATTCATGTGAGTCCTATGAGTTCTCATTTGAATGCATAAAAGGCAAGGATCTTGATCAATGGAAAGTACATTGATAGGAAAAGGTGAGCTGCTTAACTACTTGGAAGACATGGTGGGCAGCTGTGCTACCATAAGGCAAAAATCGAGATTAAGAAAGTTCGATCCAAATGAGTTTGAATTTGTCGTAAACTTTGGTTTTAACAAATTCACATGGATAGGAACACATACACCGTTTAAATCTAAGTGTCATAAGATTTCCTTTTTCATGAAAATGACTTTGAGGAAATGCTTTCACTAAGAGAGATTTTAAGAAGATAGTAATTGTAAAATTGCATTCTCAAATTCGATTATGGTTACGGTATCCCTTTCCATGATTTGAATTGTGAGGTTTGGCAATTAGTCTTAATTGTTTAAACACACATATGAACTATCTAAGGCAAAGGTGTATAAGTTCAATAAGCCTTGATAAAAGATTATCAAAGCACTAAGTATTAGAAACATGAACTTAAGAAATTCAATAAGCATTGTTTTTCTGAAAGTTAAGATGTTTATGAATAAATGTCGAAACTAGTGGGAGCATAAGTGTTATGTTTTATAATAATCATCATGATAGTGGGAGCATAAAAGTTATGATTGTAAGATTATTAAGGCACGTATTGCAAGTAGGTAATATTAGTTATAGAAAACAAGAGTCATTCTGTACAAACTCGTAAGGATGGAATAGTTGTTTTGCTATAACTAAAGGAGAGAGAATATTATGCTTCATTTCAAATCTAAAGGCTTTGGTTGTGGAATGTTAATAACTTTGTCAAAGAAACATAGTGTGTTCTTAAAATTTTGATTATGATTACGGCATTCCTCTTCACAATTCGAATTTTGAGAACATAGCAAATAAAACATTATGCGTCGTGTCCCATACGCTTCGGGTATAGGATCGATTGAAAATGCTTTAATGTTTGACCATTATAAAATTTTTTCAAATGTCTAGTGCATTTAGAAGGAAAAGGACTAGAATTGGTTTTGACTAAAACAATTAAACAACTATCAAAGGACAACCCAAAGTTCGACGAGGATTGGTCGCTTGTGAGTAGTTGGAAGTATAGTATTGGAAAATATGGAATGTTTCCATATTGGATGGACCATATCGACATTATTATGAATAGATAAGATTCTATTAAGAATAAGTTGTCATTTGGAAAATATGGAAATGTATCCATATTGGGAATTGAATATTGAAAAATCTATGATTAGATTAGAAACTTTTATGCAAAAGGATGTTCAAAGGAATGTACTTTGAGTGAGAGACATCATATCTAAGGAATTGTCTTGTAACAATCCCCGAAAGAAGACTTTGTAATATCGTTGGCAATAGTCTTTGTGACTTTGGTGTAGTGACATTACGAAAGAATCGTTGCATAGAATATTAGAATCTAGCATATTCTATAAGTAGCAAGAATTTGATATTCTTTCACTTATGAAAAAGGATTTGGAGTTGTGAAATGAGAATGATTGGAAGTGTGTTCAATTTGATCTATTTCACAAAGTAAGAACCATAGGTAAACGTTGTGTGCATGCTAGGAGCATGGGACAAGTGTAATAATTCAAGTATGAAGTTGATTACCTGAAACGACAAATAATGAGTAATCGGTATGGTGATAAATAAAAGGAGTTTTATTTATACTCAAAGGTTTGAGGCCATATGGGATTAGTATTATTCTTGTGTTTCACTTTGCATGTTTTGACTTCCAGAATAATTGAGTTTATTAAGAATAATTGAATTATTCGAACGGGCCACAGTCGTTCGAATTGAATTTATATGTTGGAAGTAGGAATGAATGAAGACTATCATGAATTGGTGTGTGGATTGTCTAAAGAGCATTTGACATAAGCAAATGTTTGCTGCAACGTTCATGAGTGCTGATGAATATGATTTGAGCATTGGATTAAACCCACGCTCACTTGGAACACTCCATGAATTGCATCACGAGTGATTGGTGAGATGATAACATCTTATATTCTTGAAACCGAGATGTGTGAGTTGTATCATGCAAATCGGTTGCAAATTGATAATATGTAAACGCACTAGTAACTTGGTGTTATAAAACATATTATTGTGTGTGATTCGGTGAGTAAGTGCAAGCGAGCATTGAATCAAAGTTTATTCGTTCCTTTTATCCAAAGTAGGATAAAAGCGATATCTTTGGGCCCCTCGATGATTTAGTGATGACAAACGTAAATGCTCGGCCGCGTTAGGGCTAATTTGATTTGTTCAATTAGTCAATCGTCATAAATCGGGAATCGAGATATAGTACAAAGAGAATGATTTGAAATCATATCTCATATGATATCTAGAATGGAGGAATATATGATCCCTTATCTAAGGACATGCGTATCTGATATGATCAGAGTTGACAGCGGCTTTGGAAAGCTACGATTGCAGATCAAGATCTAAAGTCATACGCATAATAGTTATTAGACTTATCCAAGTGGGAGACTGTTGGATTAGTGTCTAAGTCCATAACTATTTTGGTATGTACTTGACCCGATGGTGCATGGTCCTTTTGGGTTGCCTTCACCAAAGCAACTTGATTAGAGAAATAAATAGAGAAAGAGGTTATTATGATTTATTAATATGTTATAAGAATAATATATTAAAGGAGAAATCATAATTTGTTTAATTAATATTGGTCAATAATTAATTAAGAAATAATTTTGTGATGAAATGTAATTAATTAAACTAGAGGGGCTGAATTGTAATTATGTGATAGTTACAAAATAAGGTAAGGATTATCTTAAGGATAGGTTGGACGAATTTGAGGTGATAAGGACCTTAGAATTCGACTACGATAAGGATTCAAGGCTTATCTTATGGGTTGCTTGGTAAGCAAGCAACTAGATAAGGATAAGGACTGTTAAACCCTATCTCTACACCTATATAAACCCCTTTTGGCTCATGATTTTGTCCAGACCTTCCCAAGGATTCTTAGGGACGAAATCTTATACCTCTCCTCTCTCTTTATATCTTCTCCATTTGCTCTTGGTGTTTGTAAGCCATTAGAGGAGTGAAACTTGTGACTCTTAGCTTTCCAAAGTCAATACAAGGAGATTTGGGATTGTTATTGCTACATAACAATCAAGGTGACATTATAAACCTATTCTCATGTTAATATGATTATTTGAATGTAGAATTAGGGTTTATAGTCTTGGATAACTTGCATGTACAACAGAGAAACTTAGATCCAAGCATTAGGGTTTGTATGAGCACATAGGATGTTCTTAGGACCAAAACCCATCAGGTTACCCTCTCTCTTTCGAAAGAATGTTGGGCCTACCGAACCTTGTTTGAATTTAGACATTTTTAAGAACCGATTTAGAGTTTCATACCATGCCCTGGGAGCCTGTTTTAGGCCATATACCGCTTTATCAAGTATGTAGCAGTGATCTGGATACTTCTCATTCACGAAGCCTAGCGGTTGCTCAACGTACACAGTTTCTTCATGTTCTCCGTTGAGGAAGGCACAATTGACGTACATTTGATAAACTTCAAAGTTTTTTTTTTGTGCAGCGTAGGCAAGAAAGATACGAACGGACTCTAATCTTGCAACGGGAGCGAAGGTTTCTTCATAGTCGATACCTTCTTCCTGACAGTAGCCTTTCACAACCAACCGAGCTTTGTTACGAATCATGTACCCCTCCTTATCCATCTTGTTTTTGAAAACCCATTTGAGACCTACAAACGAAGCATCCTTTGGATTTGGAATAAGACGCCATACCTTATTTCTTTCAAATTCATTCACCTCATCTTGCATGGCTTGCATCCAGTCGGAGCTGAACATACAAAACTCCACTTGAGAAAAGAGTGCAACTTGTTTTGCTTTGATATGAGAATGAGTTAACAATTCTTCAGAAGATTCACCAATAATTTGACTTTAAGGATGATCTTTTGTCCATTTAATAAGCGGTGGGTAATTTGGATCACAAGAGGGATCCAATTCTACATTGATTTCTTCTTCCAATTCTGATAGTATGTCATCATCATTGACATTGGTGTTCTCCCCCTCGAAGAATGGCGCCTGATCAGAATCTGGATTAGTATCTTCCCCTTCTATAGGATTCTCAGAGAAGCTTGAAGATTGAGATGATAAATTCTCCCCCTGGAATGATGAACCTTGATCGTGTTGTAGTAACGGACCCTTCCCCTGGACTTTAGGATGGTCATTTGAAGGTTCGCTTCCATCGGGCTTCTCGGCTGCTTTAGGTGGATCATCAGCCATCTTTTAAGCAGCATCATCGATGATTTGCCATACACTATCAACCTTGTTGTCTTTCGCCTTAAATTCAGAGTGAATTGCTATTTGAGGCTCGTCAAAAAGATGCATATATTGTTTGAAAAGATTTGAAACAGAGGCTGTAACTTGACAAGTCTTTGGAAAGATTTCCTATATGGCACCTTTAGTTGTCTTCATCTTCTTAACATAGCTATCGTCAAAAGTGACATAGTATGTTTCCTCAATATTCTTAGAGCTGTTGTTTAGAACTCTATATGCCTTAGAATTCAGGGAGTAGCCTAAGAATAGTCCTTCATCTACCTTAGCATCAAACTTATTTCTATTCTCTTTAGAGTTGAAGATGAAGCATCTTGAACCGAACACATGGAAGAATTTCACATTTGGTTTGCGATTGCTCAAGATATCGTAGGGAGTAATACATAATCGCTTGTTCAGATATGATCTGTTTTGAGTGTAACAAGCAACAACTATTGCATCAGGCCATAAATATAAAGGTAATGAAGCGAAACATAACATCGTTCGAGCTGCTTCACACAATGACCGGTTTCGTCTTTCAACAATACCATTCTGCTGTGGAGTATAGGGGGCTGAGAAACTCTTCGAAGTCTTTGTTCTTTAATTCCAAGTCGTTGTCTCTTCTTACATTGCGAACAACTTTCCTCAATTGAATTTATATCTGTTTTATGCAGAGCTTAAGCTTTGGAGTAGCTTTAGATTTTGGCTTCAAGAAGAACACCCAAGTGAATCGAGAGAAATCGTCCACTATGACCAGAATATATTTGTTACCACCAATGCTTTCAATCGAGAAGGGCCACAGAGATCGATGTGCAATAGCTCCAATGGTTCTATTAGTTTTGTATTGATAATAGAGGGATGACTTTGTCTACTCTGCTTTCCCATGTCACAAGCTGCGCATAGGTGATCTTTATCGAATTTAAGAACCGGAAGATCTCGAACATGATCTCCTAAAACTAGCTTGTTGATATCCATGAAATTAAGATGAGAGAGTCTTTGATGCCATAACTAGCTTTCATCTGATCCTTCATCATCAAACGATACCTTCAATCCAGTACCAACCACCAGCTGTGATACGCTAATAAGGTTGTGTTGGAGCCCTTCAACATACTCCACTTTTCTAATAGAGAAATCGCCATTAGTGATCCTTACATAGCCTTTGATAGTGTCGAATGAGTTGTTGCTGTACTTCACAATACCACCATCCTTGAGAGACTGAAACTCCCTCAGTTATTCATTCCTCGAAGTCATGTGACACGAGCAACCACTATCAACATACCATTCTTCGTCAAACTGCTCGTCACGTATAACCTGCAAAATATTAAGCAGATTTAGGAACCCAAAGTTTCTTGGGTCCTTGTGAGCCTTTTACAGGACAGGGAATAGTAAGAGAAATATTTACCATGTAAGTACATTTAATTAAAGTTGTTTCATATTTTCTTTTTATGGTAAAAAGTTTAATTTTGGTTGGTTCAGATTTAGTTGGATCGTGATTTGAGGTGTTGACGTCAGCCTTTAAATCTTTTGAAGAAAGATAATTAGAATGAGAAATGTTGGGTTTAGAAGTGGCATTGGATCCTCTGTGTGTCTGATCGGACTTTTAGGGATGAGGACCGAAACTGTTCTTTTGGTTGTTACCAGGTAGAGAACCGAAACCAGTCTTTCGGTTGCTATTGGGTGGCGAACCGAAACCACTCTTTCGGTTGCTATTGGGTGGAGAACCGAAACCGCTCTTTCGGTTGATATTGCTCTGAGGACCGAAACTCTCCTTTTGGTTCCTTTCGGTCGAAGGACCGAAACCACCTTTTCGGTTGATGTTGTTCTGAGGACCGAAACTCTCATTTCGGTTTCTTTCGGTCGAGGAACTGAAACTACCCTTTCGGTTCCTTTCTATTGAGGGAGAGAAACTACCCTTTCGGTTCCTTGATTCCTCTTGAGATTTGTGCTTCCTTTTGATCCTTACAAAGTGAGGATTCTGTGATCTCCAAAACTGTTTTCTTTCTGAGAGATTCCTCTTGTATCTCAGATTTCGTAGATGTTTTCTATCAGCCACCTATTTTGGATTTCTGTGGATGTTAGCCTTTTTCATTGAAGCAGGATCATGGTAGTCATTTTTAGCCGAGGATGTTTCACTAGTGGTTTGCACAGGTTCGCCCAATGAAGTCTTGGTTCCACCTATGCTTGGCACATCATATCTTGCAGGCTCATTTAGTGGTTTGGGTATATATCTACCTTTCACTCTCCATGAGGTCTTCTGAGATAGGCCCTTCGTTTCATCAGCGTTGTCTATTGGTGCTAACCAGAACAACTCATCACATCCGGCAGTATTATCTTCTTTCACCATAGCTGTCAATTCTGCAGTTTGTTGTAGAGTGACACCAGGGACCGTGTAGACTTGATTCAGAGTGGTTTGTACCTTTTGATATACAACAACTTTTTCTTTAAGAGTTTTGGGCTCGTCTGTTGAAGAGCGAGCGAACTCAACAGAATTTTCAGAAATCAAATTCTGAACAGTCCACCAAATCTTCTACAAAGATTTCACTCTCATCATCATCCTCATTAAGTTCAGATGCATTTTCAACATTAATTTTATTTTCTGAACTTAATTTGGCATTCAATGAGTCCAATTTCTGTACAGTTTCGGTCCTTAACTTCAACTTATTATTCTCATCTAACAGATTTTTGAGCATGTCCTTGTGGTCTTTGGACTTTATGTAGGATTCAATTTTGTCTAGACCGATTTTATATGCAGGAGAGACCTCGTCCAAGGATACAACACTTTCACAGTTGTAGGCTTCAGCATCGATTTCATCCTCCTTTAACTCAAGGAAGGGTAAAATCATGCGATGGATCTTCTTACCTATTTCACAATCAAGATGTAACTAAGTGATATTAAAAAAAAGTCTTTTGGCAAACAAACAAAACACATTTCGTTGTTTTAGAAGTTTAAGATTGTCTCTTTCAAATAAATCGAATCATCCTTAGACCTAATCAACTCTTTCTCGTTTTGCTCAATCCACATCCTCCTTTCCTCACTCTTGGATGATATCCTGCTAATTTGATTAGTTAGGTTAGAATTTGTGACACGGGTTTGGGTGAGACTGCTACTTATGCTGGAAAATTTAGATTTTAAGTTAATTAATTCCTTTTCATAGTTAGTAACAGGTATATTTAGAGAAGCAAGTATATTTTGTACCTTCTTGATAAACTCATCACATTCATTGATCTGTGCACTGACAGGTTTAGCAGCAAAACACCTATCCTCTCGCTCCTTATCGCCTTCTACCCGACCATCGGTTGTGTATTCTCTCATTTGAGACACACCTTCGGTCACTACAAAACACCTTCCTATAACAGTTTCTTCTTTTACAAGCATCGCCTTCCCATGTGTGGGCTTTCTGACTTCTTCATCCTCTGAATCTGTGGACCATACTTCCACACCACCAAATTCATCACGATTGTCTGTATCCTGCACAATTAAAGCATTCATAGTAGTATTGTTAGCAACACTCTTTCTTTTCTTGATTTCCTCCAGTCATCTTAGGAGGCTTGCTTCCTCATCGTTATCATCTATCTTTTCTGCTTTCTTTTTTAGCATACAATCTTTTGCGAAATGGTTCTTGCCTCCACAGTAATGGCAATCAAATCCTTAGTCTCCATTAACTTTCCCTTCTTTGTTTGAGTCTTCAGACTTTGACCCCATCTTTGGTTCCTCCTTAACCTTTTCAGCGCTGGAACTTCCCTGCCAGTTTCGGTTCTTGTTGGCTTGGAACTTTCTTTTAATGAACTTTCTAGGATTGCAGACCATCATGGCATATTCTTCACCAGTTAGATCATAATCAGCAAGATCCAGTTCCTATTCTTCTTCAACTGAACTCTACTCTTTTGAAACAAGGGCTAACGAACCCAAACTAGAAACCACATTCGTTTCCTTAGTCAGTGCATTTTAATGGGATTTCAAAATTCCCACTAGTGTTGCTAGAGAATATGATTTGAACTGTTCATGTGCTTTAACAGTGGATACGACAACCATCCATTCAGATCTCAAACCATTCATGAATGTAACTTTTTGTTCTATAACCTTCCTTTCGATCCTAGGCTTTATCATCTTACTTAAAAGATGATTAAAGCGATCAAAAGCTTGAACCAGTTTCTCTTCGGGCTTTTGTTTGAAATCATCAAATTCAAAAATCGTTAGAGTTTGAATGGAATGTTCCATATCTTCATCAGTGGAATACATGTAACACCGTAAATTTCAAAATAATTTTTCGCATAATATAAAACATATTCATTTAATTTTTATAAAAACATCAATGTTTGAAACTCCAATCCATATCATACAAAGAATCCCAAGATCACGTAACATAAAAATCCCATGTGTGTGTACTGATCAAGCCGGCGCCTTCCCACGGTCATCACTAGTACCTGAAACAAACAACACCAACACTATAAGCACAAAGCTTAGTGAGTTCCCCAAAAGACCACGCATAACACATATTAGCCACTCGAGGCTATAACTCTGTGGGTCCGTAGACCCTACTCTGTGAACCCTCTGGTTCTAACTCTGGAAACCTTCTGGTTCCAACTCTATAAACATGCACAACATAAATCACATAGAAATAATGCAGTACAACACATAACATACATATAGCATACAAGTACTCTGTTGCATAACTCTGATTACCTACTCAAGGTAAAGTAAAGTGAGAAGACACACCTCACGTATCTCGATATCTCGTAAATCCTGGAAATCACTCACGCTCGATCCTCCGAGCTATAATCCTCCTATAACACAATATATCTCTAATTAACACTTTCTCAACTAAGGTTGACTACCCCTATGAAGTCAACACTGGTCAACTCTGGTCAACGGTCAACTTTGACCGGACTCGGCGAGTGCACTAAAGCGACTCGGCGAGTCTATACGTGTTCACTAACTCACTAGGATCCTCTCTTGACACGTCGAGTACTTCCCTGACTCAACGAGTTCCACCTGGCATGAATCGCGGGGCCACCACAACTCAACTCGGCGAGTTCCAGCTCGACTCAGTCCACCTGTCAACCCTCTCTAACTCTCCCTGACTCACTGAGTCAACCCCTTAACTCGGCAAGACCACTCGCTGAGTGGTTATGGACAATGTTCATGGTACTCGCCGAGTCTGTTCTTCGGACTCGGCGAGTCTAAGCCATGCATGAACTCAAACTCACTCATGAGGTCAGATCCGTTCCATTAACTCATAGATCCAGTCCTTCCAAGCACATTCATCACGTAAAGTTACAATCTTGGTGCTCAAGCAAAGGTCCAAAGGCCTTATTTGATGATATGGTCTCTAGAATGCTATTCTAAGCTCATGGCCTCCATTAACACTCATAAAGCTTGAGGGAAAAGAGTCTCTGGACCTCTTTGGGTCCAGATCTGAAGCATCAACACAAAAAGAGGCCAATTACCCCATGAATCATTCCACAAAGAAGCCCTAACTCTAAGATTTGCACCAAGGGCTAAGAAAGGAATGAATGGTTACTTCAAATGAAGTCTTTGGACTTATGAATCACTGGATTAGCACCTCCTTTGGTCTCCTCTTGCCTTGATCCTCTTTTATATGCAAAATCACCCACAAATAATCAAAGATCCTCCTTTTCTCTCTCACAAAATGCTCAAGGACTCTTTTAGGGTTCTCTCTGGGGTTTGTGGCCGCAAATGACGGCCATAAGCTCCTTTAAATAGGTCTCATACCCTAGAAATTAGGGTTCCAATAAACAGCATGGACTCGCCGAGTCCACCTTTTGGATTCGCCGAGTCCGGACGCGAACCCTTTCCCAAACCGCGATCATACTCGGCGAGTTTGAGCTCCAACTCGACGAGTCTCCTCACAAAACACGAAAAATTAAAAGAATAAATTAATACCTGGGAATCCGGGCTGTTACAATTCTCCCCCACTAGAACTAGACTTCGCCCTCAAAGTCTCGCTCTGCAAATAACTCCGGATGCTGCTCACGCATCTCACGCTCTGGCTCCCAAGTCATCTCGGACCCCTTCCGATGCTACCACTGAACCAAAACCAGGGGTACCTCCTTGTTCCTCAGAACCTTGATTTTCCGATCTCTGATTGCCACTGGTCTCTCATCATAATTCAGGCTTGCATCCACCTGAATATCCTCTAATGGAACCACTGCCGACTCATCGGCTATACACTTCCGCAGTTGCGACACGTAGAAAGTGTCGTGAATCTGCCCCAATTCTGCTAGCAAATCCAAACGATAGGCTACCCGGCCTACCCTCGCGATCACTCGAAATGGAACAATATATATGGGCCCCAACTTGCCCCTCTTCTTGAATCGAATCACTCCTTTCCAAGGAGAGACCTTCGGGACTACAAGGTCGCCGACCTGAAACTCAAGCTCGAACCGGCGTCTGTTTGCATAACTCTTCTGACGACTCTGAGCGGTCAACAACCTCTGTCTGACCTGATGGATTTGCTCTGTCGTCTGAAGCACGATCTCTGTACTGTCCATCACCCGCTGTCCAACCTCTCCCCAACAAATGGGGGTCCGACACCTCCTCCCATACAACAGCTCAAGGGGCGGCATACCAATGCTCGAATGATGGCTGTTGTTGTAGGAAAACTCTGCCAAGGGCAATTATGCATCCTAGCTACCCCCGAAATCCAACACACATGCCCAGAGCATGTCCTCGAGCGTCTGAATCGTCCGCTCACTCTGACCGTCTGTCTGGGGATGATATGCGGTACTAAAATGCAGTCTAGTACCCAACTCCTCATGAAACGTCTTCCAGAATCTGGAAGTGAAACACACATCACGGTCTAAAACAATAGAGATTTGCACCCCATGCTGAGTTACCACTTCCCTCACATACACCTCTACCAATTTCTCTACTGAAGAACTCTCGCTGATAGCAAGAAAGTGAGCGCTCTTCATCAACCTGTCCACAATCACCCAAATTGCATCAACTCCTCTGGCAGTCCTTGGCAATTTGGTGATGAAATCCATGGTGATCTGTTCCCACTTCCATTCGGGAACCTCCAATGGCTGCTACTTACAATGCGGCCTCTGGTGCTCTGCCTTAACCCTACGGCAGGTCAAGCACCTCTCAACAAACCACGCAACATCCCTCTTCATACAGTGCCACCAATACTCCTTTCTCAGGTCCAAATACATCTTAGTGACCCCAGGATGGATCAAAAATTTCGACCGATGAGCCTCTTCCATCAAAATGGTACGTGTTCCTCCCACAAACGACACCCAGATACGCCCCTGAAATGTCATAAGCCCCTGACCATTGGTAACGAACTCTGAAACCAAACCAACAACCCGTTCTTTCTTCTGCATCTCAGGTTGCACAGCCTCGGCTTGTGCCCCACGAATGGCGTCCAACACTGGAGCCATCATGGTCAATCTCAAACATACATCCCGCAGTGGGGTGCTCTCCGCCCTGCGACTCAGTGTGTCGGCTACAACATTAGCCTTGCCTGGGTGGTACAGGATCTCACAAACATAATCCTTGACTACATCCAACCACCTTCTCTGTCGCATGTTTAGGTTGGGCTGATCCATTAAATATTTCAAACTCTTATGGTCCGTGTATATCGTACACCGAACCCCATATAGGTAGTGACGCCAAATCTTGAGGGCGAACACCACTGCCCCCAACTCTAGATCATGGGTGGGGTATCTCATCTCATGAGGCTTCAGCTGCCTAGATGCATATGCTATCACATGCCCTCTCTGCATTAGCACCGCCCCCAACCCCAAAATCGATGCGTCACAGTATACCATAAAGTCCTCCATCCCTTCCAGGAGGGCTAACACCGGGGCTTCGCATAACCTTTGGCGAAATGTCTCAAAGGAGGCTTGCCGCTCAGGGCCCCATGAAAAAGCAACACCCTTCCAGGTCAACCTGGTGAGTGGCACTGCGATCCTAGAGAAATCCTTGATAAATCTCCGATAATACCCTGCCAACCCTAGGAAACTCCTGATCTCGGAGGGTGACCTCAGCACCTCCCAACTCATCACCGCCTCAACGTTGGCCGGGTCGACCAATATCCCTTTCTGATTAACGAGATGTCCTAAGAACTGGACCTCCCACAACCAGAAATCACACTTGGAGAATTTGGCATAAAGCCTCTCCGATGTCAGAACTCTGAGAACCTCTCTGAAATGCTCCACATGC
This sequence comes from Lactuca sativa, assembly GCF_002870075.4. Taxonomy (NCBI): domain Eukaryota; kingdom Viridiplantae; phylum Streptophyta; class Magnoliopsida; order Asterales; family Asteraceae; genus Lactuca; species Lactuca sativa. The sequence continues at coordinate 157,140,913 of NC_056623.2, read as the reverse complement.
TGCTCTCTAGATCTCAAATATACCAGAATGCCATCGATAAATACAATCACCGACCGATCCAGCATCGGCCTGCACACTCGGTTCATGAGATCCATGAACATTGCCGGGGCATTGGTGGGCCCGAAAGGCATCACCACAAACTCGTAATGCCCATAACGCGTCCTGAAAACTGTCTTCTGGACGTCCTCGTCTTGCACCCTCACCTGATGATATCCAGACCTCAAATCGTCTCGCACACTCACCTGCAACTGATCGAACTAATCGTCGATCCTCGGCAACGAGTAACGGTTCTTGACCGTCAGATTGTTCAACTCTCGGTAATCAATGCACATCCGGTGTGAACCATCCTTCTTCTTGACGAACAGGATAGGCGCTCCCCACGGCGAGCTACTCGGCCGAATAAACCCCTTTCCCAGCAGCTCCTGAAGCTGCGAGGATAAGTCTTGCATCTCTGGAGGTGCAAGGCGATAAGGCACCTTAGCGATAGGCGCGGCCCCCGGAACCAAGTCGTTACTGAACTCCACTTGCCTCACAGGAGGCACACCCGGCAACTCCTCAGGAAATACATTCGGGAACTCACGCGCTACCGGAACCTCCTCAACTGACCTCGGTCTCTCGGAATCCACCCGTGTATCCATCATATACGCCACAAAACCCTTACAGGCCTGCTGTAGACACTGCCTCGCCCTAGTGGCCAAACAAAACGCTGATCCTGAACGTGTACCCTCGCCGTACACCGTAAGAACTCCCCCACTAGGGTCTCGTATGGTCACCAGCTGTCGCTCGCAGTCGATAACCGCACCGAATCTGCTCAACCAGTCCATGCCCACAATGACACAGACATCACCCATCGTAATAGGAACCAGATCATTCGGGAATTCAACACCGAAAATATCGACTACGCATCCTCGGAGAACCTCCGTGGCATATATCACCCTCTCGTCAGCTGTAGAAACTCTCAGAGGCCGACTTAACGCCTCACGACTAACACTGATATGCTGACTAAAAGCCAAAGACACAAAAGACCGACTCGCACCCAAGTCAAATAACACCAAGGCAGGTACATAATTCATAAGAAAAGTACCTACGCATAACATAATATAAGCATAATATCTCAACATCAAAATAAATACACGAAAGAATACATACCAGCCACGACATCGGGCGCTGCGCGGATCTCCTCCGCGGTCAACTGAAAATCTCTCCCTCGTGCCCTCGGCGCCTCGGCCTTCACTGGCCGAGTCTCGGTAGCTCTGATGGCGGCAGGGTCAGATCCCTAAGGTGTTCCCTGAGATGATCCTCGCAATTGCGGACACTCTGCCTTCCGGTGTCCGGTCTGGTTGCAGTGGAAACACATCGCAAATCCCTTGGGGCAGTCCTTGGCCATATGCCCCTCCTTGCCACACTTGTAGCAAGATCCCGCTCTACATACTCCATCGTGACCCTTGCCGCACTTCCCACAAGTGCGGCCCTTCTGGCTCCCTGGTTTGGGATCAGCGGGCTTGGCCCACTTGGCTGTCGGCTGACACTGTGCCAGTCGCCGATCCCTCCCCTAAGACTCCGCCTCCTCCCTGGCCTGAGTCTCTAGCAAAATCTCCCTCTTCTGGGCATTTTCCTAAAGCTCAGAAAATGTTCGGTACGAGGAGTTTGCCGTGAACTCCCGAATGTCTCTCCTCAAAATACTCAGATATCAGCTTATACGTGCCTGCTCGGTGGACACGTGATCAGGGCAGAACATCGCCCTCTCATGGAACATCCCGGTAATCGCCGTAACAGACTCAGTACCCTGCTTGAGGGTCAGAAACTCCTGGGCCAAACGCTCCCTCTCCACCTGGGGAACGTACTCATCTCGGAACATGGCAGTGAACCTCTTCCAGGTCACTGCCGCAAGCTCAGCAGGCGTAAAGTGTGCCGTCACAAACTTCCACCAGTCCTCCGCTCCCAAGCGAAGCTAGTTCAGCGCGAACCGAACCTTCAAATGCTCAGGAGATGAGCAAGTGAAGAAAAACCCCTCTATGTCAGAAATCCATCTCATAGCCGCCACCGGGTCCTGGGTCCCACCAAAATCTGGCGGTTTTGTGTTGCTGAACTCTCGGAACAGCAACGCATCACCACCCTGCGGCCTCGCGGCAGCAATAGCTGCGGTGGCCGCTGCAACAGCAGCCTCAGAAGGAGCAGCATAACGCTCGTCAAAGGTCTCAATCAGCGTGGTCTTAATAGACTCGAACATCTCTGGTGTCTCTGCCCTTATGGCCGCAGCCACCTCCTCATGGATGATCCAGCGGATCTCCTCATCATTGGTCTCACTGCTCTCAGGCATCAGACGTGTCCTCACCATGATCTACCTCTGAAATACAACATACGATAAATTAGAATCCATTCGAGCATACTCACACTTGACAACTCATCCCTCCTTGATCCTTGGTATTCCAAAGATTCCTACTTGGGCTGTACACCGCTCCGGTGCTTTCAGTAGTACGGGCCCAATACTACTGTCCGCACTGTATCAGAATACACCCCAAGGCCTCCTCTTCGGATTCCAAATCCCATGTACTCTATCATGCATCATCCACTCTCTAACAGATCTCTCATAAGCCCCTCGCTGCTACCTACTCACTCTCAAGTATCTCATAGCAGCTCACCTCTCCCTAGGCTAAGGCATCACAAATCAGGCCACTCTAGTCCTAGTAGGAGTACCTAGCCTACTCTAGCATGAGAATACATCATATCAATATCCATAACATGAGGGTATTTTGGGAAATCACCGTTCGGGTGCGGACTGATCGTACACACAACTCTGCTCTGCGTTCTTCCAAAAATCTTTTACTCTTTTTGAAAATGCTTCTCAAATCCTCAGTTTGAGTTCACATACGCCCGAAGGTGTACTCGAATCCCTCAAACCAAGGCTCTGATACCAACTTGTAACACCGTAAATTTCAAAATAATTTTTCGCATAATATAAAACATATTCATTTAATTTTCATAAAAATATCAATGTTTGAAACTCCAATCCATGTCATACAAAGAATCCCAAGATCACATAACATACAAATCCCATGTGTGTGTACTGATCAAGTCGGCGCCTTCCCACGGTCATCACTAGTACCTGAAACAAACAACACCAACACTGTAAGCACAAAGCTTAGTGAGTTCCCCAAAATACCACGCATAACACATATTAGCCACTCGAGGCCATAACTCTGTGGGTCCGTAGACCATACTCTGTGAACCCTCTGGTTCTAACTCTGGGAACCTTCCGGTTGCAACTCTATAAACATGCACAACATAAATCACATAGAAATAATGCAGTACAACACATAACATACATATAGCATACAAATACTCTGTCGCATAACTCTGATTACCTACTCAAGGTAAAGTATAGTGAAAAGACTCACCTCGCGTATCTCGATGACTCGTAAATCCAAGAAATCACTCTCACTCGATCCTCCGAGCTATAATCCTCCTATAACACAATATATCTCTAATTAACACTTTCTCAACTAAGGTTGACTACCCCTATCAAGTCAACACTGGTCAACTATGGTCAACGGTCAACGGTCAACTTTGACCGGACTCGACGAGTGCACTAGAGCGACTCGGCGAGTCTATACGTGTTCACTGACTCCCTAGGATCCTCTCTTGACACGTCGAGTACTTCCCTGACTCGACGAGTTCCACCTGGCATGAATCGCGGGGCCACCACGACTCAACTCACCGAGTCTCAAGAACAACTCGGCGAGTTCCAGCTCGACTCAGTCCACCTGTCAACCCTCTCTAACTCTCCCTGACTCACTGAGTCAACTCCTTAACTCGGCAAGACCACTCGCTGAGTGGTTATGGACAATCTTCATGGTACTCGTCGAGTATGTTCTTCGGACTCGGCGAGTCTAAGCATTGCATGAACTCAAACTCACTTATGAGGTCAGATCCGTTCCATTAACTCATAGATCCAGTCCTTCCAAGCACATTCATCACGTAAAGTTACAATCTTGGTGCTCAAGCAAAGGTCCAAAGGCCTTATTTGATGATATGGTATCTAGAATGCTATTCTAAGCTCACGGCCTCCATTAACACTCATAAAGCTTGAGGGAAAAGAGTCTCTGGACGTCTTTGGGTCCAGATCTAAAGCATCAACACAAAAGAGGCCAATCACCCCATGAATCTTTGAGATGCTTGAGTGAGTGAATGAGCCAACTATGATTGCTTCCCAGATCAAGTACCCATTATCTTCCGATCCAATCACATAATCTTCAAAATGATGCGTCCAAACTTCATAATCTTGAGTGTACAAGATTGGAATTCTTGTAGTTAAACCAATTCTATTAGAGATGTTGATCGGATTGGATTGAGAATCATCCATGGACATTGTGATACTGTTTGACTGATTACCTGTTTTAAAGACCAGACTTGTAATTTTATCAATTAGAGTAATACTGACGATTAATGAGATACGTCAATATGGAATGACGGCTCAATTAATATCAATCAATGTGGAATTAAAACCCTAATACCTTCTTCGAAAGAAGAGATGTGTATCAATTACACAGTCTCCTGCTCTGATACCAATTGATGAGAATAAAACCCTAATTGAGATTTGAAGAGCAAGATGCGGAAAATAAGAACAAACACAAATATGAAGATTATGTCGAATGATCACACGATTTATTCATCACAACAGGAATAGATTACACTTTCAGCATAGACTAAAGAATCGAACACTACATAAGAAATCTCATGTCGCGGCTATATTTTGCCTCACTCTTAACCCTAATAATGAATAATACATGACTATTTATAGGGAAAAGACAAGTCTTGGGCTTTTAACCTACACTTCATCAAGTGGCCCATTGCCATCATCCATAGAATGCTTTGAAACCCTACATATAGTTTTTACAATTACTCTTAAATGGTAAATTTATAAATCATTGAATAGAAAAAAGTTTCATAAGATATTTTATTAGTTGTAATTATATTTTGAATCAATCGCGTGTATTTGTAATTAGACTTGTCTACGTGTGCGTATATGTACTATGATGTGCTATGTGAGGATACCTCAATTAACAAAATGTAAAATTTATCATTCTCATTGTCACATTGTACAATATTTATAGGCTAATTCTATATGTACCCACCCATTTACTAGGCATACCCCCATGTGTGAGTATGTGAATGTGTGTGTATGTATGTGTTCGACTCTTTATGTAAATAAGGAGGAAACATATAGTAGCACCCTATTCATACTTGGCGAGGATGTATGTGACGCCCCAATCCTCAGGTATTAATAATATTGTATCTTTTGAGTTTTAAAGGGTCTACTCAACGAGTTGGTCTCCCTACTCGTCGAGTAGTAGCGGGTTGGTCCTCAAAGTTTAATGACCTACTTGCCGAGTCCATAATAGGATTCGACGAGTAGAGGCTGGAATATGAAACCCTAAATTTTGGGGCTTTGCACCCTGTTTAAAGGGTCATTAGCCTCCTCCAGACTCTCCTTTAAACCTTCTTGTCTCCCTTAAACCCTGATTCGAGTGTGTGTGTGTCCTTTGGTGAGTTTAAGCTTGAAGGAAGGATTTGGTGAAGGAAACACTTGAAGTAACAAGCTAGAGGAAGCAAAGCATTCGTGGGGTTCAAGATCTTCTTCAATGAAGCGTTCTATAAAGGTATTAGACTATTTCCCTTGGCTCATTTCCACCCAAAACCCTCTTTTGCATGGGTTCGATGAACGGGTTTTTGTGCTTAAGCCAAGATCTAAAGTTGTAACATCAGATCTGGACTTCCTTTGGCCTCCAGATCCATAAAGTTATCATTTTTGCCTAGCATGAGCCTCCCCTCATGGGTGTGACTCCATTTCAAGCTTAGTTTTGCCATTTTAGGGCCTTAAAACCTTGCATGCACGTAAAGTTTGCAACTTTACGTGAAAAGCATGCCTTACAAGCTTGGATAAGTAATTTGGAAGCGCTGCATGGCTCAAAAGAGTCAATATGGCTTAAGGACAGTAAGGACTCGGTGAGTCGCAAGGGTTGACTCGGCGATTCATATGAAGATAGGCATGGACTCGACGAGTTGGATGAACAACTCAGCGAGCCCGATGAAGATTGCCGTAAACTCGACGAGTTGAAGGAACAGCTCGGCGAGTCGATTAAGATTTCTCCAACTGTTGGATGTTCTTGGACATGTCGAGTTGCAAGAAGGGAAACTCGACGAGTGGCCTTAGATTATCATTCAAAGGCTTATGAACTCGACGAGTCACCTCGGTGACTCGGCGAGTGAACTATATCCTGCGAAACTCGGCGAGTCACTAGTTGTACTCGGCGAGTTAGAATCAACATGGGCTATTGACTTGACCTTGGCTAAAGTTGCCTAGGGCTGACTTTGGGGGATATGACTGGTTATTGTATGACACTTTTAGGCACTTGAGTTGGAGCAGCTCGTGGGGTATATTTGGTCGCAAAGTATCAGTTCAACGTTTGTGTCAGGTGAGTCTTCTCACCATACGTATGGGTCTAAGGCACCAAGGCCAGCCCATTATGTGAACATGTTATGTGTGTGCCATTGTTTCATTACTTGGTATGCTATGTAACATTATATTTGCATGAAAGACCCCGGGGGAGCCCATGGCATTGGATATAAGACTATGTGGGGTAGCCCATGGTAGTCCTATGTAAAGACCATGTGGGGTAGCCCATCGTATTCGTGTTAAATCGTATTGCATGGTTTATGTGGTATGTTTATAGCTTATTCTGCTATCAGGATATGTGTATGTGATTGTGTGTGGTATGCTCTGGGAAACTCACTAGGCATTTCGCTTATAGGTTGTTGATTTGTTTCAGGTACTTCTGAGCTCAAGGGCAAGGGCAAGGCGTGATGACGTGGCGTGCACTCTATCTCTCTTTTTACTATATTTCAGATCCTCTGATGTTTTGAAAGAAAACAATGATGTAACTGAAGGGTTTTTGCTATAAGAACATCCTATGTGCTCATACAAACCCTAATGCTTGGATCTAGGTTTCTCTATTGTACATGCAAGTTATCCAAGACTATAAACCCTAGATCTAGCATATGATAATCATTATAACATATAATTAGGGTTTAGATCATACCTTGATTGTTATGTAGCAATACCAATCTCAAATCCTTCTTGTATTGACTTTAGAAAGCTTAGAGTCACAAATGTCACTCCTCTAATGGTTCACAAACACCAAGAGCAAGAGGATGAAGAGGAGAAGAGAAGGAGGCTGCCCAAAACATGTGGAAACCCTAGAAGAAGTCTTGTCCACGTTTTTGGGAATAAGGGTTCCTTAAATAGTGAGGCTATTCGGGTTATCTAACAAGGAAACCCTAATTTGGATGCTTAAGCCCTAAGCAACCCATGGGCTCCTTCCTTAAAGGCCTCTGGACGATTTCTAATGGGTTTCCCCATAGAATTCGTCCAGTCCTTTAATATGGAGTCCATTAGCCCAATATTCAACTATCATATAATTGACAGTTCTAGTCCTTTAAGTTTAATTAATCTATTTTAGTCACAAACTTAATTCTTATTAATTCTTGACTAATATTAATTAAATAATATGATTTCTCCTTTAATATATTATTCTCATAATATATTAATAAATCATATTTAATCCTTTTTCTCCATTATTCATCCTATCAAGTTGCTTTGGTGAAGGCAACCCAAAAGGACCATGCACCATCGGGTCAAGTACATACCAAAATAGTTATGGACTTAGACATTAATCCAACAGTCTCCCATTTGGATAAGTCTAATAACTATTCTGCGTATGACTTCAGATCTTGATCTGCAATCGTAGCTTTCCAAAGCCGCTGTCAACTCTGATCCTATCAGATACGCCTGTCCTTTAGATAAGGGATCATATATTCCTCCATTCTTGATATCGTAAGACATGATTTCTAATCATTCTCTCTATACTATTTCTCGACTTCCGATTTATGACGACTGACTAATTGAACAAATCAAATTAGCCCTAGCCCGACCGAGCATTTACGTTTGTCATCACGAAATCATCGAGGGACCAAAGATATCGCTTTTATCCAACTTTGGATAAAAGGAATGGATAAACATTGATTCAATGCTCGCTTGCCCTCACTCACCGAATCACACACAACCATATGTTTTACGACACCAAGTTACTAGTGCGTTTACATATTATCAATGTGCAACCGATTTGCAAGAAACAACTAACACATCTCAGTTTCAAGAATATAAGATGTTATCGTCTCACCAATCACTCATGATACAATTAATGGAGTAATCCAAGTGAGCGTGGGTTTAATCCAATGCTTAAATCATATTCATAAGCACTCATGAACGTTGCAGCAAACATTTGCTTATGTCTAATACTCTTTAGATAATCCACACACCAATTCACGACAATCTTCATTCATACCTACTTCCAACATATGAACGACTGTGGCCTGTTCGAATAATTTGATTGTTCTCAACCAATTAAATTATTCAGGAAGTCAAAACATGCAAAGTGAAACACAAGGATAATACTAATCCCATATGGCCTCAAACCTTTGAGTATAAATAAAATGCCTTTTATTTATCACCATATCGATTACTCATTATTTGTTGTTTCGGGTAATCAACTTCTTACTTGAATTATTACACTTGTCCCATGCTCATCGCATGCACACTATGTTTACCTATGGTTCTTACTTTGTGAAATAGATCAAATGAACACATTTCCAATTATACTCATTTCACAACTCCCAATCCTTTTCACAAGCGAAAGAATATCAAATTCTTGTTACTTATGGAATATACTAGATTCTAACATTTTATGCAATGATCCTCTTATAATGTCACTGCACTAAAGTCACAATGACTATTGCCAATGAAATTACAAAGTCCTCTATCGGAGATTGTTACAATACAATTCCTTAGATATGATGTCTCTCACTCAAAGCACATTCCTTTGAACATCCTTTTGCATAAAAGTTTCTAATCTAGACATAGATTTTCAATATTCAATTCCCAATATGGAAAACTTTCCATACTTACCATATGACAACTCATTCTCAATAGAATCTTATCTATTCATAATAATGTCGATATGGTCCATCCAATACTATACTTCCAACTACTCACAAGCGACCAATCCTCGGCAAACTTTGGATTGTCCTTTGATAGTTGTTTAATTCTCTTAGTCAAAACCGATTCTCGTCCTTTTTCCCTCTAAATGCGCTAGACATTTGGAAAATTTTAGAATGGTCAAATATTATAGCATTTGCAATCAATCCTATTCCCGAAGCAAATGGGACACGATGAATAATGTCTTACATAAAGATTCGATACTTTATCAATCTTTTGCCATAATATTTTATGTGCTACGTTCTCAAAATTCGAACTATGAAGAGGAATGCCATAATCATAATCGAATTTTTAAGAATGCACTATGTTTCTTTGACTAAATTATTAACATTCCACAATCGAAGCCTTTAGATTTGAAATGAAGCATAATATTCTCTCCCTTAATTATAGCAAAACAACTTTATAACCCTTATGACTTTGCAAGGTGTAACTCTTGTTTTTCTATAATTAATATTGCTAACTTGCAATACTTGCCTTAATAATCATACAATCATAACATTTATGCTCCCACTATCATGATGATTATTATAAACATAACACTTATGCTCCCACTAGCTTTGACATGTATTCAGAAACCAACTTAACTTCAAGAAAAACAATACTAATGCCTAATGCTTTGATAATCCTTTATCTAAGCTTATACACCTTTCCCTTAGATAGCTCATATGTGTGTCTAAACAATTCAGACTCATTGCCAAGTCTCACAATTTGAATCATGGAAAGGGATACCGTAACCATAATCGAATTCGAGAATCCAATTTCACAATCACTATTTTCTTAAAATCTCTATTAGTGAAAGCATTTCCTTACAGTCATTTTCATGAAGGAGGGAATCTTATGACACTTAGATTTTAATGGTGTATGTGTTCCTATCCATGTGAATTTGTCAAAACCAAAGTTTACGACAAATTCTAACTCATATGGACCAAACTTTCTTAATCTTGATTTCTTGCCTTATGGTAACACAGCTGCCTACCATGTCTTCCAAGTAGTTGAGCAGCTCACCCTTCCCTATCAATGTACTTTTCATTGATCAAGGTGCCTGCCTTTTATGCGTTCAAATGAGAACTCATAAAACTCACATGCATAATTAACTCAATTGGAATGGCACAGAAACAAAATAGTGTCAACACGATAGGTTGTAAACCTCAACTTGTGTGCTAGTGATGATCGATAAGGTTTATTTTGATTTGTTCTTGAAACCTTTCAAGACCATTAATACTCCCACTGACTCCTTGACATATAAGAATCTCTTGTCAATAGACATTTCTTGACAAACAAATATTCAACAGTTAGTGTAGTTTTTATCAAAACACTTCATAAATTGGTCCTAGTTGGTCTTTGTCTTATCCAAGACATCACAACTTTCCACATTTGATGAATGCTATAAACCTTATTAATACTTTTTAGTCAATGTCACAGTTTTAACTCTAAGACTTGTTTTGGAACGAAGTATGATTGACTTCTTGATTTAACCATTTCTTCAATTCTTGATTCCTCTTTTTAGACATACAATTGTACTAAGACTCACTTAGAGTATCAATTAAGATATGGTTCTTAATCATTAAGAGCTATCATAAAGCATAAAAGGTACTCTCCATCTTCTTAGAATGGAGAAACTTTTATCTTTCTGCCTACTTGATTCTTGTTATTCGTTCTGCTATTGATTTAAACTTTTTCAATCAATTCAAAATTACACTTAATCTTATAAGTATAATCATATTTACTAAACCTTTAGTAAATCATGACGAATATCTTGTTACTCTTATGGTGGACTTGATCAACACACAACTTTGTGTACTCGATCTCCTAGTCCTTCACTTGACACTTTGTCAATGAATTAGTCTATTTTTTCAAATATGGAATTTCTCATTCATCGTGCAACCAAGTTGCCTGATTCCAAGTTTCTGTCCAATTGAAACTTGGCGATGAGAAACTCTCCCCATTTGGTAAATTCTCAACATTTCCATAAACAACATAATTAAGAATCAAATCCATTATTGCTAATATTAGAAACATTCAAACATCAATTTTTCATATACGCCATTGCAAGGATAAATAAATAATATAAAATCAAAATTTATTTTATTGCGGAAAAATTTGTCGTTACAATGCAATTCATTGAAAAACTATGCTAATACATATTTCTTAGCAATCTAATTCTAACTCTAAGTAGCAGCTCGAGAATCTACTCTTCAAGTAATGCGATCGAAATCCATTCCTTCTCGGTTAGATTCTGGTCACTTCTTCCCTTAGGCTTCCTCTCTTTTCTTTGATCCTACAAAACATTAATTGTAATCTTATCACATTATGTATTAAGAATCTAGAATAGGAGCTTAAAAGAGTTAGTCAATGGATTTTACCTAAAGCAGAGCCATACGTTTTGACTCTCCCATTTCTTAGATCTCTTAGGTAAATACGGCAGCTTCGTCTCCAATGCCCCTTGTCTTGGCAGTAAAAGCAAATCGACTTCAGATATTGCCTTTCTCTTATGATCAAACTCTTCGATCATGACATGTCTTTCGTTGCCATTGCCTATATCCATAGAGGTCTGGTAGGCAGATTCACCAATCAACTTTGCTTTTCAATTGCGCCAAACCATTGCTGATTCAACAACAATAAGGGTTTAGAAACATTTCAAAACTTGAGGGCAAGTTTTGAAACATTTCAAAACATTAGGGTTTAGAATTTAAATACTCATCAAAATCAAACTTTTAATCAAAATTTAAATTCCAAAACTTGAGGGCAAGTTTTGAAACATTTTCAAAACCTTAAGGTTTCAACTAATTAAATTTCAAAACAAAACTTTTAAGTTCAAATTTAAACTATAAAACCTAAAGGGAAAAATTGAAACTTTTCATACAAGATAATTCAAAACTAAATTACAAATAATAAAATATTATCTAATAAAACGAATGATTATCTAAATTTCACAATTATCTTCTATTTAGGTAAGGATAATCACCAAATATTGATAAAATTCGGATTTTATAACAAAAATATGTTTATGGTAATTATCCAAAGCTAAAACAGGAAGAAAATCGCGAAAATTAGCTGTCAGACGATTTGACTCGTCGAGTCTGGGCTTGGACTCGTCGAGTACAGCTGACTCAGCGAGTGCACCAAGTGACTCAGCGAGTCAAACACTCAGAATCAAAAAATTTCAATTTTCAGTGCTGATTTCGATCAAATATACCTCAATACAATAGAAACCAATCTAGGCTCTGATACCACCGAAGGGTTTTTGCTATAAGAACATCCTATGTGCTCATACAAACCTTAATGCTTGGATCTAGGTTTCTCTATTATACATGCAAGTTATCCAAGACTATAAACCCTAGATCTAGCATATGATAATCATTATAACATATAATTAGGGTTTAGATCATACCTTGATTGTTATGTAGCAATAACAATCTCAAATCCTTCTTGTATTGACTTTAGAAAGCTTAGAGTCACAAATGTCACTTCTCTAATGGTTCACAAACACCAAGAGCAAGAGCATGAAGAGGAGAAGAGAAGGAGGCTGCCCAAAACATGTGGACACCCTAGAAGAAGTCTTGTCCACATTTTTGGGCATAAGGGTTCCTTAAATAGTGAGGCTACTAGGGTTATCTAACAAGGAAACCCTAATTTGGATGCTTAAGCCCTAAGCAACCCATGGGTTCCTTCCTTAAAGGCCTCTGGACGATTTCTAATGGGTTTCCCCATAGAATTTGTCCAGTCCTTTAATATGGAGTCCATTAGCTCAATATTCAACTATCATACAATTGACAGTTCTAGTCCCTTAAGTTTAGTTAATCTCTTTTAGTCACAAACTTAATTCTTATTAATTCTTGACTAATATTAATTAAATAATATGATTTCTCCTTTAATATATTATTCTCATAATATATTAATAAATCATATTTAATCCTTTCTCTCCATTATTCATCCTATCAAGTTGCTTTGGTGAAGGCAACCCAAAAGGACCATGCACCATCGGGTCAAGTACATACCAAAATAGTTATGGACTTAGACACTAATCCAACAGTAACAAATGACGATTTGGAAACAAATGATTTGGATATTATGGTTTATGTGAGTGGTTTTGTCTAATTAAAAATGTAAATTTTCTTTGTAAAAATTGGGACGTTACAAATTGGTATCAGAGCCTTGGTTTGAGGGATTCGTACACACCCTCGGGTGTGTTAGGACTCAAACTTAGGAAATGGTAAAATGTTTTCAAAAGTAACCTTAAATGGACTTTAAAAGAAACCCAAAAGATGAGAGTGCAACGCGCGTGATCAGCCGAGCCAAGTAAGTAGTTTCCCAATTTGAATAGCCATGTTATACTGATAGAGAGCTCTGTCGATTATATGAAATTGATAAGTGTATGTTTTATAAAGTGTATACGGTTATGAGTAGGACAATCGTAAGGTAGCCAGGGTTTGATTCCTGCCAGAGTTGTGAGTCATGGTTTTGTGTTGGGATAGGTTTGGAATTACTAGGTAAAGCATCGGAGGAAAGGTATAGGTAGGTGGGCAAGGTAGTATTGGGCCCGTACTACTGGAAGCACAGGACCCGTACCCAAATCCATGTTCTACCTGGGAATTCCAAGGAAAAACGGTATAGATGTAACCTCATTATGGGTATCCTGATCATTATGTTTTGTGATATTTCAGTTCAGCATGGTGGTTACACAATTTGGAGTAGGGGGATCAGGATCAGGATCGGGATCAGGATCGAGATCGGGATCCAGGCTGGGCCAGGCGGCCCTACTGATGGTATCGATGAGAGGATGCGCGAGCTGGTTGCGGCCGAGGTTACGAGGGGTATCCTTGACGCTACCCCCATCATTTTTGCCACGGTCAAGGAGGGCATGATGGAGATCATGGGGGAGAGACTTAGAGCATTCAGGGTCGATGTTTCTGTGGGTCAGAATGGAGCCCGAACCCCCTCATTTAGGGAGTTCAAGGCGTGTGGAGCTCCAGAGCTTTTTGGGCCAGGGATCCCATTATGAGTAGACATTGGGTAGCGGACATTGAGAATGCCCAGCGCACGAGTTCTTGTTCGGAGGAGGCAAAGGTTGGATTTGCTTCCTGCATGTTGAGGGACAGGGCCCGAGATTGGTGGGGCGAGGTTGCTAGTCAGGTTGGAGCAGCTGGTGTGGCTGATATGTCATGGACTGAGTTTGTTTGATGTTTTAATCTGGAGTTTGCACCGCCTATTGAGGTGCAACGGATGGTGAGGGAGCTTCATGACCTGCAACAGACCACTGAGACTGTGGCGGAGATCACCGCCAAGTTTCTAGAGCGAGCTTTCTTGATTCCTCAGTATGCTACAAATAAGGACATGAGGAGGACCCGATATCATTCTATGCTGAGGGATGACATTCGGAAATTTGTGAGCTTTACAGGACGCCAAACCTTGAATGAGATGGTGGAGAATGCCCGTGAGAGGGAGATGGAGTTGCAGTCGTGCATGAAGTAGAAGACGGAGTAGGTGCAGGCAGCGGGGGCTCAGGCTAAGAAGCCTAAGACCACTGATTCTTCGAGTAAGGGCCAGTAGGGCTGGGGCCGGTCTTTCAAGTGTGGGAGATTTCATACTGGGCCTTGTCGGACAGCCGGGACGTCAGGGTGCTACTCTTGTGGCCAACAGGGACACATGAGTAAGGATTGCCCCAAGAAGGGCTTGAGATGTTTTCACTGCAACCAGACAGGCCATAAAAAGGCCGATTATCCGAGGTTGCCGGGAGGAGGAGCAGGATTTGTGGCAGCGCCCGCGCCCGCCACTATGAGGATTACTGATGGCCGCCCTGTTAAGGCGGAAGCTCCAGCGGTGAACAGCCGCGCATTACAGCTAACTACCGAGGAGGCTCGAGCAGCACCAGACGTCGTGGCTGGTATGCGTTCATTATTCTCTGCCTTATTTATGTTAAATGTTTATGCATGCTTATTATGCTTTGTATAGGGACCTTTATGTAAATGGTATGTCGGCCCATATCTTGTTCGATTTGGGAGCTACCCGATCTTTTGTGTCTCTTGCACTTAGCAAGAAGTTCCGAGACGCACCGGGGACTCTAGATGCCCCGCTCGAGGTAGAGATTGAGGATCATCACACCGTGAGTGCTGCGAGGGTATGTCGGGACTGTGTCCTGATTGTGCATGGCGAAAGGTTACGCGTTGATTTAGTTCCCATTCTATTGCGGGGATTGAAGGTGATTATTAGGATGGACTGGCTGGGGGCCAATGGGGCCATGATCGATTGCGAGCGGAAGTTGGTTCGGGTTCGAACCCCAAGGGAGGGGGGGAACTGGTTATCTAGGTGAAAGGGCCTCGCATGGCCCGGACCTCTGTTCAACTGCAAGGGCGAGGAGGTTTTTGCAACAGGGTTGCACGGGGTTTTTGGCTTATGTTTCAGATATGCGGGTCGAGGCAATGACATATATTGACAGTGTACCAGTAGTGCAGGATTTTCGAGGCATTTTCCCTGAGGAGTTGCCTGGAGTGCCTCCGGAGAGGCAGGTGGAGTTTCGCATCGATCTGGTGCCGGGTGCCACCCGGATAGCAAAGGCACCGTATCGATTGGCACCACCTAAGATGCAAGAGCTGAACAAGCTGAAGGGAGTTTCATTCGTCCAATCGATACGGTGCCTCAGGTGGCTTTCAGGGCTCGTTATGGGCATTACGAGTTCGTGGTGATGCCATTTGGGCTCACCAATGCTCCAACAGCGTTCATGGACCTCACGAACCGGGTGTGCAGGCCGATGTTAGATCAGTCAGTGATCTTTTTTATTGATGATATCTTGGTTTACTCCAAAACCAGGGAACAACACGAGTAGCATTTGAGAGAGGTACTAGAGACCTTGAGGGTGGAGAAACTTTATGCGAAATTCTCCAAATGTGATTTCTGGATGCGGGAAGTGCAGTTTTTGGGGCATGTCATCAATCAAGAGGGTATCTCGGTTGACCCAGCTAAGGTGGAGGCTGTGATGTGATGGGAGGTACCGAGGAATGCCTTGGAGATTCGTAGCTTTTTGGATTTTGCGGGTTAATATCGGTGATTCATCCAGGATTTCTCCAAGATTGCGTTGCCATTAACACGGTTGACCACGAAGAATGTGGCCTTTCGATGGGATATTGAACAGAAGAGGCCTTTCGAGACGCTGAGGCAGAGGTTATGCAAGGCTCCAATCTTCGTACTGCCCGAGGGGTTGGATGATTTCGTGGTATATTGTGATGGATCGATTTCAGGGTTGGGTGCAGTATTGATGCAGAGGGGGCACGTGATCGTGTATGCCTCAAGGCAGTTGAAGCCTCACGAGGCAAATTACCCCACGCATGACCTGGAGTTGGGGGCAATGGTTTTTTCCCTCAAGATTTGGAGGCATTATTTATATGGGGTGAAATTCATTATTTATGCCGATCACAAGAGTCTAAAGTATTTGATGGACCAGAAGAACCTAAATATGCGATAGAGGAGGTGGTTCGACGTGATCAAGGATTATGATTGTGAGATCCTATACAATCTAGGGAAGGCCAATGTGGTGGCTGATGCATTGAATCGCAAGGTGACGGGTTGCCGATCAGGGATATTTGTATGAGGGTGACCGTAAGAACACCTTTGCTAGACATGATTCAAGAGGCTCAGGTCGAGGGGGTGAAGAAAGAGAACTGGAAATTGGAGAGAATTCGGGGGCATCATCTTTTGTTTGTTAAGGATAGCCGCGGCTTGTTGACGTTGTGTCTCTGATTATGGGTGTCGATGTCGGGGGAGGGGGAGAGAGAGATTGATGGAGGAGGCGCACAAGTCTAAATTTTCTATACACCTTGGCGCAACAAAAATGTATAGAGATTTGAGATTGAACTATTGGTGGCCGTGCATGAAGTGGGAGATAGCCGGGTTTGTGGAGCAGTGCTTGACCTGCAGGAAGGTCAAGGCCGAGCATCAGCGACCTCATGGCAAGGTTTAGCCATTACCTATTCCTATGTAGAAGTGGGAAGAGATCACTATGGATTTCATCACGAAGCTACCACGGACAACGAGGGAAGTAGATGCCATATGGGTGATTGTGGATAGACTGACGAAGAGTGCCCACTTCATTCCGATCTCCGAGGGTATATCTGCAGAGAAGTTGGTGGACATCTATGTTCGAGAGGTGGTGGCTAGGCACGGAGTTACGGTATCAGTGGTTTCAGATAGGGATGTTCGGTTTACATCCATATTTTGGAAAAAAATCCAAGAGGAACTGGGTACTCAACTGCATTTTAGTACGACATATCACCCCCAGACCGACGACCAGAGTGAGAGGACGATCCAGACACTGGAGGATATGCTGCGGGCATGTGTGCTGCATTCCGGAGGAAGTTAGGATATGTACCTCCCACTGGCAGAGTTTTCGTACAATGACAGTTATCATGCCAGTATTGACCGAGCACCATTCGAGATGTTATATGGGCGGAGGTGCAGGACCCTAGTATATTGAGACGAGGTTGGCCATCGGGTCATGGGGAGCACGGAGGTGGTACTCGAGACCACCAGACTGATTCAACAGGTGCGCGACTGGTTGCGAATCGTGCAAAGCCATCACAAGAGTTATGCGGACCGATGGCGATCGGACCTCGAATTTCAGGAAGGGGACCTTGTCTTACTAAAGGTGTCGCCCTGGAAAGGGATTATCCGATTCCGCAAGAGGGGCAAATTGGGGTCACGGTTCATAAGCCCGTTTAGGATCATAGCCCGGGAGGGCAAGGAGGCATATTGTTTAGAGCTCCAAGAGGAGCTTAGTCGGATTCACAACACCTTTCATGTGTCTCAGCTTCAGAAGTGTGTCGCCGACAAGTCCTCAGTCATATCCTTGGACGACATACAGTTAGATGAGAGCCTGAATTATGTCGAGAGACCAGTTGCGATTTTAGACAGGAAGACGAAGAAGCTCCGGAATAAAGAAGTGAGGTTGGTAGAGGTGCAATGGCAGCACCGAAAGGGTTCCGCATGGACTTGGGAATCGGAGGATGAAATGCGAGGGTTCTATCCGGAATTGTTTGAATCAGCAGGCTTCGAGGACGAAGCCTAATTCAAGTAGGGGAGAGTTGTGACTCCTCGATCCTCAAGTATTAATAATATTGTATCATTTGAGTTTCAAAGGATCTACTCAACGATTGGTCTCCCTACTCGTCGAGTAGTAGCGAATTGGTCCGCGAAGTGTAATGACCTACTCACCGATTCCAAAATGGGACTCGAAGAGTAGAGGCTGGCAGATGAAACCCCAAATTTCGGGGCTTTGCACCCTATTTGAAGGGTCATTAGCCTCCCCCAGACTCTCCTTTACAGCTTCTTGTCTACCTTAAACCCTGATTTGAGTGTGTGTGTGTCCTTTGGTGAGTTTAAGCTTGAAGGAAGGATTTAGTGAAGGAAACACTTGATGTAACAAGTTAGAGGAAGCGAAGCATTCGTGGGGTTCAAGATCTACTTCAGTGAAGCATTCTCTAAAGGTGTTAGACTGTTTCCCTTGGCTGATTTCCACCCAAAACCCTCTTTTGCATGGGTTCAATGAAAGTATTTTTGTGCTTAAGCCAAGATCTGAAGTTGTAACTGCAAATCTGGACTCCCTTTGGCCTCTAGATTTATAAAGTTATCATTTTTGCCTAGCATGAGCCTCCCCTCAAGTGTGTGACTCCATTTCAAGCATAGTTTAGCCATTTTAGGGCCTTAAAGCCTTGCAAGCACGTAAAGTTTGCAACTTTACATGAAAAGCATGCCTTAGAAGCTTAGATCTGCAATTTGGAAGTACTGCATGGCTCAAAATAGTCTGTATGGCTTAAGGACTGTAGGGAATCGGCGACTCGCAAGGGTTGACTCGGCGAGTCATATGAAGATGGGCATGGACTCGACAAGTTGGATGAACAACTCGGCGAGCCCGAAGAAGATTGCGATAAACTCGACGAGTTGAAGGAACAACTCGGCGAGTCGATTAAGATTTCCCCAACTGTTGGATGTTCGTGGACGTGTCGAGTTGCAAGAAGGGAAACTTGACGAGTGGCCTTAGATTATCAATCAAAGCCTTATGAACTCGCCGAGTCACCTCGGTGACTCAGCGAGTGGAGTATATCCCGAGAAACTCGGCGAGTCATTAGTTGTACTCCGCGAGTTAGAGTCAACATGGACTGTTGACTTGACCTTGGATAAAGTTGCCCAGGGCTGACTTTGGGGGATATGACTGGTTATTGTATGAAACTTTTTAGACAGTTGAGTTGGAGTAGCTCGTGGGGTATATTTGGTCGCAAAGTGCCAGTTCAACATTCGTGTCAGGTGAGTCTTCTCACCATACCTATGGGTCTAAGGCACCAAGGCTGGCCCATTATGTGAACATGTTATGTGTGTGCCATTTTTTCATTAATTGGTATGTTATCTAAAATTATAATTGCATGAAAGACCCCAGGGGGAGCCCGTGGCATTGGATATAAGACCATGTGGGGTAGCCTATGGCATTCCTAGGTAAACACCATGTGGGGTAGCCCATGGCATTGGCATAAGACCATGTGGGGTAGCCCATGGCAGTCCTAGTTAAAGACCATGTGGGGTAGCCCATGGCATTCTTGTTGAATCGTATTGCATGGTTTATGTGGTATGTTTATAGCTTATTCTGCTATCAGGATATGTGTATGTGATTGTGTGTGGTATGCTATGGGATACTCACTAAGCATTTCGCTTACAGGTTGTTGACTTGTTTCAGGTACTTTTGAGTCCAAGGGCAAGGGCAACGCGTGATGATGTGGCGTGCACTCTATCTCTCTTTTTACTATGTTTCGGATCCTCTAATGTTTTGAAAGAAAACAATGATGTAATAAATGATGATTTGGAAACAAACGATTTGGATTAAGAACACAGAGAGTAAATATACTCTAGTTTCAGCTCATATTATGCTTTCACGATACAAAGAGTTTCAGACAGAAGAATAGCAAAAGTTCTATCTAGTTTTAGTATCGTTCCTTATTTATATGAAAATAGATATCATTCAAAAAATGCAAAGGACTAAGCATTACAGTTTCGAAACAATATGCCTTTGCAATAATGTTACAAACTAATGAAGCTACTCTATGACCTGCGACACCTTACAACAAAATTCGACATTTACAATCTCCCTCTTTGTTACAATTGTTCTCCCTTGAAACGGCGCCATAAAGTATAAATGCATATTTTATATTTAAATATCATCGTGTTTTAATTTTTAAATCTTAGTCTTGCATGGCTAAACTAATACACAGGCGGTTGACCTAATCGTGTAGCAATATAGTTTTGGTAAGACCGGATGTCGATCTCAAGGAGAATGAGATTACAGCTAATTAAATTATGAACAATAAAGTAAACAATAGATTTTTTCTAAGTTTAATTAAACTTAATAAAGCAAACACAAAACTAGAGTGTAGTATTAGAGATCAAGCTCTTTTCAGACATATTTGAATCTCACATTTAGGTATGGTGGATTCCAATAAAGTGCAATTAATATTAGTTATTATCTACAGATTGATTGTGTAATAGTTATGTTGATCAGATTTAGTAAATTGTACAATTATAAAGACAATTAACACAAGGATCATGCAATTAACTATCTACACAATTATAATTAATTTCCTAATGTTTTGCGAAGTTTAGTTTCTAATTGAATTCCAATATAAAATATATTAAATGATCATATTTATTATTTATTATAGTTATTTCATAAATAGTATGCTCTTATTTCATATTAATGGAATGATATATAAATAATTGATAATAGTTGAAAATAGTTAAGGGGTGGATGTAGCCGAGTGGATCAAGGTTGTGGATTTTGTATCCCCCATGCACGTGCTCAGTTCATGTCATTCGCCCAAATTTATGTTTTTAAATAAATTATTCGCTACTAGTAGAATTAATTGTTGAAGATGTCACAACTTTCTACTTTTTTTTTTTTTTTTTTTTTTTTGCTTTGTAAGACAAAGAAAGTAATTATATTTTCTATATTATTTACTAAGAAAAAGAAAAACCAAATTATCAATAACTATCCGTATATGCATCCTAAGTAAATAAATGTATTTCTTCATCATTTAAGTTAAGCTTATCAAATATGTGGGTGATACAACTAAATAACTCAAAAGGAACATAAATAATCCATCGTTCTCATAAAGTAACACCAGAATATGATGTTTTTATTGGTAATTCGGTACTCCTATATTTACGGAGGAACACATTCACATAATTTCTCAATACAAACTGCATGGTTAGGAGGTGTACACGGGAAGAAATCACATTCATATTGATTTCTACATGTTTCAACAAGACCTTTGTTGTCGAAAATTGGGCTTGGAGTTTGGTTTCTACTATCAACGTCGAAATTTGTCTGCGATTTTGCAAATTGAACCGATGAGGCTGCAATAGCACAAATACATGTTTACATTATGTTCCATTCTCCAAAAGTTTATGAAACATATACTAAACATCATAAGCCTTATTTGTGTGATATATATATATATATATATATATATATATATATATATAGAGGGAGAGAGAGAGAGAGAGAGAGAGAGAGAGAGAATAACCTATAGTGAACACGAATATGATGAAAAACATAATTTTGAACAAAACATTCATCTTAATTCGTTTTGAGATGGACTTATGTTATGACCTTTAGTAAATAGTCATATGAAATTTATAGAGACGAAAGAAATTTATAATTAATACCATAATAATTACTTACTGCTAATTTCCAAATATAAATTTTCAATTAAAAGCATTTTCCTAACCAAAACAAACATTTCAATTAATGGTAGCATTTGTAGAGTTTGAAAAGAAAATTTTCTATTAATACTATAATGATTAGTTTTTGGTAATTTACAAACATAAAATTTCAATCAAAAGACAATTATAGTAAAACTACATTTTCAATTAATAATAAATTATTTCTTCCAAATATAAATTTTACAATTAATCTTAAATGGTAAATTTATAAATCATTGAATAGTAAAAAGTTTCATAAGTTATTTTATTAGTTGTAATTATATTTAGAAACAATTGCATGTATTTCTAATAAGACTTGTCTTTGTGTGTGTATATGTGATATGATGTGCTATGTGAGCATACCCACCCATTTACTAGGCATACCCCCACATGTGAGTATGTGAATGTGTGTGTATGTGTGTGTGGGACTCTTTATGTAAATAAGAGGATACATATAGTAGCACCCTATTCATACTTCGCGAGGATGTAATTTTGTATCAGAATACAAAAGAAATTTTACAATTATTGCTAATGGGTTGTATGCATTACAACATTTCTATGGTGCACATGCAACTCTACTTGCTTTGGATCTAGGTTTTCCTCAAGTTATACATGCAATTTGATTATCTAAAGCAAAACCTTAATCAAGTATACATAATTTCGAAATTCTAATTCAAATTAGGGTTTGAAGAATACCATTCTTGTTGAATGCTTGACCCTAACCTTCAAGAGGATAGTGCCTCAATTTATGCATCTCTAATGAGTCACAAACACCACTAGCAACAAGGAAGAACAAAAGAGAGAAAGAGAGAGAGAGAGAGAGAGAGAGAGGAGAGGAGAAAGCTTGAAAAATTATCCAGGGTTTAATCTAGTGTTGAAGTGTCCGATTTTAGGAGCATTGGGGTTACTTTTATAGTTGAGGCTTACAAGGGTTTTCAACTGGAAATCCTAATTCCCTTGTTTAGGCCCTAAGCAGCACATGGAACCACAAATGGTATGCCTTGGACGAAAACTCTATGGGCTCCCCATAGATTTTCGTCCATCGTATACCAATAGGATCCATTAGCTGAAACTATAACTATTATTGATTTAGATAATCAATCCCAATTCTTTAAATCAGTCTCTTTTGCTCACCAATTTAATTTTTGACCAATACTAATTAAATAATATGATTTCTCAATTAATATATTATGCAGTAGTTATTTAATCAAGTAATGAAATGAGATCATAGTTGGATTGAATTAAGAACACAAAGAGTAAACATAATCTTGTTTCAACTCATATTATGCTTTCACGATATGAAGAATTTCAGACAGAAGAATAGAAAAAGTTCTATCTAGCTTTAGTATTGTTCTCTATTTATAGGAAAACAGAAAGCATACAAAAAATACAAAGGCTTAAGCATTACAGTTTCGAAACAATTTGCCTTTGTAATAATGTTACAAACTAACGAAGCTACTCTGTGACCTTTATCGCCTTACAACAAAATTCAACACTTACAATCTCCCCCTTTGTTACAACTGTTCTCCCTCAAAACGGCACCAAAAAGTTGAATGAATATTTTATATATAAATATTATCATGTGTTAAATTTTAAATTTTAATCTTCCATGGCTAAACTAATACACAGGCGGTTGACCTAATCATGAAGCAATATTGTTTTGGTAAGACCGGATGTCGATCTCAAGGAGAATGAGATTATTGCTAATTAAGTTATGAACAATAAAGTAAACAAGGGATTTTTTCTAAGTTCAATTAAACTTAATAAAACAAACACAAAACTAGAGTGTAGTTACAGAGATCAAGATCTTTTCACAAAGATTTCAATCTCATAGTCGGGTATGGTGGATTCCAATAAAGTGCAATTAGTATTAGTTATAATCTACGGATTTATAGTGTAATAGTTATGTTTATCAGATTTAGTAAATTGTACAATTATAAAGACAATTAACACAAGTGTCATGCAATTAACTATTTAAACAATTATAATTAAGTGCGTAATGTGTTTTGAAGTTTAATTTCCAATTAATTTCCATTATAAAATAAATTAAATTATCATTTTTATTATTTACTACAATAATTTGATAAATAGTATGGTCTTATTCCATATGAATGGAAAGATAAATAGATAATAGATAATAGTTGACAAAGGTTGCCACACCCCGAAAACCAAAGGCGGAAACATTTCTGGGGCGGACTCCACGTTGAGTATCAAATCCAATGCACATAGTAAGCAAAGTAAACAACCATTACATTACATATAAAAGTTTACATTTGTTTTAAAAGTAAAGTTGTACAAGTGTGATACATAGTATATATGAAAAAAAGTAAGACTTGACTTCAACGCACTCCGTCTTCGACAAAAGGGATCATCGGGTACCTGTCTAACGCGGACCTGAGAATACAAGTAGTTTGAAAATCAGCATAAAGCTGGTGAGTTCATAAGCAGTTTTTGTTTTCTGAAAATGTACGAGTTCCTTTCTGTTTCTGAAAAAGTTACACCCAAGAAAATCCCATATTTTCTAAAAAGTAATGCTTAGTTATCTGATCTATTACAAGTCTAGTTATGAACAATTGTTACACCAGGAAAATCCTATATTTTCCTAAAAGTTGGTTACCAAATCCGAAATGAAATGTAAAAGATGTATACCGAAAAGATGTTTACCCTTTAGTTATCTGAATTATTACACGTTTCTAATTACGTTCAAATGTTATCCCTAGGAAAA
Organism: Lactuca sativa; assembly: GCF_002870075.4. NCBI lineage: Eukaryota > Viridiplantae > Streptophyta > Magnoliopsida > Asterales > Asteraceae > Lactuca > Lactuca sativa. The sequence goes on along the minus strand of NC_056623.2, from coordinate 157,116,335 downwards.
TCCCATATTTTCCTGAATGTGTGTGTGAAGTCTCTTGAAAGTTTGATTACCCTTAAATGTACATTAGTTTTAACACATATATAAAACAAATAATTAAGTATAAAGTGTTCCTAATCTTGATTGCGAGTTCCATAACCATACTACAGACTAGATATGACTTGGGTCAGGGTCAGTATCTTTTTATGACTTTCGTCACCCTTGAACCTTTCGGTTCGGCTGTAGCTAGCAGCTAGGTGCGGGATAGTCAGTCCCGTATAGATCTATACACTCAAGTCACGCTCCCTATCTAAGAGACTCTGGTTACGGGTGCGGTCCTCCACTCGCGTATCTTTGTGGAGTGTTCACCGAGGACGTGTCTCCAATCTTAAGATTAATGAAATTAAAACTGAAAGTTATTAATATGAAAACCATGTTTTTATTAGTCCTTTACTCTCGTGTCTAAGGGAAGTACTATCAAGGACGTAACTAAAGTTCTAATGATTCATGTCCTTCACACTCGCGTCTAGGGGTGTTTTATTAAGGACAATATAAAAGATTTATAATTTCAGCTGTAAAAGTGTGAACAATCAATTGTGAAGTTTAAAGTATAATACTATATAATAAGAGTTGAAATCGGTTTGAACAACAACTCTGCAAGTCAAAACAGTTTATTAATACGTTTTCAACAACTCTGGCGTGTGGTACTTGGGAAAGGAGTTTACTCTTCACGAGTAAACTCCTTATGGAGTTTTCGGCCCTAAGACCATAACCACATGAGTTCACGGCCGTGAACTCATAGTTGGTAGGTTTTATGGTGCTAAATGTTCAAATAACACTTGGGAAATGTTGAGATGAATTTATCTAAGGCTTGGGAGTAAATTTACTCACCATAAACACCATCAAAGGGAGTTTACGGCCCTAAACATGGATTTTATGGCTGTAAGCTCCTATACCCTTCTTAAATGGATGATTTAATGGCCTTAGACTAGTCACATGTGATTCAAAGAATTTTTACAAGCCTTAGGATGAATTTTGGGGACCATTTGACCTATACTTATGAGTTTATGGCCCTGGAACCTATTCTTGGGGGGTTATGGCTGTAAACTCTCAAATGGAGGGATTTCATCATGTTTAAGGTCCCTAAATTGATTGTGGTTGGTTCTAGGATTTATTCCAAGGCTAATGTTGTGTTTAAATGGCTTTTAAACAATTAGTTTTGAGTTTACTCTCCATGAATGATGAGTTTACGGCCCAAGCATGTTCTTGGGCAGTAAAATCATGTTTACTCCTCAAAAACCATGTTTAGGGTGTTCTAAGTCCGAATTGGTAAGTCATTAATTCATATCTAAGTCCTAAGATTGGTTTGGAGGGGTTTTAAGGCTTGAAACCCATTTTCTTTGAGTTTACGGCGCAAGCATGCTCCAGGGCCGTAAACTCATGAAGGTGGTCCTAAATCAATGTTTAAACTCGAATTTGAAGGCTAAAGAGGTTGAACAAGAAATTAGGGAAGTTACCTCAAAGATTTGGAGCCTTAATTCTATGTTTTTGGACCTTGAATCTTGGTTGAGGAGAGAGGTTAGAGAGAGAGTAGTGAAAGAGAGGGCAAAAGCCTCATATAGAAGCTTAAACTCCTTTAAATAGTGTCCAAGATTTCGACACGGAGGATTTCTACCCGATACGGACGTTAAACGGGGCTTTTGGTCGCACCCGATTAAGTTGTCGTAATCCGGCGGAAACGATTATAAAAATTTTCAAATCAATAATTTGGGACAATTTCATGAGTTCCTAAGGGGTTTGGACACTCATTAGATTATAATAATCATATAAGTTTGAATAACTTAGTCCAAAAATGAAAACTGGAAGGAATTGCTAAAAGCGGGTCTTACGGACAAATTGGGTTTCAGAGATGGATAACTTCGGGTCGTTACAAAGGTAAAGGTCTGGATGTAGCCGAGTAGATCAAGGTTGTGGATTTTGTATCCCCCATGCACGTGTTAAGGTCATGTCATTCGCCGAAATTTATTTTTTAAATAAATTATTCGCTACTAGTAGATTTTATTATTGAAGATGTCACAACTTCCTACTTTTTTTGTTTTGTAAGACAAAGAAAGTAATTATAATTTCTATACTACGAAAAAGAAAAATCAAATTATCAATAATTATCCATATATGCATCTTAAGTAAATAAATGTATTTCTTCATCATTTAAGTTAAGCTTATCAAATATGTGGGTTATACAACTAAACAACTCAAAAGGAACATAAACAACCAGCGTTCTCATAAAGTACCAGAATATGATGTTTTTATTGGTAATTCGGTACTCCTATATTTAAGAAGGAACACATTCATATAATTTCTCAATACAAACTGCAACGGTTGGAGGTGTACATACGAAGAAATCACAATCATGTTGATTTTTACGTCTTTCAACAACACCTTTGTTGTCGAAAAATTGGGCTTGGAGTTTGGTTTCTACTATCAACGTCTAAGTTTGTCTGCCATTTTGAAATTGAACCGGTGAGGCTGCAATAGCACAAATACATGTATACATTATTGATCATTCTCCAAATGTTTATGAAACATAAGGAACATCATAAGCCTTATTTGTGTTATATATATATATATGTATATATATACATATATATATATATATATATATATATATATATATATATATAAACATACATATATATATATACACACGTATGTATATATATTCATATATATATATATATATATATATATATATATATATATATATATATATATATATAGAGAGAGAGAGAGAGAGAGAGTGAGTGAGAGAGAGAATAACCTATAGTGAAAACGAATATGATGAAAAACATAATTTTGAACAAAACATTCATCTTAATTCGTTTTGAGATGGACTTATGTTATGAACTATAGTAAATAATTGTATGAAGTTTATAGAGATGAAGGAAATTTATAATTAATACTATAATAATTACTTATTTCGAATTACCAAATATAAAATTTCAATAAAAAGCATTTTCCTAACCAAAACTAACATTTCTATTAGTGATAATATTTCTAGGGTTCAAAATAAAATTTTCTACTAATACTATAATGATTATTTTTTGTAATTTACAAACATAAAATTTCAATCAAAAGACAATTATAGTGAATGTGTGTGCATGTGTGTGTTCGGCTCTTTATATAAATAAGGAGGATATATATTGTAGCACCCTATTCATACTTGGAGAGGATGTAATTTGGTATCCGAATACAAAACAAATTTTACGGTTATAGCTGATGCGTTCTATGCATTACAACATTCCTATGGTGCATATGCAACCCTACTTGCTTTGAATATAGGTTTTCCTTAAGGTACACATGTAACTTGATTATGTAAAGCAAAACCATAATCTAGCATACATAACTTCAAAATTCTAATTCAACTTAGGGTTAGAAGAATACCTTTCTTGTTGAATTCATGACATTAACCTTCAAGAGCTTAGTACCTCAATTTTTGCACCTCTAATGGAGTCACAAGCACCACTAGCAACAAGGAAGAACAAGAGAGAAAGAGGAGAAAGCTTCAAAAATCACCCAAGCTTTAATCATGGCTTCAAGTGACTGATTTTAGGAGCCTTGGGGTTCATTTTATAGTTGAGGCTTACTAGGGTTTTCTACCGGAAAACCCTAATTCCCTTGTTTAGGGTTTCCAGTAGCCGAAACTATAACTTTTATTGATTTACGTAAGCTTTCGATGAAAACTCTATGGGCTCCCCATAGATTTTCATCCATCCTATACCAATAAGATGCATTAGCCGAAACTATAACTATTATTGATTTACGTAATCATTCCCTGTTCTTCTAATCAGTCTCTTTTGCTCACCAAATTAATTTTAAATTAGTTTCTGACCAATACTAATTAAATAATATGACTTCTCAATTAATATATTATGTAATAGCTATTTAATCGAGTAATGAAACGAGATTAGAGTTGGATTGAATTAAGAACACAGAGAGTAAATATAATCTAGTTTCAGCTCATATTATGCTTTCATGATACAAAGAGTTTCAGACAGCAAAATAGCAAAAGTTCTATCTAGCTTTAGTATCGTTCCCTATTTATAGGAAAACAGATAGCTTACAGAAAATGCAAAGTACTAGGCATTAAAGTTTCGAAAAATTATGCCTTTGTAATAATGTTACAAACTAACGAAGCTACTCAATGACCTGCGACACCTTACAACAAAATTCGACACTTACAATCTCTCTCTTTGTTACAACTGTTATCTCACGAACGGTGCAAAAAACTTGAAATGAATATTTTATATATAAATATTATCATGTTTTAAATTTTAAATCTTAATCTTGCATGGCCAAACTAGAAAACAGGCGGTTGACCTAATCGTGTAGCAATATAGTTTTGGTAAGACCAGACGTTGATCTCAAGGAGAATGAGATTACTGCTAATTAAATTATGAACAATAAAGTAAACAAGGGATTTTTTCCAAGTTTAGTTAGACTTAATAAAGCAAACACAAAACTAGAGTGTAGTATTAGAGATCAGGATCTTATCACATAGACTTCAATCTCACATTCGCGTATGGTGGATTCCAATAAAGTGCAATTAATATTAGTTATTATCTGCGGATTTATAGTTTAATAGTTATGTTGATCAGATTTAGTAAATTGTACAATTATAAAGACAAATAACACAATGATCATGCAATTAACTCTCTAAACAATTATAATTAAGTTCGTAATATTTTTTGAAGTTTAATTTCCAATACAAAATATATTAAATGATCATTTTTATTATTTATTGCATTTATTTCACAAATAGTATTCTTTTATTTCATATTAATGGAAAGATATATAAATAATAGATAATAGTTGACAATGGTAAAGGGGTTGATGTAGCCGAGTGGATCAAGGTTGTGGATTTTGTATCCCCCATGCATGTGTTCAGTTCCTGTCATTCGCCCAAATTTATTTTTTTAAATAAATTATTCGCTACTAGTAGATTTTATTGTTGAAGATGTCACAATTTTCTACTTTTTTTGTTTTGTAAGACGAAGAAGGTAATTATAGTTTCTATATTATTTACTATGATAAAGAAAAACCAAATTATCAATAATTATCCGTATATGCATCTTAAGTAAATAAATGTATTTCTTGATCATTTAAGTTAACATTATCAAATTTGTGGGTGATACAACTAAACAACTCAAAAGGTACATAAATAATCCATCGTTCTCAAAAAGTAACACCTGAATATGATGTTTTTATTGGTAATTTGATAGTCCAATATTTAAGGAGGAACACATTCACATAATTTCTAAATACAAACAGCAACGGTAGGAGGTGTACAAACGAAGAAATCACAATCGTATTGATTTGTACATCTTTCAACAATACCTTTGTTGTTGAAAATTAGGGTTGGAGTTTGGTTTCTAGTATTAACGTCGAAATTTGTCTGCGATTTCACGATACAAAGAGTTTCAGACAGAAGAATAGAAAAAGTTCTATCTAGCTTTAGTATTGTTCCCTATTTATTGGAAAACAGATAGCATACAAAAAATACAAAGGACTAGGCATTACAGTTTCGAAACAATATGCCTTTGCAATAATGTTACAAACTAATGAAGCTACTCTATGACCTGCGACACCTTACAACAAAATTCGACGTTTACAATCTCCCTCTTTGTTACAACTGTTCTCCCTCGAAACGGCGCCAAAAACTAGAAATGCATATTTTATATTTAAATATCATCGTGTTTTAATTTTTAAATCTTAATCGTGCATGGCTAAACTAATACACAGGCGGTTGACCTAATCGTGTAGCAATATAGTTTTGGTAAGACCGGATGTCGATCTCAAGGAGAATGAGATTACTGCTAATTAAATTATGAACAATAAAGTAAACAATAGATTTTTTCTAAGTTTAATTAAACTTAATAAACCAAACACAAAACTAGAGTGTAGTTTTAGAGATCAAGGTCTTTTCACATATATTTGAATCACACATTTAGGTATGGTGGATTCCAATAAAGTGCAATTAATATTAGTTATTATCTACAAATTTATTGTGTAATAGTTATGTTGATTAGATTTAGTAAATTGTACAATTATAAACACAATTAACACAAGGATCATGCAATTAACTATCTACACAATTATAATTAAGTTCCTAATGTTTTGTGAAGTTTAATTTCTAATTGAATTCCAATATAAAATATATTAAATGATCATATTTGTTATTTATTATATTTATTTCATAAATAGTATGCTCTTATTTCATATTAATGGAAAGATATATAAATAATAGATAATAGTTGAAAATAGTAAAGGGGTGGATGTAGCCGAGTGGATCAAGGTTGTGGATTTTGTATCCCCCATTCACTTGCTCAATTCATGTCATTCGCCCAAATTTATTTTTTTAAATAAATTATTCGCTACTAGTAGATTTTATTGTTGAAGATGTCACAACTTTCTACTTTTTTTGTTTTGTAAGAAAAAGAAAGTAATTATATTTTCAATATTATTTACTACGAAAAAGAAAAACCAAATTATCAATAATTATCTGTATATGCATCCTAAGTAAACAAATGTATTTTTTCATCATTTAAGTTAAGCTTATCAAATATGTGGGTGATACAACTAAACAACTCAAAAGGAACATAAATAATCCATCGTTCTCATAAAGTAAGAGCAGAATATGATGTTTTTATTGGTAATTCGATACTCCTATATTTAAGGAGGAACACATTCACATAATTTCGCAATACAAACTGCATGGGTAGGAGGTGTACACGGGAAGAAATCACAATCATATTGACTTCTACGTGTTTCAACAAGGCCTTTGTTGTCGAAAATTGGGTTGGAGTTTGGTTTCTACTATCAACATCGAAATTTGTCTGCGATTTTGCAAATTGAACCGGTGAGGCTGCAATAGCACACATACATGTTTGCATTATTGTCCATTCTCCAAAAGTTTATGAAACATATAAGGAGCATCATAAGCCATATTTGTGTGATATATATATATATATATATATATATATATATATATATATATATATATATTGTGACAACCCGAAACTTCTAACCCATGTAATTGATCTAGCACTAAAACTTGAGTTCATTGTCTTTTATTAAATCTCGTGGTTTCATTTAGTGCTCTAGATTAGTATAATCTAAGATATGAGTCATAGGAAGGGTTAGAGAGTGTTTAGTATCACAATATCGGGCCAAGCTCAATAAATAAGGTGTGTGTGGCCACACACCCAACCGCAAATACCCTCAACCTCACACCCAATTCAATTTATGGATGGATACCTCTTCATTCATTCATTTAGATGTTCTCTTCCGTTTCTCTACTTTCTCTCTCTAAATCATCAACCAAGAACACTTGGAAGGCTTCATAATCGTGATCTACTTCATCTTCAAGCTAAGTATAGTGGTAAACACTTGGATCCCAAGCTTAAAACTCATTATGTTCATCATATTCATTATCTTATGAAGGTGTATGGCCGCACACCTTCAAATGGGGGAAGCATACATTCAAAACTCCCAAGTATGAAGAGCATACACTTCAAAAATCAACATATGGACTCAAATGAGGAGTGTACGGCCACACACTCCTGTGTACGACCGCACACACCCTCTGTATGGCCACACACTCTTGTGTGCTGCCTCACACACACTCCTGGCCGCACTCCCCAGCCGCACACTCATTTTCAAGACCATACACACACTCTAATACCCATTTTTGGCCCTAAACTTGCATAAATCATTAAGTTTGGATCATAGGACACTTATTCTTAGTAATTCCAAGCCCTAAGGATGTTTTCCCATCATGTTTAGTCATGAAAAACCTTAGTTCTAACTCATTTATGTGTCATCACGTTAAAAATAGGGGTCATAGGAGTTCAGGGCATTCGTTGACACTCAATCTCTACATTAAGCGGTGAGTTCATACCCCTACCCTTTTTCACTGTTTTCTGGGGGGGGGGGGGAACACAAGCAAAGTACAAGCGATTACTTGTACTCAAAACTTGTTTTCATGTGTGTGTTTCACATTTTCTATGCTTTTAACACTGATTGTTACAACTGATAACCGTTTGAACATGCAGATCACGTAAACATATATTTGTGAAATGGATTTTAATCTGTTATGTTTTATATATATTTCACAAATGGTTTTACACATTTTTTCAGTTAAAAGCATGACATTAGAACCATCAAAACATAAAGCTTATACACTGTTTTGTCCTCGGTAACACTCCACAGAGATACGCGAGTGGAGGATTATCATTTTATGACTAGTAAATTTGTTAGTCCTATATGATTGGAGACACGTCCTCGGTGAACACTCCACAGAGATACACGAGTGGAGGACTGCACCCGTAACCATAATCTCTTGGATAGGGAGCATGACTTGAGTGTATAGATATATAAGGGGCTGACTACCCCACACCTGGCTGCTAGCTACAACCGAACTGAAATGGTTCAAGGGTGACGAAAGTCATAAGGTGATGTCGACTAGTTATTGCCATATCTAGTCTATCGTATGGTTATGGAACTCGCAATTAGGATAACAAAGATTTACTTAATAGTAATAATGAATAACGTAATACATTTCACAAGATAACCAGGCTTTCAGTATACATCTTTCACATTGATAACCAACATTCAGGAAAGTATGAGACTTTCCTGGGGAAACTTTGTACATAACCAGAAAAGTGTGATAAACTGGATAACTTTACATCTCAGAAGGGTAAACATGTTTTTCAAAATACATCTTTTACATTTGATGACCAATAATCAGGAAGGTATGGGACTTTCCTGGGAAACATTGTACAAAACTAGAAAAGTGTAACAAACCCGATAACTTTACATTTTCATATGGGATTTTCTTGGTGTGTATAACATTTTCAGAAACAGAAAGGAAACTGGAACATTTTCACAAAGCAAAAACCGCTTATGAACTCACCAGCGTTATTGTTATTTTCAAACCGTTTGTGTTCTCAAGTCAGCATTAGAACAGGTATCCAATGATTCCTTTTTGCATAGACGGAGTGCGTTAAAGACTCGTCTTACTTTTGTTCATATATACTATGTATCACACCTGTACAACTTTACTTTCAAACAAATGTAAACTTTATTATATGTAATGTAATGGTTGATTACTTTACTTACTATGTGCATTGGATTTGATACTCAAGATGGAGTCAACTCCGGAAATGTTTCCGCCTTCGGTTTTCGGGATGTGACAGATTGGTATCAGAGCTCTTGTTTATAGTGAATAAAGTATACCAAACCTTACATGGTATAAAACTATAAATACTAAAGGGCCTAAGTGCTCTGAGTTAAAAGTATGTACAAACTATATGTATTTTCAAAAGTATACAAGTATACCGAACCGTCGAGATCCGTAACTACAAGTAAGAACAAAACATAAGTAAATGGGTGTTGTGTACTGCGGTTAAACCTGGGTAGTTATGTAGTCGTGTCTAGGATCAATATAGCCTGGCCAACTATATTCATTTGAGACACGACCAACATGTGCTTGGGAGTGACTGTGGTATGCGGCATGCCTAAAAGTTACCCTAATACCACAAACATTGAGCCAGTGTCGTAGCGAATCATGAAATACTATGGAAGTATTTCTCGAGCCAATCCTTTGTAGAAATCCTCGTTCACATATAGATCCTTGATCATTCCGTTAGCGATAGTTTACTTGCTTTGATAACTCCTTCCTGCTTTATCGCTTATTCAGAATATATATTTGTCATATCTCTCGATTCGATTCAGAGGACTTATCATCCTCTCTTTCTTGATCTTATTAGATCAAGATGCCTCCAAGAAAGATACCCATCTCAAAGACCAATAACCCTCCGCCACCACCTCCTCCTGAATTTGACCCCATGGTATTTCAGGTAGCTGTTACCGCCGCGGTGGCAGCTGCTATGTCTCAAATGAATACCGATGGTTCCGGTGGTTCGGGAGACGGTACTCAAACTCAACATCAAGAAAGCAATCAGGGACACTGAAAGGAGGGTTCCTATAAGGACTTCATGAATACGAAACCAACATCCTTCGATGGCACTGGAGGTGTCATTTCCTTATCCCGATGGTTCGAGAAAATCGAACCCATCTTTGAAATTTGTGCCTGTGCGGAATCTGATAAGGTCAAATTCGCAGCCTGTACCTTTCTCGACAAAGCCTTCACTTGGTGGAATGGCCGAGTCAAATCCCTGACCTTACCCGTAGCCAACGCCATGGGCTGGGAAGCCATGAAAGAACTCCTGATAGCTGAATATTTTCCCCGTGGTGAAATGCAGAAACTAGAGCATGAGCTTTGGAACCTGAAGATGAAGGGTTCCGATATTGCGCATACACTTCTCGATTCGATGACCTCGCACTTCTCTGCCCGGGATTGGTCACTCCTGAAAGTAAAAAGATAGAAAAGTTCATCTGGGGGCTGACCCAGCCAACTAAGGGAAACGTCTTAGCTGCACGTCTGAATACCTATGATAGTGCCAAGAGTTTAGCCCAAACCCTAATTGATCACAATGATGACATCGAGGAAACCACCATCGCTCCTGAACCGACCAAGAGGAGTGGTGAGAAAAGAAAGTTCTAGAAGAAGAAGAAGGATCAATCTTCCCAAGGATCCTCCAAGAGACAGCAGACTGTAGCATTCCATGCTGCTACTACCCCCATTGCTGCTGCTTCTGTTGTGGGATCTACAGCTCCAACTCCTACTAGCAGATATGTTGGTAATCTCCCTCTGTGTGACAAGTGCAAATATCACCACAACCCTGGCCCCTGCCAAGAACTATCTTGTACCAATTGTGGTAAGAAGGGGCACACGGTCCGATTCTTCAAAGCTTCGACCCAATCGGCCAATCAATCATCTGGAGCAGGCGTTGGTCAAGCCTGCTATAACTGTGGAGAGATTGGGCACTTTAAAAGAAATTTCCCCAAGAAATCAACAGTTGATAATATCGGGAGGGTTCTAGCCATAGGACGGGTGGAAGCAGTTGCCGATCCCACTGTAGTCTCGGGTACGTTCCTTCTCGACAACTGATATGCTAGTATTCTTTTCGATTCGGGTGCTGAAAGAAGCTTTCTTAGTCATTCGTTCAAACATAACCTAAAACATAATCCCCAACCTTTAACTGAAATGTTTAATGTCGAGATGGCTAACCGTGAGAAAGAAAGCGCCAGCGAGGTGTTCCTAGGTTGTACTGTTACCCTAAATGACCATTCATTTCCCATTGATCTGATGCCAGTTTCCATAAAGAGCTTTGATGTCATCATTGGCATGGATTGGTTGAGTCCCAATCATGCTGATATCCTTTGTTTCAAAAAATCCATCCGTCTCAATCTTCCTTCGGATCAAACTCTCGTAACCTATGGCGATAAACTCAGTCCCAATCTTCGTATCATTTCCTGCATCAAAGCTCAAAAGCTCCTGCGAAAGGAGTGCATTGCATTCTTAGCCCATGTAATCAACGAGAAGCAGAAAGTTAAAGACCTCGCGAGCATCCCCGAAGTCTATAACTTTCCTGATGCATTTCCTTAAGAGCTTCCAGGAATTCCTCCCGAGCGTCAGGTCGAGTTCCGTATTGACCTAATTCCTGGAGCTACCCCTGTGGCAAAATCTCCTTATCGCTTAGCTCCAGCAGAAATGCAGGAGTTATCCAGCCAACTCAATGAGTTGCTTAGTAAAGGATTAATTAGACCGAGTTCCTTACCCTAGGGAGCTCCGGTATTGTTCGTTAAGAAGAAAGATGGATCCTTTCGGATGTGTATCGACTACCGTGAGCTGAACAAGTTGACCTTCAAAAACCGATATCCTCTTCCGCGAATAGATGACCTCTTCGATCAACTCCAGGGAGCCAGTTACTTCTCCAAGATAGACCTTCGGTCAGGGTACCATCAGCTACGAGTTCATGAGAGTGATGTTTACAAAACATCTTTCAGAACTCGGTATGGACACTACGAATTCGTAGTGATGCCCTTCGGTCTAACCAACGCACCGGCAGTGTTCATGGACCTGATGAACTGGGTGTGTCGTCTTTATCTGGATAAGTTCGCCATTATATTCATTGATGACATACTTGTCTATTCCAGAAGCGAAGAAGATCACAAACAACACTTGAGGCTAGTGTTGGAAACCCTTAGATCCGAGAAGTTGTACGCGAAATTTTCCAAGTGTGAGTTCTGGATTCGGAAGGTAACTTTCCTCGGTCATGTAGTAAGTGAGGAGGGTATTCATGTAGATCCTTCCAAGATTAAAGCGATAGAGAACTGGTCGGCACCGAAGACACCCACAGAAATCCGGCAATTCTTGGGTCTCACCGGCTGTTATCGAAGATTTATCCAGAAGTTTTCCAGAGTCGCCAAACCCTTAACCACTCTAACACAGAAAGCTCTACCCTTTTGTTGGAGTGATAAGCAACAAACTGCATTCCAGACATTGAAGAAAGCCTTGTGCAGCGCGCTTGTTCTGTCCCTACCCGAAGGGACAGAGGACTTCGTTGTCTTCTGCGATGCGTCTAATCAAGGCTTACGCTGTGTGCTTATGCAAAGAGGAAAAGTAATTGCTTATGCCTCTAGACAGCTGAAAGCACACGAGGTCAACTATACCACACATGACTTGGAATTAGGAGCCGTAGTCTTTGCATTGAAGATTTGGAGACATTATCTCTACGGAACCAAGTGTATGATCTTCACTGACCATAAGAGTCTGCAACACATCTTTGATCAGAAAGACTTGAACATGAGGCAACGGAAATGGGTAGAACTACTCAGTGATTATGAGTGTGAAATCCGTTACCTTCCCAGCAAGGCCAATGTGGCAGCAGATGCCCTTAGCCGAGAGGAGAGTTCAAGCCGAAAGGTGAAGACCCTGACGATGACCATCCATTCCAACTTATCCATGAAAATCCAAGAAGCCCAGTTAGAAGCCCTCAAACTCGAGAACGTGTCAAACGAAGCTTTGAGAGGAATGGAAAAGAAACTTAAGATCAGAGGTGACGGAGTCTACTACTTCATGGATCGAATCTGGATTCCAAAGTCCGGAGGATTCAGGGAGATTGTCATGGAGGAAGCGCACAAGACCAGATACTCTGTTCACCTGGGTTCGGACAAGATGTACCTGGATCTCAAGAAACAATACTGGTGGCCAAACATGAAAGCTGAGATAGCTACATTCGTGGGCAAGTGCCTGACTTGCGCCAAGGTGAAAGTCGAATAGCAGAAACCCTCGGGTTTGCTCTAGCAGCCCGAGATACCCGAATGGAAATGAGAGATGATTACCATGGATTTCATCACCAAGTTACCCAAGTGTCTGAGTGGGTACGACACCATTTGGGTAATTGTCGATCGTTTGACAAAGTCCGCTCACTTCATTGCGATCAAAGAATCATTCAAGATGGAAAGACTCACGAGAATTTACATCCAAGAGGTAGTCCGACTGCACGGTGTACCTGCGTCCATTATCTCTGATCGAGATAGCAGGTTTACCTCTAGATTTTGGCAGTCACTCCAGAAGGCTCTTGGAACCAAACTAGACATGAGCACGGTGTATCATCCTCAGACCGATGGACAAAGTGAGAGAACAATTCAAACCCTAGAAGACATGCTTAGGGCATGTGTCATTGATTTTGGAAAGTCGTGGGACACACATCTACCTTTGATCGAGTTCTCGTACAACAATAGTTACCACACCAGCATCAGGGTTGCCCCGTTTGAAGCCCTATACGGTCGTAAATGCAGATCCCCTCTGTGCTGGGCCGAGTTGGGGGACACACAACTAGCCAAGAGTCGAATCCTCGACAGTGCTCTCACTGGTCCTGAAATCATCCGTGAAACCACCGAGAAGATCATCCAAATCCAAGAACGATTGAAAGATTCACGAGATCGCCAAAGAGTTACATTGATAACCACCTGAAACCTCTGGAATTCCAGGTTGGAGACCCAGTCCTGTTGAAGGTCTCGCCCTGGAAAGTCACGGTACGCTTTGGAAAGCATGGGAAACTTAACCGTAGGTACATTGGACCCTTCGAGATCCTCGCCAGGATCGGTCCGGTAGCCTATAAACATCGTTTACCCCATGAGCTCAGTAAAATCCATCCAATTTTCCATGTTTCAAATCTCAAGAAGTGCATATCCGATGAAACCCTAGTGATTCCTTTAGACGAGATCGAGATCAATGAAAACCTCAACTTCGTACAGGAACCGATCGAAATCATGGATCGAGAAGTCAAACGTACAAAGAAAAGCCGCATCCCGTTAGTGAAGGTATGTTGGAATGCCAAGCGGGGACCGGAGTTCACTTGGGAGCGCGAAGACTCGATGAAACAGAAGTATCCGCATCTCTTTCCAGATCCATGATTTGTATCTTAACTTGTATCTTAATTCTGAATTTCAAGATGAAATTCCCTGTAACAGGGGGATAATGTGACAAGCCGAAACTTCTAACCATGTAATTGATCTAGCACTAAAACTTGAGTTCATTGTCTTTTATTAAATCTCATGGTTTCATTGAGTGCTCTAGACTTAGTATAATCTAAGATATGAGTCTTAGGAAGGGTTGGAGTGTGTTTAGTATCACAATATCGGGCCAAGCTCACTAAATAAGGTATGTGTGGCCACACACTTGTGTGTAAGGCCACACACCCAACCGAAAACACCCTCAACCTCACACCCAATTCAATTTATGGATGGATACCTCTTCATTCATTCATTTAGATGTTCTCTTCCGTCTCTCTACTTTCTCTCTCTAAATCATCAACTAAGAACACATGGAAGGCTTCATAATCGTGATCTACTTCATCTTCAAGCTAAGTATAGTGGTAAACACTTGGATCCCAAGCTTAAAACTCATTATGTTCATCATATTCATCATCCCATGAAGGTGTACGGCCACACACCTTCAAATGGGGGCAACATACATTTAAAACTCCCAAGTATGAAGAGCATACACTTCAAAAATCAACATATGGACTCAAAAGAGGAGTGTACGGCCGCACACTCCCGTGTACGGCCGCACACACCCTCTGTATGGCCGCATACTCTTGTGTGCTGCCTCACACACACTCCTGGCCGCACTCCCCAGCCGCACACTCATTTTCAAGACCATACACCCACTCTAATACCCATTTTTGGCCCTAAACTTGCATAAATCATTAAGTTTGGATCATATGACACTTATTGTTAGTAATTCCAAGCCCTAAGGACGTTTCACCATCATGTTTAGTCATGAAAAACCTTAGTTCTAACTCATTTATGTGTCATCATGTGAAAAATAGGGGCATAGGAGTTCAGGGCATTCGTTGACACTCGATCTCTACATTAAGCGGTGAGTTCATACCCCTACACTTTTTCACTGTTTTTCACTGTTTTCATGGGGGGAACACAAGCAAAGTACAAGGGATTACTTGTACTCAAAACATGTTTTCATGTGTGTGTTTCACATTTTATATGCTTTTAACACTGATTGTTACAACTGATAACCGTTTGAACATGCAGATCACGTAAACATATATTTGTGAAATGGATTTTAAAAGAATTCTTACAACTGATTGTTACAACTGTACTTTGATTTGAAAAGAATTCTTCATTTGACGTTTTGATTTTTCAATCCAAACTCGGAAAGTCGAGTTGCCCATTATCAGTGTTTGTCACCACATAACTCTTCTTAGGAATCTTCTCAGAAGAGTACATATGGTCAAACATCACTCTTGATTCGATAGTTTCATAGTTGAAAACTTTCGAAGGATCTCCCTTGTCGACATTCGAACCTTCAAGAGCTCTTTGTCGCATAATGCTCTCCACATGCCTCATTCGTTCCACTTCAGCTGCCACCTCAAGTTTCTTTTCATTGTTTAACTTCTTAATCAAGACTCCTTTTCCTTTGTCTTTCACATTCGAAGGATCTGCACCCTTTGATGAAGAAACATTCGAAGAAACAACATTCCCAATTACAATACCTTTTGTACTAGGTCTTGGAATCGGAACCGTTGTAGTCACAGTCGAAATGACTGGAGCAGCTGAAACAATTGTTGGTTTGACTGGAGCTTTCGAATCTTCTGGTTTCATCTCATGTTCCCCAGCCTTTGCTTGAACACTCTTTTCTCCCCCTTGCACCCCTGTGACAGCAGGTGGGGCATCTGATACACTTGGCAATAGGCTTGAGATTCGAAGTAGCGGATTAAGATGCTTTTGAAGAATGGCTTCGAAATGACGAAATTTCTGAGATAGAAATTCTTGAGAGATAATCGAAGAAGAGGATTTCGAAGAGATTTCTTTGAGTTCCTTCAGTAGATTCACCACCTCTCCGAAATGTTGAACTTCAGTTGCTGAAAGAGAAATCATATGTGGGTTGAGCTGTTCAAACATCTTGACACACTGAACAACTGCATAACAAATGATGTCAATCTTCTGATGTGCAGAATCATACCCCTGGTGAATAGTGTGAACTTCGTTCGTCATTTCTTCACGAAGTTCTCTAATCTGCATATTCACATCCTCTCTAACCTTCTTCACCTCCTATACGAAGAGCACATGACGCTCCTTCGTAACCATCTTCAAATCTTTAACTTCCTTCAGGAAATCAGTTCTAAGAGAATTGATTCTATTCTCAGTAGAATTATCAGACTGATCAGTCTTCTCTAAAATCCGGCTTTCTAAATCACGAATGAGCCCTGAAGTCTTCGATCGCAGCCTGTTTTCCATCTCCTTCATCAATGAATCAACTTCCAAAAGATTGATTCCAGCACTTCCGACATCTGCTTGAGATTGCAAGATTGAATTCAATTTGGAATTCAAAATCTTGAACTGCTTCATCGTCATTAGCATATGATCCGGAAAATCTTCTTCTGTTTTATCAAAAGAAAGGTCTTCGAAAGTTCCCCCAAACCCTTCGTTGTCGGTTTCTTCATCAATTGCCATTGTTTCAGCAATAGGTGATGAAGGATGTGGTGGTTCAGTGGATTGTGTTGAGAAAATGGTGGTGAAAGGTTGATCCATGATAGATTGGAATGTAGGAGAATCTCAGTAGATTGAAAGATTTCGACTTCTTTTGGAATATAATCTTCAGGGGTTTCAGGCACACGGTCTTCATCTTCGACACGTTTGGTTTTCTTCAAGAACTTAGCCATTTCTTCAGCCCTTCTCTTTTTCGAAGATGGAGACACAGGAGCTGGAACTTCACGAACTGTAACCCCTTGGTGAGTAACCTGCGTTTTCTTCACCAACTGAGACTTTCGCTTGATCTTGATTCTTCGAAAAACCTCCGTCTTCGAAGGAATCATTTCCTTTGATGGAGAGGCTTCAATTACTGGTGTATCAGCAACTGATGTCTAGACCGGAGACACCTCTTCGACAGTTGTAGAAGTAACAATGAGTGCCTGATTCTGTTCGTCTTTCACCCCTTTTTCCGAAGAGTCCCCTTCCGTCTTCTTGGACTTCTTCGACTTTTTCTTGACTTCATGTTGTAACATCCCAGTCACAACTGTTGTGTCAATTGATTGTAAGTATGACACCAACACTTTGTTCGTAGGATCCACCTTCTTTAACATAGCATTTGGAATCCGAGCGACTGAAGTAAAAATTGTCGGATCGTCATGTACCTCCTTCGGACTCCCGTACATGTGGAATATAGCTTTCTCTTCGTAATCCGGTACCTCAATCTTTTCCTTCTGATATACATATTGGACAATTAAACTCCAATATCTGGCACAAGAAATTCCTTGCTTGGCACTCGTCTTCGAAATACTAGTAATAAACTCTGTCCACAACTGCTCAGAGTAATCCACCTGTAAGTCATAGTAAAGCCCTGCAACCATTGCGTATACCTCCATTCTTCCTTTGTCTAACCCCACCGTTCTTCCAGTAAGACATCTAAGGAAGATGCCAAATAAAAAGTTCCAGATAGTTGGTAGCCCCGACTTCTTGAAATCACTTATACGTGTCAATGGAGGTTGGTGACCCATTTCATTGAACATGTATACCACTTTTGGAATTCCCAAAATCTTGCAAAACACTTATACGTGTCAATGGAGGTTCGTCGTATGGACCTGAATTTGGAATTCCCAAAATCTTGCAAAACAATCTTTTGGAAACCCTAATCCGCATATTAGTAACCATGGTGAATTCCACGCACCCGGTTTCTTTATTGTAGGAAGCTGTAGAACCGGCCTTCGATAACCATGACATTGGTGCAGCAAATGATTGGAACATGGCTTTAGACAGAACAGAGTTCTGTAAAGCAACCGCCAGCATCTTTAGTTCTTCCGGATATTTCGACAAATCCGATTCTACTTGATAGTTTGAACCCTGGATCTTCAAGATTGGAACACCGATGACCTCGTCTGTGGTTGGTGATGAAGTAGCTGCCATTGTAGATGAGTTGAAGAAAAGAACTGTGTGAAGAAGATGATTTGCAGAGAAAGTTTTTGTTTTTTTGAAAGTTTGATCACGTAAAGGATTATGAAGTTGTAACTTTCCCTTTTATATGTACCCCTAGAATTTTTGAATTTGAAGCGGGATGCATTAAATGCTTGCTGACATGGCATCTTGAAACCCAGAATGCACTCATCAAAAAGTAACAATCGTAACTGTGAATACGCCTTACATGCTTATCCTACATCATACGTCATCAAGAGATAGGACCGTTTGGTGTTCCCCAAAAGAATTGTAACCGTCGGATGCCTTCGGAATTGAGGTCAGGCTCTTTCACTTTGGGGTTTAAAAAGCGAAGTCATTTGCCCGAGTTTCGAAATCATCAGTTTAAGTTGGTGTTACTCAAACCTCAAGGATTTCGTGTGTGCTGTGTGCCAAAAGAAATTAGATGAGAAGCAAGAAAAAAAAAACTTTTGAAAACTCGTGATGTCAATAATTTCTTTGACATAAAAACAATGTTATCCCAGGCAATGATATCTTCGAAAATTATCAAGAGAGATAATTAACAGCTTGTGTGGTTTCCCGTGAAATACAATCGATAACTTGTAAAGAAGTTTCAAAGGGTTTCTTTTATTGGACACAAGGGTGGCTTTGAAAATTTTGTTACATATCAACCTTAAAATAAGGTGAGTAATTGTAAACAAAATTAGTTGTTTGACCAGTGTAGTCAGTGACAACTTGGTTGCGAATGATATTCAAATTAACAAAGATTTTGAAACTATACTCCCACGGAAATCATATTCATAAAAAAATTTATGCTGGATCTATTTGGGAACAAACATCGTAGTTTTCGAATGTTTGATTAAAATCACTCAAAAGAAATGAATATGATTAGGAGTATAAAAGGTACTGAAGCAAAAGCTTCGTAAGAACTGGAACATAGTTCCCCGTCAATTCCTTAAAGGTGTATGAATTTTGGGTTTCACTTTCATCACGGACTCATGGTGTTAGATCTTAAACACAGAGTTGTGATTTGTCTAGGTTTTGATTGGTTTGACCAAAGACCTCAAGGACAAATCTTTTTCAAAAATTTTTTTCGGATTTTAAGAACTATTTGGTTTAAAAAGATGGAATAAGAAACGAAGTGTACCTCTGTTATATTTGGACAAAACAGAAAACTCTTAACTAATTTGAGAAGAGTAAGGTAGCTCGTTTTGACTTATGCGAATATAAGCCTTTTTGGGAAGAAATTTTCTTGAGATAATTTCATTAAGGCTTTCTTGACACACATAGAGTCATGTTGAGGCTTTTGGTCTACATACAGCAGCATGCTTCTAGGGACATCCTAACTAGTTTGTAAAAGAAATTTAATACCTTCCCACAGAAACTCAAATATATGACCTGTTCGCATTGTTGCCCTGTATTAAATTCTCAACACTCACAGTTTAATGAACAAAGAAAACAAAAATATTTTTGTGATTTTTGAATTTTTCAAAACGAAAGAACAAAAAAAATTAAAATCTTTTTGTAGTTTTGATTTTTCAAAATTAAAGAACAAAAATAAAATCTTTTTGGATTTTTGATTTTTCAAAATTAAAGAACAAAAATAAAATCTTTTTGGATTTTTGATTTTTCAATAAAAGAAAATATTTTTGATTTTTCAGGTTTTTTCAAACAAAACATAAAAAAAATATAACCTTAGTTGGAATGTGTTAAAAATGTTTCGAATACGAAGCGTTCGAAGCGTTGACCTGAACAGTAACCTCTAATGATTTAAAAACTTTCGAAAGTGAAGCGTTCGAAGCGTTGACCATCAACAGTAACCTCTGAACACTTAATCATTCTTTCCACCCATTCACCAAATGATTCAGACTATCACTCTTCGTTTTTAACGGTCTGAAGAGAATTTCCATCAATCATTCCCAATCCATCTAATATCCGAAGAAACGCTTTTTCATCCAAAGCCTTTGTAAAAATATCTGCTAATTGATCCGTTGTTTTCACAAAATGAACTTCAATATTTCCTTTTTCAACATGATCTTTGATGAAATGATATCGAAGAGCAATGTGCTTTGTCTTTGAATGCTGCACAGGATTATGACAAATTCTTATTGCACTTTGTGAATCACAATATAAAGGAATCTTTTTCATATTAATTGCATAATCTCTTAATTGACTGTGAATCCAAATTATTTGTGATGTACACGCAGCTGCAGCAACATATTCAGCTTCAGCGGTTGATATTGATACACATGTTTGCTTCTTCGATTGCCAGTTGACCAGCTTTCCATCTAGCAATTGACACCCACCAGTTGTGCTTTTACGATCAAGACTACATCCTCCAAGATCCGCATCTGAATAAGCTTGTACAAAGAACCCTGTTTTCGAAGGATACCACAATCCCAACGAAGTAGTTCCTTTCAAGTATCTAAAAATATTCTTTACTGCTGTGAGATGTGGTTCTTGTGGATTTGATTGATACCTAGCACAATTATAAACCGAGTACATAATATCAGGTCTACTTGCAGTTAAATACAATAAAGACCCAATCATGCTTCGAGATAAAGTAATATCAACAGCAGATTTATCTAACGAAGGAGTTAGCTTTATTCCCGTTGCCATTGGTATTCGTAACCTTGTGGTATTCGTCATTCCAAACTTTTCCAACAGATTCTTCGTATATTTCTCTTGATTGATGAATATGCCTTCCCTGTTTGTCTAATATTTAAACCCAAAAAGTTATTAATTTTGCCCATCATACTCATTTCAAATTTGCTTTTCATCAAATCTTCGAATTCTTTAGATAAAGCAGGGTCAATTGAGCCAAAAATTATATCATTAACATAAATTTGAACAAGCATCAGATGATTCCCAATTTTCTTTCGAAATAAATTGGGATCAACTGAACCTTGTTTAAATTTAGATTGCTTCAAAAATGATGTAAGAGTTGCATACCATGCTCTTGGTGCTTGTTTTCACCCATATACAGCTTTATCTAAAATATAAACATGATCAGGATGCTCAGAGTTTATAAAACCTGGAGGTTGTTCAACATATACTATTTCTTCGAGTTCTCCATTTAAGAATGAACATTTGACGTCCATTTGATAGACATCAAAATCTTTATGAGCTGCAAAAGCCAGAAAAATACGAACAGCCTCGAGTCTTGCGACAGGGGCAAATGTTTCTTCGTAATCAACTCCTTGTTGAGAATATCCTTTAACAACAAGTCTAGCCTTATTTCGAATAATGTTTCCATCTTTGTCAGTTTTGTTTTTATAAATCCATTTAAGTCCAACAACTGACACATCATTAGGCTTTAAAATTAATCTCTAAACCTTGTTTCTTTCTAATTCAGACAATTCAGCTTGCATAGCAACAACCCAATTAGAGTGTTCCATTGCATTCTTAACTGTCTTTGGTTCAATTTTGGAAATAAAAACATTAAACATGCAATACTCTTGATGATTGTTCAGTACCTCATTTCGTGCATGAAGTTGTGCTCTCGTCATGATTCCTGCTTGTGGATCACCAAGAATTTGATCCTTTGGATGATTTCTTGTCCATTTATCCAATGGTGGATAATTAGGATCAAAATCCAAAAGTGCATCTTCGAACATTACATCTGTTTCTGATCCATTTATAGAAATAGAATCATCAGCATCATCAAAATGTTCTTCTTCAAGAATTGGATCATTCTTTAGTATATGCTCCCCCTCGATGATTGACTCCGTTTTGATATTTTTCTCTGGTTCATTGATCGGTTCTTCTTCAATAATTTGCTCCTCTTCAACACTTACATTTGTTGACATTTTATGTCTTTCACTATAATGCTCCCCCTCAACAAAAGTATTTGATTCCAAGTGCTCCCCCTCCACTGGATCATCAGTTTGTTGATTTGGATTTTGATTCAAATTCGAAGTTAAATCATTGCTATACTTCGAATTTTCTGATGTTTGATTATCAGTAGCCTTTCTTTCTGCATCAATTGCTTGATCTGAAATACCAAAAATCGAAGCATAATCAACATCATTCATTTCAATTGAATCATTTATATTTGAAGAATTTTGCAAAATAGGATAATTCACAAATTTATGATTTGACTTTTTAATATAATGATCATCAAATGTCAAATTAAAAGTTTCTTCCACTTTGCGAGTTCGCTTATTTAATACTCTATAAGCAACTGAATTGTGTGAATATCCCAAGAAAATTCCTTCATCCGCTTTTGTTTGAAAGTTTGAAAGATTATCCTTGAGATTCATTATGAAACACCTGCATCCAAAAACATGGTAAAATTTGACATTAGGTTTTCGATTATTGATGATTTCATAAGGAGTAACATTAAACCGTTGATGAATGAATGATCGATTTTGAGTAAAACATGCTGTTGAAACAACTTCAGCCCAAAGATATTGAGGTAGATTCGAAAAAGCCAACATTGTTCTTGTAGCTTCACATAATGATCGATTTCTTCTTTCAACTACACCATTTTGTTGTGGTGTATAAGGAGATGAAAAATTATGTGAAATTCCTTTTTCCACCAGAAATGTATCGAAGACATGATTTTTGAATTCAGTTCCATGATCACTTTTAATTTTTCGAACTGTCTTTCTCAATGAAACTTCCATCTTTTTGATAAAATCAATCATCACTTGTGGAACTTCGGATTTTAACCTGAGAAAATAAACCCACGTGAATCTTGAAAAATCATCTACGATTACTAAAATGTACCTTTTCTTGTTATGAGTAGCAACTGTTGAAGGACCACATAAATCTATATGTAGGAGTTCAAGGGGTTCAACAATCTTCGAATCTATTGTGATTGGATGACCTTGTTTATGTTGTTTTCCTACTTCGCAAGCTGCACACAAACTGTCATTATCATATTTAAGAATGGGTAAACCTCTTACCAGATCTTGTATGACAAGTTTGTTGATGTTTCGAAAATTGAGATGTGATAATCTCCTGTGCCATAACCAGTTAACATCAGCAGTAGCCTTCGAAAGTAGACACACAGCAGGTTTGCCTACAATAGGAACAATATCCAATGTAAACATGTCACCTTTTCTTTTTGACTTCAGTAACACTTCCTTAGTTTTGATATTCGAAATAACACTTCCTTCTTCATTAAAAAGAACTTGATTTCTAGTACCCACAACAAGTTGTGAAACACTTATCAAGTTGTGTTGCAAACCTTCAACAAATGCAACTCTGTTGATAGTAAAATTTCCATTTGTTATTTTCCCATAACCCTTGACTTTGCATTTGTGATTATTACCAAACTTAACCACTCCTCCATTTTCTAGGCTTCGAAAATCACGCAACTTTTCCTTCTTCCCAGTCATGTGACGTCAGCAACCGCTATCAATGTACCATTTGTTATCATATTGCTCGTCACAAAGTACCTGCAATCATTGGAAAAATTTAGGTACCCAAGCTTTGTTGGGTCCATTCATATTAGGTTTATGATTCAGTTGTAAGTTACAACCATTAACCCAATCATATACTTTGTTTTTGAAACTGTCAATAAATCTAACATTTTCATTCGAAGGTTCAGATATATGAGTTTTTATTAATTTTAAATTTTCACTAACTTCACCCTTCGCATCTTGAGTTTGTGATTCTTTTCTTTTTGCTTTTGTGACTGGCTTCCAAACTTTAACTGATATATTTGACTCTTTGGATGATGAACTTCCATTTGTTGAAGGATTGGCATATTTTTCATATGCTTCTTTTATCTGTTCTTTCGAATATTTGCTTGATTGATACATTTTTCCTTTTCCTTCCAACCAATGATCAATATTTTTCTTTGTTGTTATACCCTTTGCATATGAAACTTTGTCAGCTTGTTTCTTTAGAGGATTATAACATTTTGCTGAATTCGGAACATATTCAACTTTTGGTTTTGAAAGATATGATTCATGATAAGATGTCTTGCTTTGTACCCTTGAAATTTGATTTCCAACCTTTTTCTGAAAAAAATTTCTTGGTAATGTAGATTTTATTTCTTTTGAAACTTTTCACTTTTTATTTGAAAATGAAGCACTTTTCTCTTTAAAAATTTGAGATTTTTCTTTAAAAACTTTTCTTCTTTTTGAAAAATTTGTTGATCTCATTTTTGATGGTTCAGCAGTTTGCCAAAAAATTGTTTTTCTTGTTTGACGTTTTGAAATATTATTCTCTTTTGAAATTTTTTCAACTTGAGCTTTAAATTCTTTTGAATTTAGTTTTATTGCTTTTGTAATTGTTTTATCATTATTTTTAACATTTTCTTGTTTTGAAAACATATTTGCATTTGAAACAATTTCCTTCTTTTCCACTTTTGATTTTTCAATCCAAACTCTTTTTGGTTTATGATGTTGAAATTTATATGAATTATTTGTAAGATTATTCTCAACTGTACTTTGATTTGAAAAGAATTCTTCATTTGACGTTTGCTTATTGTCTTCTTCCACCATCTTTTTGAATTCAGGTTTTACATTTTCAACATTCCCTGTTGTTACGAAGACTTGATTTGGAAACACAACATCATCAGTGCATTTGAGGATTGGATAAACAACAGTGTTCGATTCAACAAAATGAGCACCTTTTTCACTAAGAATTTTCTCAAATTCTTGTGTATCCAAATAGACTTGATGAACAACCACTCGAGGAATTTCAATTTCTTTCGTCTTTTGAATTGGCTTCGAATTTGAATTTTCCTCCTCATTGTCACTATCATCCGTTTGACTCTCATGTATTTCCACAAACTCCATATCACAAACTTTCGAAGTTGAGGGTGTATTAGTTTCAATTTTCATTAATAAATCTTCACAATTTTCTTTCCCTTTAAATGAATTTGCAACATTTATGACAGACAACTGTGAACACTCTACATCTTCTAAATCACTAATTTCACTAATATTATCAGAATTATCTTCAACATCAGCAATATTAGTTTCACTATTAGATGTAGAATTCTCAGTCTTTTTCAAAATTCGAAGTTGTTCTGATTTAGTTAAGGTTTCATTTACAATTTTTACTAAATCAGCAGCATCAAGATAATCTTCAACTTTTGCAATTCCATATCTAAATCTATCATCTGGGATTTTGTTAAAATCAGAGATATCTTTTTCACAATCATATGAAATACTATCAACCTTAGCTCTGTCATAAGCAAAAAAAGGTAGTAATTTTCTATGTTGTCCCTTACTAATTTCACATGAATGATGTAACTCGGTTAATTTTCCATATAATCTTTTTGCTGAATTACAAAAGATATTTCTCTGGGCTAACAGCAAATTTATTTCTTTTCCTAATTTTTCTCTATCCTCCATGATATTTGAAACATGCAATTCTAAGTAATCAATTCTAGTGACTTTCGAATCCAGCATTTTTCTTGTCTCTAGTAATTGATCACTTAACTTTTTGGCTTCATTGCTAGCAGACACAACGATTGAATCAAAGTAAATAACTGTTTCATCAAAAGATACTAACTCAGAATTATATGCAGAAACTGGAATGTTAAAAGATTCAAGAATGTTACGTACCTTAGTAGTCATAGGCGACTTGTCAGTAGACTTCGAAACGAGGCATCGCCCACACACTTCGTCAGTCTGTTCATCGTCTGAATCTTCTTCCATTTTTGCATACATGGCTCCATGAGTTGGATTTTTCATCTCTTCATCATCTGAACCTGAAGACCATATTTGATATGTGCCGTCTGATTCAGTTTTTCCATGAGCCATTAATGACATATTCTTTGCTTTCTTCTTGACTTCCTCCAGTTTCTCTGTGTAGTAAGCTTCATCTTTTGTTTTACTCTTCTTTTCTTCCTTCTTTCTCAACAGACAATCCACAGCCAAATGATTTGCTCCATAACAATAATGACAATTGATCCATGTATCACCTTTCAATAGCATCTTCATTTTCTCCATCTCATTCTTCGAATCTGTCTTCATTTCTATTTTCTTCTCATCTAGTTTGTTTTTGTTCTCAAAGCTACCCTTCGAATCTGATG
The DNA here is from genome assembly GCF_002870075.4 of Lactuca sativa. NCBI lineage: Eukaryota > Viridiplantae > Streptophyta > Magnoliopsida > Asterales > Asteraceae > Lactuca > Lactuca sativa. The sequence goes on along the minus strand of NC_056623.2, from coordinate 157,089,961 downwards.
ACTTCTTTGGATTAAAAGGTTTCTTAAAAAATTTCTTTACCCTATTGTTTGAGTAAAAAGCAACTGCCTCATCATCAGAATTCATCAAAAAACCTTCTTCTTCATCAGACTTCGTTTTATCATTCTCTCTTTCTGAGACCTTTGAAACTAGAGCCAAAGGACCACCAAGACTTGCTACAGCTTCTTCAGCTATTTCATTAACTTCATTTTCATGAGATTTCAATTGATTGTATAAGTCATTCAAAGTCGAAGTATCAAAACTTTGTTGATTTTTCACCATCATACTCACACTCCTCCACTCCTTTCGAAGTCCCATAACAAATATCAAATTGTACTCCATTGATAACCTAATTATACTATAACGATTACAACGATAGATTAACTCGTTGAACCTATCATAGTATGCTTCAATTGACTCATTTTCTTTTTGTTTAAAGTCTTTGAGTTCCACCAGGCATTGTTTTACTGATGTGATTTTCGTCTTTTCACTTCCTTGAAATTTATCTTTGAGATTGTTCCAGATTTCTTTAGCTGTTTTGCAAGTTCTGACATAATTGTACACAACAGGAGGTAATGCACCTCTTAATTCCCTCATGCATCTCTTCTCCAGACGTTTTAAACGTTCGGTTTGATTACCAACTTCTGAACTGCTTGAAGACATGCCGATTGGCTGAACTTGTGCAGGTTGATTAACATCTCCTGTGATACACTTCCATAATTCTTCATCCAAACCATTCAAGTAATATTCCATACAATCTGCCCATTGATCATAATATTCTGGAATAAGCATTGGAATTTTTGTGGATGATCCAAGCAAATGAGAAAATGAAGTCATCGAATTAAGATTGAATGACGCCATTGTTGTACGGACAAAAACTTCAAGATGAAACTTGACTTTTAAGAATTTTGAAAATCAAATTGTATAATTCAATTCAGAATTACACAAAGAACACTCGATTAACAAAAAAAATTTGCAGAATCAAATCCTAGATTGAGATCTAGATGAAAATTTCAAATTCAAAAAGGACGGAAACTTTTTGAATCAAACAGTGGATTCAAAAACCTTTTTGATCGAATGAAAATCAGATCACAGAAAGGATTCTTGCTCTGATACCAATTGATGAGATTTGTAATCGATTTTAAAGATCAATTTATGTAAGAATTAAGAAAGAAGAATCACGATAACAAGATAGTAAATATAATCTTTGATCAGCTCATATTATGCTTTCTGATTTACAGAGTATAACAGAATTCTCTGTAAAGTGTGTGAAAAGTTCTATTCTCACATTGTACAGACTCCTATTTATAGGTGTACAAAAGCATAATAAAATACTAAGGACTAGACATTAAAGCTTCGATAAAATGCCTTAGTAAATATAAAGTTACATTCAAAGACACAACTTACGAAGACTAACTACCCTTCGTAACAAAAACAATACTTCGACATATTACAATACAAACCCTAACAACTATATTTGGAATCCTCTGATGTTTTGAAAGAAAAAAATGATGTAATTAATGATGATTTGGAAACAAACGATTTGGATTGAATTAAGAACACAGAGAGTAAATATAATCTGGTTTCAGCTCATATTATGCTTTCACGATACAAAGAGTTTCAGACAGAAGAATAGCAAAAGTTCTATCTAGCTTTAGTATCGTTCCCTATTTATAGGAAAACAGATAGCATAAAAAAATGCAAAGGACTAAGCATTACAGTTTCGAAACAATATGCCTTTGCAATAATGTTACAAACTAATGAAGCTACTCTATGACCTGCGACACCTTACAACAAAATTCGACATTTACAATCTCCACCTTTGTTACAACTGTTCTCCCTCGAAACGACGCCAAAAACTAGAAATGCATATTTTATATTTAAATATCATCATGTTTTAATTTTTAAATCTTCATCTTGCATGGCTAAACTAATACACAGGCGGTTGACCTAATCGTGTAGCAATATAGTTTTGGTAAGACCGGATGTCGATCTCAAGGAGAATGAGATTACTGCTAATTAACTTATGAACAATAAAGTAAACAATAGATTTTTTCTAAGTTTCATTAAACTTAATAAAGCAAACACAAAACTAGAGTGTAGTTTTAGAGATCAAGATCTTTTCACATAGATTTGAATTTCACATTTAGGTATGGTGGATTCCAATAAAGTGCAATTAATATTAGTTATTATCTACAGATTTATTGTGAAATAGTTATGTTGATCAGATTTAGTAAATTGTACAATTATAAAGACAATTAACACAAGGATCATGCAATTAAATATCTAAACAATTATAATTAAGTTCCTAATGTTTTGTGAAGTTTAATTTCTAATTGAATTCCAATATAAAATATATTAAATGATCATATTTATTATTTATTATATTTATTTCATAAATAGTATGCTCTTATTTCTTATTAATGGAAAAATATATAAATAATAGATAATAGTTGAAAATCGTAAAGGGGTGGATGTACCCGAGTGGATCAAGGTTGTGGATTTTGTATCCCCTATGCACGTGCTCAGTTCATGTCATTCTCCCAAATTTATTTTTTTAAATAATTTATTCGCTACTAGTAGATTTTATTGTTGAAGATGTCACAACTTTCTAGTTTTTTTGTTTTGTAAGACAAAGAAAGTAATTATATTTTCTATATTATTTATTACGAAAAAGGAAAACCAAATTATCAATAACTATCCGTATATGCATCCTAGGTAAATAAATGTATTTCTTCATCATTTAAGTTAAGCTTATCAAATATGTGGGTGATACAACTAAACAACTCAAAAGGAACATAAATAATCCATCGTTCTCATAAAGTAAAAACAAAATATGATGTTTTTATTGGTAATTCAGTACTCCTATATTTAAGGAGGAACACATTCACATAATTTCTCAATACAAACTGCATGGGTAGGAGGTGTACACGGGAAGAAATCACATTCATATTGATTTCTACATGTTTCAACAAGACCTTTGTTGTCGAAAATAGGGGTTGGAGTTTGGTTTCTACTATCAACGTCGAAATTTGTCTGCGATTTTGCAAATTGAACCGGTGAGGCTGCAATAGCACAAATACATGTTTATATTATTGTCCATTCTTCAAAAGTTTATAAAACATATAAGGAACATCAGAAGCCTTATTTGTGTAATATATATATATATATATATATATATATATATATATTCATATGTATGTATATATACATATATATACAAAGAGAGAGAGAGAGAAAGAGAGAGAGAGAATAACCTATAGTGAACACGAATATTATGAAAAACATAATTTTGAACAAAACATTCATCTTAATTCGTTTTAAGATGGACTTATGTTATGAACTTTAGTAAATAGTCGTACGAAATTTATAGAGACGAAAGAAATTTATAATCAATACCATAATAATTACTTATTGCTAATTTCCAAATATAAATTTTCAATTAAAAGCATTTTCCTAACCAAAACTAACATTTCAATTAATGGTAATATTTGTAGAGTTCAAAAGAAAATTTCTATTAATACTATAATGATTAGTTTTTGGTAATTTACAAACATAAAATTTCAATCAAAAGACAATTATAGTAAAACTACATTTTCAATCAATAATATATTATTTATTACAAATATAAATTTTACAATTAATCTTAAATGGCAAATTTATAAATCATTGAATAGTAAAAAGTTTCATAAGGTATTTTATTAGTTGTAATTATATTTTGAATCAATTGCATGTATTTCTAATAAGACTTGTCTTTGTGTGTCTATATGTGATATGATGTGCTATGTGAGCATACCTCAATTAATAAAAATGTAAAATTTATCATTCTCATTGTCACATCCTACAATATTTGTAGGCTAATGCTATATGTACCCACCCATTTACAAGGCATACCCCCACATGTGAGTATGTGAATGTGTGTGTATGTGTGTGTGGGACTCTTTATGTAAATAAGAGGCTACATATAGTAGCACCCTATTCATACTTCGCGAGGATGTAATTTTGTATCAGAATACAAAAGAAATTTTACTGTTATTGCTAATGAGTTGTATGCATTACAATATTTCTATGGTGCACATGCAACCCTACTTGCTTTGGATCTAGGTTTTCCTCAAGTTATACATGCAAGTTGATTATCTAAAGCAAAACCTTAATCTAGCATACATAATTTCAAAATTCTAATTTAAATTAGGGTTAGGGTTTGAAGAATACCATTCTTGTTGAATGCTTGACGCTAACCTTAAAGAGCTTAGTGCCTCAATTTGTGCACCTCTAATGGAGTCACAAACACCACTAGCAACAAGGAAGAACAAGAGAGAGAGAGAGAGAGAGTAGAAAGCTTCAAAAATTGGATAGGGTTTAATCTAGGGTTCAAGTGTCCGATTTCAGGATCATTGGGGTTCTTTTTCTAGTTGAGGCTTACAAGGGTTTTCAACTGGAAATCCTAATTCCCTTGTTTAGGCCCTAAGCAGCACTTGGAACCACAAATGGTATGCCTTGGACGAAAACTCTATGGGCTCCCCATATATTTTCGTCCATCCTATACCAATAGGATCCATTAGCCAAAACTATAACTATTATTGATTTAGAAAATCAGTCCCAATTCTTTAAATCAGTCTCTTTTGCTCACCAAATTAATTCTAAATTAATTTTTGACCAATACTAATTAAATAATATGATTTCTCAATTAATATATTATGTAGTAGTTATTTAATCAAGTAATGAAATGAGATCATAGTTGGATTGAATTAAGAACACAAAGAGTAAATATAATCTTGTTTCAGCTCATATTATGCTGTGACAACCCGAAGTTCGTTCCGTTATTGTAACTCTTTCCGTTAATAAAATTCGTCGTTTTCGAATTATTTCCGTTTATGTTATTAAATTAAATCATTAATTTTGAGACTTTTATTATGACTTAATGGGTGTCCAAACACATTAGAAACTCATGATAACGCCCCAATTTAATAATTGGTAAATTTTTAGTTTCGACCATATCGAGTTATGACAACTTAATCGGGTGCGACCAAAAGCCTCGTCTAAGGTCAGTATCGGGTAGAATCCCACCGTGTCCCAAACTTGATTCGTATTTAAAGCACAAAAGACTTCATTTTGAAGCTTTTGCACCCTCTGTCACTACTCTCTCTCTCCAATTCAAATCTTGGTCCAAAATCATCAAATTCAAGCTTCAAATCATCAAAGTATCTATCCTAACTCATAGTATAACCTTTTCAGCTTCCAAATCTATGTTCAAACTATGAATTAGGACCATAAACATGTGTTTACGGCCCTGGATCACTCATGGGCCGTGAACACATATAAATTGGGTTTTGGAGCCCAAAAACCCTCCCAAATCATTTATGGAGCTTGGATTGGACTTAAGGACTTAATGGAATGGACTTGGAACACCTTGAACTCAACATTTGGGTAGTAAACATGAGTTTACTGCCCAAGAACATGCTTGGGCCATAAACTCCATATCATGGGCAGTAACCTCAATTTAAAGTGTTAAGATGCCACTTAAACATATCATAAGCCTTGGATTAAAGTCTAGAAGCAACCACAATCGATTTAGGAACCTTAAACATGATGAAAACCAAACCATATATGGTATAAGACTATAAACACTAAGGGGCCTAAGTGCTCTGAACTAAAAGTATACTTCAAAATATAAGTATTTTCAAAAGTATACAAGTATACCTAACCGTCGAGATTCGTAACTATAAGTAGAACAAAAGATAAGTAAATGGGTGTTGTACGCTGCGGTTAAACCTGGGCAGTTATGTAGTCGTGTCTAGGGTTAATATAGCCTGATCAAATATATTCATTCGAGAGACGGCCAACATGTGCATGGGAGCGACTGTGGTATGCAGCATGCCTAAAACTTACGCAATACCCAAACATCGAGCCATTGTCGTAGCGTATCATGAAATAGTATGAGAGTATTTCTCAAGCCAATCCGTTGTAAAAATCCTCATTCAAGCGTTGCTCCTTGATCATTCCTTTAGCGATAATTTATTTTCTTTGATAACTCTTTCCTGCTTTATCGCTTAACAGGAATATATATATATATATATATATATATATATATATATATATATATATATATATATATGTCATATCTCTTGATTCAATTCAGATGACTTACCATCCTCTATTTCCTAATCTTTTTAGATCAAGATGCCTGCAAGAAAGAGACCCAGCTCAAAGACCAACAACCCTCTGCCACCACCTCCTTCTGAATTTGACCCTGTGATGTTCCTGGTAGCTGTTACTGCCGTAGTAGCAGCTGCTATGTCTCAAATGAACTCCGGTGTTTCCGGTGGTTCGGGAGGTGGTACCCAAACTCAAAACGAAGAAGGTAGCCAGGGACAACGAAAGGAGTGTTCCTATAAAGATTTCATGAACTCGAAACCCACATCCTTCGATGGCACTGGAGGTGTCATTTCCTTCACCCGATGGTTCGAGGAAATCAAATATATCTTTGAAATCTGTGCCTGCTATGATTCTGACGAGGTGAAGTTCGCCGCCTGCACCTTCATCGATAAAGACCTTACTTGGTTGAATGGCCGAGTGAAATCCCTAACCCTACCTGTAGCCAATGCTATGGGTTGGGAAGCCATGAAAGAACTTCTGCTGGCGGAGTACTGCCCTCGGGGCGAAATACAAAAGCTGGAGCATGAACTCTGGAACCTAAAGATGAAGGGTTCCGATATCGCTGCTTATACTTCCAGATTCGATGACCTGGCGCTACTCTGTCCGAGATTGGTTACTCCGGAGAGTAAAAAGATCGAGAGATTCATCTGGGGGCTGACCCAACCGACCAAAGGAAATGTCTTAGCTGCGAGGCCGGATACATATGACAGCGCCAAAAGTTTAGCCCAGACTTTGATTGACCACAGTGATGACCACGAGGAAGCAACCACTACTCATGAACCGACCAAGAGGAGTGGTGAGAAAAGAAAGTTTTGAAAGAAAAAGAAGAGTCAGCCTTCTCAATGATCCTTAAAGAAACAGCAGACTGTAGCAGTCCATGCTACTATTATCCCTGCTTCTGCTATGGGATCCACAGCTCAAACACCTACTAGTAGGTATGCTGGTAACGTTCCCCAATGCGACAAGTGTAAATACCACCATAACCTTGGCCCCTGCCATGAAATGTGATGCACCAACTGTGGTAAAAAGGGGCATACGATTCGATTCTGCAAAGCACCAACCCAATCAGCCAATCAAACTTTCGGAGCAGGTGTTGGTCAGGCCTGCTACAATTGTGGAGAAATCGGGCATTTCAAGATGAACTGCCCCAGGAAGGCGACAACTGATAACACTGGGAGAGTCCTAGCTATGGAATGAAAAGAGGCAGTCGCTGATCCCACCGTTGTTTCAGGTACATTCCTTCTCGACAACTCTTATGCTAGTATCCTTTTCGATTCGGGTGATGAAAGAAGTTTTGTTAGCCATTCTTTCAAGCATAACCTTAAACAAAATCCCCAATAATTAACTGAAACATTTACCGTCGAGATGGCTAACGGTGAGAAAGAAAGCGCTAGTGATATATTCATAGGTTGTACCCTTACCCTGTATGATCATTCATTTCCCATCGATCTTATGTCAGTTTCCATAAAGAGCTTCGATGTTATCATTGGCATGGATCAGTTGAGTCCCAATCATGCTGATATCCTTTGCTACGAAAAGGCAATCCGTCTCAATCTTCCTGCGGGTCAAACTCTCATGATCTATGGAGATAAGCTTAGCTCCAATCTTCGCATCATTTCCGGCATCAAAGCTCAAAAACTTTTTCGAAAGGAATGCCAAGCATCCCTATCTCATGTAATCAACGAGAAACAGGAAGTTAAAGACCTCGAAAGCATCCCTGAAGTCTGCAACTTTCCTGATGTCTCTCTCGAAGAGCTTCCAGGAATTCCTCCCGAACGTCAGGTCGAGTTTCGTATCGACCTAATTCTTGGAGCTACCCCCTGTAGCCAAATGTCCGTATCGCTTAGTGTTGGATTAGTGTCTAAGTCCATAACTATTTTGGTATGTACTTGATCCGATGGTGCATGGTCCTTTTGGGTTGCCTTCACCAAAGCAACTTGATAAGATGAATTATGGAGAGAAATGATTAAATATGATTTATTAATATATTATGGGAATAATATATTAAAGGAGAAATCATTTTGTTTAATTAATATTGTAACAACGCAAATTTTCAAACAAATTTTTCATTTTAAAAATCAAGTATTTCCATTCAAAACAAGGCATAAATAATTTAAGTGTTCTGTCAAATACAATTAACCAAAACCCCAAGATCATAAAAGTAGCCTTCAGTATGTATCGATCACGCCGGCGCCTTCCCACGGTCCTCGCTAGTACCTGAAATACATGCACAACAACTGTAAGCATAAATGCTTAGTGAGTTCCCCAATATACACTTACACACATACGCCTTTCCAGGCCCTGACCTTCCGGTCCTCAATACAATGCCTTCCGGCCCATAACATAATCGCCTTCTAGCCCATAACATATTGCCTTCCGGCCCACATACATACATAGCTCACAGATAACAAATAGCTTATCACATATATCATACATGTCACATATCATATCTGACCTTCCGGCCATACAATCAAACCCTTCCGAGTACAGTATAGTGAGAAGACTCACCTCGTAAAAGCTGAACGCTAGCAACTCCCGAAATGACTCGTGCACGACCGACGAGCTACAACCTTCCTATAACATCACATATTGCATTAACACTTATATCTTCTAAGTGTGACTATCCCTAAGAAGTCAGACTTAGGTCAACTCTGGTCAACGGTCAACGGTGAACTCGACCGGACTCGGCGAGTGCCATGGCGACTTGGCGAGTCTAGACGTCCTCCAACCCTCTGAGATTCCCTATCTACTCGTCGAGTATCCTCTTCGACCCGACGAGTTACTCCTGGAAGAATCGCGGGGCCACCCCGACTCCACTCGTCGAGTCCGAAGAACAACTCAGCGAGTCCCAGTAAATCTTCAAGCTACTCGCCGAGTCTGAAGAACAACTCGGCGAGTCCATGCCATGCAGACGAGCAACTGCTTTCTAAATTACGTATGGTCCCGAGATATACAATCATGGGACCTTTTGGACTTCTAAACATCTTATTACTGGGGTATAAACGTTTGGTTAATAACATAATAACCCATCTAATCACTAAATGGGTTTCATAAACCCTAATTTCGCATACACATCAAAATAACAGAATTGGTCCGAGTATTACCTGAAAACGCACTCTCTGTGTCCCCCAAACCTCAGGACTCGATCCTCCTTGATATTCCTTTGGCCAAATTCCTCTTTTTCTTGCCTAACAAGTTCCTCCAAGTTCCAATGGCTTTTCTCTCCTGCTTTGGACGTCCACAACGATTAGGGTTCTTCTCAATCGACCAAAAGACGGAAAATGACGGCCTAAGAGGCGTTATATACGATCCAAAACCGAACGGTTAGGGTTTCTGCTGAACAGCGTCGACTCGCCGAGTCCATATCTGGACTCGTCGAGTCGAGTCGCGAACCCGCGACCAAGTCTGCGATCCTACTCGGCGAGTCTAGGCTCCAACTCGCCGAGTCCCCTCTTAAATCACCCCTAAAAACATAATTTAACAATACCTGAGATTCCGGGCTGTTACAAATATTAGTAAAGAATTAATAAGAATTAAGTTTTTGACTAAAAGAGATTAATTAAACTTAAGGGACTGGAATTGTAATTATAAGATAATTGCAATTGGGCTATTGATTGCCTTATATTATAAGGTGGATGAATTCTATGGGGAAACCCATTGAAAATCGTCCAAGGCCTTTAAGGAAAGGAGTCCATGGGTTGCTTAGGTCTTAAGCATCCAAATTAGGGTTTCCTTGTTAGATAACCCTAATAGCCTCACTATATATAGAGCCCTTATGCCCCAAAAACGTGGACAAGCTTCCTTCTAGGGTTTCCACATGTTTTGGGCAGCCTCCTTCTATTCTCCTCTTCATCCTCTTGCTCTTGGTGTTTGTGAACCATTAGAGGAGTGACATTTGTGACTCTAAGCTTTCTAAAGTCAATACAAGAAGGATTTGAGATTGTTATTGTTACATAACAATCAAGGTATGATCTAAACCCTAATTTATATGTTATATTGATTATCATATGCTAGATCTAGGGTTTATAGTCTTGGAAAAATTGCATGTACAATAGAGAAACCTAGATCCAAGCATTAAGGTTTGTATGAGCATATAGGATGTTCTTATGACTAAAACTCATCAGTGGTATCAGAGCCTAGATTGGTTTCTATTGTATTGATGCATTATGTAGCTGGAAAACGTTTTCTGGCCTTCTGTTCGACCTGACTCAACGAGTCACTACCTGGACTCGGCGAGTCAGCCCTACTCGGCGAGTTCCAAAGTGTGACTCGGCGAGTCGGAGCGTCAAACAGAGGAAACTTCAGATTTTGTTGCTGTTTTGCTTAAGGATTATTACCATATTCGTTTTAAACCTATAAAATACGAATCTTATTGTTTCTTAGTGAATATCCTTTCCAAAACACAAGATAATTACCAATTGATTAGATAATAACTTCATTATATGATAAAGATTGGATTATTTGTATTAATTGTTTAATTTATATTATTTGTTATTTGATCCTTGTGTTATGAAAAGTTTCAATTTTTTCCCTTAGGTTTTATAGTTTAAATTTAAACTCAAAAGTTTAGTTTTGAAATTTAAATAGTTGAAACCCAAATGTTTTAAAAAGGTTTCAAAACTTGACCTCAAGTTTTGAAGTTTAAATTTTGATTAAAAGTTTAATTTTGATGTATATTTAAATTCTAAACCTAATGTTTTGAAATGTTTTAAAACTTGCCCTCAAGTTTTGGAATTTAAAAGTTGATTAAGAGTTTAATTAAGGAATGTTAAATTCTAAAACCCTAATATTGTTTTGGAAAGTTCAAATCACACCCTTATGGTTTTGTTAATTAATTAAGCTGTGTAATTAAAAGAGATTTAATAAATCCATAAAAGTTTAGGTTTACAATTTAATTGAATTAAAAGTATAATTGTTAAATTTGACCTCCTAGTATTTTAAAAGTGTAAAATACACCCTATACTATATATAACATTAAAAGATTAACATTATATATATATGTATGAGTAACAGTCAGTCTTACCGTTAGTAGGCCTCATTCACGAAGCTGGTCTATAAGGGGTGTTTAAGGAAATTGCCTATAAAATGGCGATTGAATGGGTATCCACTCTTACCCACCGCACTCTTGATTAGTGGAGGGTCGTTAGCCGAACGAGTAGGATAAGACAAAACATTCCATTATAAGTATAATGAAGTACAAAAGTAACTAAATGTTTTACAATTCCCAATCTTAGTTACTTAGGCAAAAGTGAATTGATGCAATTCCATGAAATTACACTTTGTGCCCTTGCAAAGACGTTAGTGGAGCGTGTGTGGTTAACCGACACACTAAATGGTTCTAAGCAAAGGTAGCAAAGGGTGACTCAATGTTTGTCACAGTTCGGTGGAGCGTCTGTGGTTTACCGGCACATCGAATAGGTGACTGTAACATGTGAGGGCACCATGTAAGTTTGCATGGTTATTCACACCCGCTTTGTGATCCTTAGCATCCTAGTCACAAACTAGAGGGGCATATCGAGATTTAAACATGCCATTGAAAAGTTCAATGAATCTCAAAGGATCGAGGAGTTTTCATAGATTTAAAACTTAAATTTCTTTTTCGTTTTTTTTAGTGGTGGAAATTAGTGAATCGTCATTCACTTACCTTAAAATATTCTGCAACTAGATTACGACATCCTTTTTCTAGGTTGTAGCATAATGTGTTGGGTCCTAGCCTTAGTATCTCATTTGGGTGATTTATTAAGGACTCAATCGATCAACTAACTTGAATTTGTTTTCTCCCGTTTTATAGATGTCAAAGTATGACAACTATGGTATTCCCAAATCCCGTGGAACAAGCTTTCCACATGAAGATGATATTCCACGATTCGATCGAGGAACAAGAGATCATGCTTCACTTCTTCCACCTCCTCCAATTATTCTCCCTAACCCACAAGTTCGAAGGCTTGAAAAGTTCAAGCTTACTCAAGCCCTTTTGGCAACTAAACATAAAGAAGGAGAGTCGGTGTATGCACACGTCCTAGGGATGAAGTCACACATTGACAGGTTAAGAACGTTGGGATCCGTTGTCTGTGAGGAGATGGTTGTTGATTGGGTTCTTCAGTCACTTCCTAACTCGTATAGTGAGTTCGTAAGAGAGTACTATATGATGAACTGCGACGTGACCCTTATAGATCTCACCTATATGCTTATTGCTGCTGAATCAGCAATGGTTTGGCGCAATAGAAAAGCAAAGTTGATTGGTGAATCTGCCTTCCAGACCTCTATGAATATAGGAAATGGAAATGAAAGACATGCCATGATCGAAGAGTTTGATCATAAGAGAATGGAAATATCTGAAGTAGTTCCATGTGTTTTTCCAAAAGAGTCAATTTGCTTTTATTGCCAAGAGAAGGGGCATTGGAGACGAAGCTGCCCTATTTACCTAAAAGATCTAAGAGATGGGATACTCAGAACGTATGGCTCTGCTTTAGGTAAAAATCCATTGACTAACTCTTTTAAGCTTCTGTTCTAGATTCTTACTACATAATGTGAGAAGATTACAATTGATGTTTTGTAGGATCGAAGAAAAGAAAGGAAGTTTAAGGGAAGAAGTGAGCAGAATCTAACCGTAAAGGAATGGATTTCGATCGCATTACTTGAAGATTAGATTCTTGAGCTTCTACTTAGAGTTAGAATTAGATTGCTAAGAAAGATGTATTAGCATTGTTTTTCAATGAATTGCATTGTAAGGACAAATTTTCCGCAATAAAATAAATTTTAATTTTATCTTATTTATTTATCCTTGCAATGGCATATATGAAAAATTTATGTTTGAAGGTTTCTAATATTAGCAATAATGGATTTGATTCTTAATTATGTTGTTTGTGGAAATGTCGACAATTTACCAAACAGGGAGAGTTTCTCATCGCCTAAGTTTCAATTGGAGAGAAACTTGGAATCATGCAACTTGATTGCACGATGAATGAGAAATTTCATATTTGGAAATTAGACTAATTCATTGACAAAGTGTCAAGTGAAGGACTAGGAGATCGAGTACACAAAGTTGCATGTTGATCAAGTCCACCATAAGAGTAACAAAGATATTTGTCATGATTTACTAAAGGTTTAGTAAATATGATTATACTCATAAGACTAAGTGTAATTTTGAATTGATTGAAAAAGTTTAAATCAATAGCAGAACGAATAAGAAGAATCAAGTAGGCTGAAAGATAAAAGTTTCTCCATTCTAAGAAGAAGGGAGAGTACCTTTTATGCTTTATGATAGGTCTTAATAATTAAGAACCATATCTCAATTGATCCTCTAAGTGAGTCTTAGTACAATTGTATGTCTAAGAAGAGGAATCAAGAATTGAAGAAATGGTTAAATCAAGAAGTCAATCATACTTCGTTCCAAAACAAGTCTTAGAGTTAAGATTGTGAAATTGAGTGATAAGTATTAAGAAGGTTTATAACATTCATCAAATGTGGAAAGTTGTGATGTCTTGGATAAGAAAAAGACCAACTAGGACCAATTTATGAAGTGTTTTTATAACAACTACACTAACTCTTGAATATTTGTTTGTCAAGAAATGTTTATTGGCAAAAGAATCTCATATGTCAAGGAGTCAGTGGGAGTCTTAATGGTCTTGAAAGGTTTCAAGAAAAAATAAAAATAGACCTTATTGATCATCACTAGCACACGAGTTGAGGTTTACAACCTATCGTGTTGACACTATTTTGTTTCTGTGCCATTCCATTTGAGTTAATTATGCATGTGAGTTCCATGAGTTCTCATTTGAACGCATAAAAGGAAGGCACCTTGATCAATGGAAAGTACATTGATAGGAAAGGGTGAGCTGCTTAACTACTTGGAAGACATGGTGGCCAGCTGTGTTACCATAAGGCAAGAAGTCAAGATTAAGGAAGTTCGGTCCATATGAGTTTGAATTTGTCGTAAACTTTGGTTTTAACAAATTCACATGGATAGGAACACATACACCATTAAAATCTAAATGTCATAAGATTCCCTCCTTCATGAAAATGACTATGAGGAAATGCTTTCACTAAGCGAGATTTTAAGAAGATAGTGATTGTCAAATTGTATTCTCGAATTCGATTATCGTTACGGTATCCCTTTCCATGATTCGAATTGTGAGATTTGACAATTAGTCTGAATTGTTTAGACACACATGTGAGCTATCTAAGGGAAAGGTGTATAAGCTTAGATAAAGGATTATCAAAGCATTAGGTATTAGAAACATGAACTTAAGAAATGCAACAAGTATTGTTTTTTTGGAAGTTAAGCTGTTTCTAAATACATGTCAAAGCTAGTGGGAGCATAAGTGTTATGTTTATAACAATCATCATGATAGTGGGAGCGTAAATGTTATGATTGTATGATTATTAAGCCAATTATTGCAAGTTAGCAATATTAATAATAGAAAAACAAGAGTTACACCTTGCAAAGTCGTAAGGGTTGTAAAGTTGTTTTGCTATAATTAAGGGAGAGAATATTATGCTTCATTTCAAATCTAAAGGCTTTGGTTGTGGAATGTTAATAATTAATCAAGGGAACATAGTGTGTTCACAAATTTCGATTATGGTTACGGCATTCCTCTTCATAGTTCGAATTTTGAGAACGTAGCACATAAAATATTATGGCAGAAAATTGATAAAGTATCAAATCTTTATGTAAGACATCATGCATCGTGTCCCATACGCTTCGGGTATAGGATCGATTGCAAATGCTATAATATTTCACCATTCTAAAATTTTCCAAATGTCTAGCGCATTTAGAGGTAAAAGGACAAGAATCAGTTTTGACTAAGATAATTAAACAATTATCAAAGGACAATCCAAAGATCGCCTAGGATTGGTCGCTTGTGAGTTGTTGGAAGTATAGTATTAGACGGACCATATCGACATTATTATGAATAGATAAGATTCTATTAAGAATGAGTTGTCATATGGAAAATATAGAAACGTGTCCAGATTGGGAATTGAATATTAAAAATCTATGTCTAGATTAGAAACTTTTATGCAAAAGGATGTTCAAAGGAATGTACATTGAGTGAGAGGCATCATGTCTAAGGAATTGTCTTGTAAAAATCTCCAATAGAGGACTTTGTAATTTCATTGGCAATAGTCATTGTGACTTTAGTGCAGTGCCATTACAAGAGGATCATTGCATAAAATGTTAGAATCTAGCATATTCCATAAGTGGCAAGAATTTGATATTCTTTCACTTGTGAAAAGGATTGGGAGTTGTGAAATGAGTATGATTGGAAATGTGTTCATTTGATCTATTTCACAAAGTAAGAACCATAGATAAACATTGTGTGCATGCTAGGAGCATGGGACAAGTGTAGTAATAATTTAAGTAAAAGGTTGATTACCTGAAACAACAAATAAGGAGTAATCGATATAATGATAAATAAAAGGTGTTTATTTATGCTCAAAGGTTTGAGGCCATATGGGATTAGTATTATGCTTGTTTTTCACTTTGCATGTTTTGACTTCCTGAATAATTTAATTGGTTAAGAGCAGTCAAATTATTCGAACGGGCCACAGTCGTTCATATGTTGGAAGTAGGTATGAATGAAGACTGTCATGAATTGGTGTGTGGATTGTCTAAAGAGTATTAGACATAAGCAAATGTTTGCTGCAACGTTCATGAGTGCTTATGAATATGATTTGAGCATTGGATTAAACCCACGCTAACTTGGATCACTCCATGAATTGTATCACGAGTGATTGGTGAGACGATAACATCTTATATTCTTGAAACCGAGATGTGTGAGTTGTATCTTGCGAATCAGTTACACATTGATAATATGTAAACACACCAGTAACTTGGTGTCATAAAACATATTGTTGTGTGTGATTCGGTGAGTGAGTGCAAGCAAGAATTGAATCAAAGTTTGTCCGTTCCTTTTATCTAAAGTAGGATAAAAGCGATATCTTTAGGCCCCTCGATCATTTAGTGATGAAAAACATAAATGCTCGGCTGGGCTAGGGCTAATTTGATTTGTTCAATTAGTCAGTCGTCATAAATCGAAAGTCGAGAAATAGTACAAAGAGAATGATTAGAAATCATGTCTCATACGATATCTAGAATGGAGGAATATATGATCCCTTATATAAAGGACACACATATCTGATAGGATCAGAGTTGACAACGGCTTTGGAAAGCTACGATTGTAGATCAGGATCTGAAGTCATACGCAGAATAGTTATAAGACTTATCCAAGTGGGAGACTGTTGGATTAGTGTCTAAGTCCATAACTATTTTGGTATGTACTTGACCCGATGGTGCATGGTCCTTTTGGGTTGCCTTCACCAAAGCAACTTGATAGGATGAATTATGGAGAGAAAGGATTAAATATGATTTATTAATATATTATGGGAATAATATATTAAAGGAGAAATCATATTGTTTAATTAATATAAGTCAATAATTAAGAAGAATTAAGTTTGTGACTAAAAGAGATTAATTAAACTTAAGGGACTGGAATTGTAATTATAAGATAATTGCATTTGGGCTATGGATTGCCTTATATTATAAGGTTGACGGATTCTATTGGGAAACCCATTGGAAATCATCCAAGGCCTTTAAGGAAAGGAGTCCATGGGTTGCTTAGGGCTTAAGCATCCAAATTAGGGTTTCCTTGTTAGATAACCCTAATAGCCTCACTATATATAGAGCCCTTATGCCCCAAAAACATGGACAAGCTTCCTTGTAGGGTTTCCACACGTTTTGGGCAGCCTCCTTTGTTGGATTAATGTCTAAGTCCATAACTATAATTGGTAAGACTTGACCTGACCCGGCATGGTCCATTTGGGTTGCATGGCATCATTCACTTGGATAGACTATAATGAGAGAAATAAGACACTTATGGTTATTAATGTCACACCCTAAAACCAGGAACGGCGGAAACGTTCTAGGGCGGAGGACGTCATGTATAATATCAACAACAATGTAAAGTAGTAAAAAAGCAACAACATCATCCATTGCATTAATAATATAATTATTATACAAAGGTCATGTCAAATTTTGATAAAAAATAAAGATAAATCAAAATGAAAGATAAGTCTTGAACAAGCTCCATCTTCCTTTCTCCTTGCATCGGTAACTGTCTATGATGACCTGAGGATACAAGTAATTTTGAAAGCGAGTATCAGCTTTGAAGCTGGTGAGATCATAAGTATTTAGTGTCTTAATTTGTATGTAAGTATTTGTATGTAAGAATTTGTAAGTCTATGTATTGTAAGTATTGAAAGTGTATATGAACTGTAAGTGTTTGAAAAGCCCTAGAATCCCTATGATTCCTACTAGTATATGAAGGTGTCTTCTACCAAGACCTAACTATTCTGAATGTAGTTTTCTACCAAGACCTAACTGTTCTGAATGTAGTCTTCTACCAAGACCTAACTGTTCTGAATGTAGCCTTAGTACTACCCTTTGGTACCAGGGTAACTAACGATGTTAACTGATGACATCCGTAGATGTACATTTACCTCTGTTGCTAACAGCTGGGTATACGAATAGTCAGTCCCTTAAAGTATACCTGTAATGGTATCAACCGTTGACATCCGTGGATGTGCTTTTACCTCTGTAGGTAACAAAGATTCTAGGAATGGTCAATCCCGCAACGTATCCTTTGGTACTAGGATATTAAATCCAATCTATCTCGTCGATTATGTGATTTTATCACAAGGTAAAGATAAGAATGAGGATTTGGTAACAGAGTCGATACATATAAAATGTAACAGGACTCCTCCTGTAATATCTATGTAAAAGTACTCCTATAAGTGTGATCATGTAATTGTACTTATGTAAGTGTGATCATGTAATAGTATAGTAGAGTACTGTAATGTTCTACGTGTGCTAGCTGTAATATGTGTTCTCTCTATCTAGCAAGTATAGTAATGTACTGTAATGTTCTACGCGTGCTAGCTGTAATGTGTGTTCTCTCTATCTAGCAAGTATAGTAATGTATTGTAATGTCCTAGAAGGTATTGACTCATGAATCAACTGACTCATTTGTATGATATTGTGTTCGAGTAGTAGTTCTAGTATCTTCCTAAACTACCCATATGGTAGTTTACTAGTAGTCTAACTGGTACGTATGGACATGGATGTATACCCTTGCTACCCAAGGGCATGAGATGAACTGGAAGGACCTTTTATTACTATATATGTACACATGATATATAACTAATACTTAAACGACTTTCGGACTAGTACTCGATATCCCACCAGACCACATCTCAAGCGCGAAAAGGAAATAGGGTGGATGGCCTTCCTAAGTGTTGAGAATTATGATGTTGCGTCTTTGGCCCTTTTGTATTGTAATCGGATTGGGCTTGTCAATCCGTGTTTATCTAGATTAGTTTCCTTTTATTTTGATTAACTGTTAGGGTTTCATTATAAATATATGCATGCATGTATGCGTAAAAGATAGAATAGTCGATTACGTTGATTCTTGTAACCCTAATATATCTCTACAGTTGAAGTTCTTTATCGAGCTCTTCTGGGGTATTTTGCATTAATCATTCGACATATTCAGTGCAATACTTGTGTTCTTTATTAAGTTCTTACTTATATTTTGCTTAGAATCATACGATCCTGATAGAACTTTGTTCTAACAATTGGTATCAGAGCAGGAGATTGTGTGATCAATACACTCTTCTTCTGTATTCTCAAATATTTAGGGTTTCCACTTTTATCGAAGTTGTTGTCTTCTTAACGACGACTACTAGGTTTTTGATAAAACCCTAATCTCAAGTTTATAGGTAAGATTCTAGCAGCATACAAACCCAATTAACATCTCAAACAGCATCGGATCAACAACTAGAGTTCCCATACTCTATACTCAAGACTACGAAGTATGGGCTCATCACTTTGAAGATTACGTGGTTGGATATGAGGATAATGGCTATCTCATTTGGGAAGCTATCATTCTTGGACCGTTTGTGCATTCAGAGACAAAACAATCGTCAAGACACAGAAGGATTACAACAAGTTGGTGACAGATGTTTAGAAGATGCCACAGGATGAGAAGGATAAGCTCCTGTGTAATGTCAAAGCCATGCGAATGATAAGATTCGCCCTACAATCTGACACTTTTAGGCTTGTAGGCTCATGCACAACTGCTAAGGAGATATGGGATAGGTTGAAGGAACTCTACTCCACTGATGAAGATCTGGAACACTCCATTCAAACTCTGTTGCTGTTAGAATTTGGAGTTTTTGAACAGAAACCTGAAGAGAAACTCACTCAGACCTTTGATCGGTTCAACCATCTTCTAAGTAAGATGATCAAGCACGAAATTGAGAGGAAGCTGATCGAACAAAAAGTTACATTCATGAACGGTCTCAGACCAGAATGGATGGTTGTAGTTTCCACTGTGAAGGTGCATGAACAATTCAAATCCTACTCACTGGCGAAACTAGTTGGTATACGAAAGTCACATGAAAGTGTTGTAACCAAGGAGGCGAAAGGGGTCTCTAGCGTGGGATCTCTGGCTCTTGTCTCTAAAGGAAAAAGCACAAATGAGGAAGAAGAAGAGTTAGACATGTCGGAATGTGATCTTACGAGTGAGGAGTATGCTCTAATGATAACAAATCCAAAGAAATTCGCAAGAAGAAAATTTCCCACCAATAAGAACCAAAATTAGAAGGGAAGTTATAGCTCTGAGAAAGCAAAAGAGGAACCAAAAGTCTCTTCTCAAATGGTGGAAGAGAAAATGGAAAACAAGCTTGCAAGAGACTCTGGATTCGACTGCAACTATTGTCACGACAAGAACCACTTTGCCAAAGATTGCATGTCAAGAAAATGGCTGAGAAGAGAGAGGGTGAAGATGACGAAGCGTATTGCATGCGTAAGCTTGAAGAAGTCAAGAAGAAAAAGGCTTCCAACAGCTTAATGAATGCACTAATTGTACAAGAAAATGCAGGTGAAGATGAGTTCGGTGGTGTGGAAGTCTGGTCAACAGACTCTGAAGATGAAGAGGTTAGAAGACTCACTCATGGAAAGGCGTTTCTGGCAAAGAATGCAGGTTTTGGTGGAAAATGCTTTGTCGTCACAACTGGTCCATCAACCGAAAGTGTAGACACAGAACCGAACATGACTGAGAACAAGTGCTTTACAGCCAAACCGGTGAGTGAGAAGATCAACGACTGCGATCGATTGATCAAAAAGGTACATTCTGTCCTTGAATCTCTTAAAATTTCGAAAACTGAATATCTTGAAGAATTAAATGAACTAAAGTTTAAATTTTCCAACCTAAGTAGTAGCCTCATGCAAACCCGCTTGGCAAACTCTAATCTAACTGACCAACTCGGCAGGATGTCATCAAAAAGTGAGGAGAGAAGGATCTGGATTGAGCAGAAGGAAGCAGAATTAGTTAGGGCTAAGGACGAAAGTATTTATTTGCAAAGAGACAATTTAATATTGTTAGAACAAAGAAATGTTTTCTGTTTAATAGCTAAGTGTCTTTATACTAATATTGCTCAATTACATCTTAATTGCGAAATTGGAAAGAAAATACATAAAATGATTTTACCTTTTCTTGAGTTTAAAGAAGGTGATGTTATAGCAGAGTGTGAATCAGTAGTATCCTCTGATGACACATCCATGTCATATAGGCTAGGTTTAGATAAGATAGAAGCTTTCATCGACTCTAAGGAACATAAAAGCATGTTAAAAGATATCTTAGATGAAAATGACAGGCTAAAAATCAAAACCGAAACTATACAAACATTCGATGAATCAAATGCCAAAATTGTCAAGGATAATAAAATAAATGTAGATAATTCTTCTGAATTTGAAACCGAGAGTGAAATGAGTGAAATTTCAGTAGAGGATGTTGTTGACTGTTCTAAGTTTGTGAACAATGAATCCAAGAGCAAAAAAACTCTTATTTCAGAAAATTCAATTGAGTTTGCGCGTTTGTCAAAGGAACAGAAATCGAAACTCAAAGAAAAGGCCTTGGTCTATCAGAAGGTACAGACCGTGCCAAACCAAGTTTATGCTATGACTGGAGTCACTCAAAGACAGACGGCAGAATTAAAGACAATAGTTGACGAGGATAACGCTGAAGGATGCGAAGACTACTTCTGGTCTGCTCCCATTGACAATGCAGATGAAACTGTTGGTCTGTCTGAGAAAACCACATGGAG
Source organism: Lactuca sativa (assembly GCF_002870075.4). Taxonomy (NCBI): domain Eukaryota; kingdom Viridiplantae; phylum Streptophyta; class Magnoliopsida; order Asterales; family Asteraceae; genus Lactuca; species Lactuca sativa. Next base: position 157,068,642 of record NC_056623.2, on the reverse strand, counting down.
AGTCAAAGGACGGTACATACCAGAACCCATCAATAAACCATCCAGTTTTGATATTCCCAGCACAAGCGGAACAAAAGATGTTCCGGAAGAACCATTGATGCAACCTGATGTTCTAATCGAGAGGAAAGAATCGAAAAGTCCACTCAAGAAACAGGAAGCACGGGAAGCTCAAACTAAGGAAAGCACCGAAACTAGAATGGAAGATAAGACAACTGCAGATCAGATAGAGAAACCAAAGGCGAGCTTCAATGTTCACAAGTCTTAGAAAGAGCTAGCTGAACAGAAAAGACTTAGAACCCATGGATAAAGGAAAGGAAAAGTCAAAGGAAAATTTCAGTCCAAATTCCTATTATTCCACATCCCAAAACTGAAAGTCAAGTCTCGGTTCTGGACCCAAGTTCGGTCCTCAACCCAAGTTCGGTCCTCAATCCAAATTCGGTTCTAACACCAGTTTCGGTTCCAATTCCAGAAATGGATCCTCCAGGTGCCAAAATGAAACAAATTCCTCTAAGGACATCAAAGGAAAAGGAAAACTAGTATCTGAGAATAAAAAGAAGAGATCCCCCCCATAGCCTAAGAATCAAATGAAAAACGCGAAACCATCTAATGACAATAAATTAAAATTCAAAGAAGATAAAACTAAAATCAAAGTGTTTACCATCAAAAGAAAAGATCAAACAACTCTTGTTAAATGAATTTATTTAGTTGATGCTTCTATTGTTATTCCCTTCTCTGTGAAAAAATTACCACGACCCAAGAAACTTTGGGTTCCTAAATCTGCTTGAATTTGCAGGTAATAAGTGACGAGCAGTTTGACGACGAATGGTATATAGACAGTGGCTGCTCGCGTCACATGACAAGAAGAAAGGAGGAATTAAGGGAATTTCGATCTCTAAAGGATGGTGGATCAGTAAAGTTTGGAAACAACTCTTACGGCACAATCAATGGATATGGGATGATAACTAATGGAGACTTCTTTATCAGAAAGGTGGCTTATGTAGAGGGATTGCAGCACAACCTCATCAGTGTCTCGCAATTAGTTGTGGGAACAGTTTTAAAAGTATCATTTGATGATGCAGGCTCAGAGATAATAGAAAAACAAACCAAGAAAGTTCTGCTGAAATCTACACGAAAAGGAGAAATGTATCCTTTGAATCTTAATCCTATTCGAGGGACACCAACTATCTGTCTGCTATCGAGGGAAAACTCTGATGAAAATTGGCTCTGGCATCGACGTTTATCTCACCTGAACTTCAAAGATATCAACAAATTGGTAATTGGTGATCACGTTCAAGGTCTTCCTCTTCTCAAGTTCGACAAGGAGCATTTATGTGCAACATGTGAAATGGGTAAACAGAGCAGAAAGATCCACCTACACGCATAAATACAAAGATACTGGAAGCTCTTGAACTGTTGCATATCGATCTGTGTGGACCTTCTGCTAGAGAGAGTATCGGTGGAAGTAAGTACATTCTAGTTATTGTCGATGATTTTTCACGCTTCACGTGAGGTTTTCTTTCTTAAACAGAAATCAGATGCAACTCCCAAGCTGAAGATGTTAATCAAACAAGTAGAAGTTCAATTAAAGAAGATAGTGAGAAACATCAGAAGTGACAATCAGCTGGAATTTAAAAACAAGGAGTTTGAAGACTTTCTGGCTGATAAGGGGATCACACACAATTTTTCGGCCCCTTATACACCACAGCAAAAGGGGATTGTTGAAAGGAGAAACCGATCGCTGTGTGAAGCAGCTAGAAGCATGCTCAATTATGCCTCTCTGCCTCTATACTTTTGGGCTGACGCCATTGCTGCTGCCTGCTATACTCAGAATCGGTCCTTGCTCAACAAATGATTCTCGATAACTCCACATGAGATCTTAAATAATCGGAAACCGAACGTCAAGTTTTTCCACATTTTCGGTTCCAGATGCTTTATCTTTAATTCTAAAGAAAACTGAAATAAGTTTGATGTTAAAGTCGATGAAGGGATCTTTCTGGGCTACTCTCTGTCATCAAAAGCATATCGGGTGTTGAACAAGCGTTGAAAACGAATTGAAGAAACTTATTATGTCACCTTTGATGACAATTACATGAAGAAGATTCAAAGAACAGAAGATACTTCAGGAGACATATTTCCAGGATCTGGGCAGGTCTAGGTTCCAATATCCAATCTGTTTGATGAGTACATTCGGTTATTTTATGAACCAGAAAAGGCAATACGTTCGGAGGCAACAGCAACAGATAACAAGGTAGATAATTTGAAGAAAGTAATAGACGAAGCTGCCAAATCAATGAAAACTGAAACACCTACTCCTAAACCATCATCTAGTCCTTCGAACACCGATTCAACATTCCAGGGGGAGAACTCTACAACTTGTAAAACATCTGAAGTTCCTGTTAAGGGGGAGAATCACAATTCCCCCCCCCCCCCCCCTCAATTTCTACTAGTTCAACTCCCACTCCAACACCTGAACCGAAATCAACAGGTGATAGTCCAATCGAGGGGGAGATAACCACTGTCGATTCTATTGAAGACACAGGCTTCACTTCGCTAGTCGAGGGGGAGAAAACAAGTGATACTTCAACTGACGAAAATGAAGGAAATCAGTCAGATATTGAAATTGAAGTTGAAGCAGAACTAAATCCAGAATATGATCCAACCTATCCTCCACTAACAAAATGGACAAAAGACCATCCCAAAGAGCAAATTATTGGGGAATCGTCCGAAAATGTTCTTACCAGATCTCAAGTGAAGGCGAAACAAACAACATTATTCTCTAAAGTGGAATTTTGTATGTTTAACTCTTTTATCTCCAAAATAGAGCCAAAAACCATAAATGATGCACTTGATCATTCTGCTTGGGATCAAGCAATGCAGGATGAGCTCAATGAATTCGAATGGAACAGAGTTTGGAGATTGATTCCTACACTGAAAGATGCCTCGGTTGTCGGCTTGAAATGGGTGTTTAGGAATAAGCTGGACAAAGAAGGAAATGTCATTCGTAACAAGGCTCGGTTGGTTGTTAAAGGCTATTGTCAAGAAGAAGGGATTGATTATGATGAAACCTTTGCTCCTGTGGCAAGGTTAGAATCTGTTCGAATATTTCTAGCATATGCCGCTCACAAGAACTTCGAAGTTTTCCAAATAGATGTCAAATGTGCTTTCCTAAATGGAGAATTAGAAGAAACTGTATATGTTGAGCATCCACCTGGTTTTGTGAATGAAAAATACCCTGATCATTGCTATGTACTGGATAAAGCTGTCTATGGGCTGAAGCAAGCACCGAGAGCCTGGTATGAAACACTTACTCGATTTCTAAAAATGTCAAAATTTAAACAAGGTTCGGTTGACCCAACCTTCTTTCGAAAGAAGGAAGGCGACCACTTAATGATTGTTCAGATTTATGTCGATGATATCATCTTCGGCTCCACGAATCCACGCTTAACTGCTGAATTCAGAAAGTTGATGGAGACTAAATTTGAAATGAGCGCAATGGGTCCAATTAACTTTTTTCTTGGTTAAAATATTAGACAGGGACCAGAAGGCATCTTCATAAAGCAGGAATCAAATACGAAGAATTTGCTGACTAAATTTGGAATGAAGGGTGATTCAAAAGTAAAGGTTCCTATGGCATTCGGCACCAAGCTAACTCCATCATTAGAGAAACCGGCTGTGGAGATAACTCTTTATCGACAAATGATAGGATCTCTTATGTATCTAATAGCTAGTAGACCATATATCATGTTCTTTGTTTGTTATTATGCCAGGTTTCAAGCTAATCCAAGAGAACCTCACATGCTTGCCGTGAAGAATATTTTTCGATATCTGAAGAAGACTTCATCTCTCGGTCTCTGGTATCCTGCAAGATCTGGATTCTTCATACAAGCTTTTTCAGATGCTGATCTTGGAGGATGTGGACTGGACAGGAAAAGCACTGCCGAAGGATGTCAATTCCTTGATGGAAAACTTGTCAGTTGGCAATCAAAGAAACAAACCTGTGTTTCCTTATCCACAGCAGAAGCTGAATATATTGCTGTCGCATCATGTACCTCTCAGGTCGTTTGGATTCAAAGTCAGTTAAGAGATTATGGGCTGAGTATGAAAAAGATCCCTCTTTACTGTGATTCTGAAAGTGCAATCAGGATTCGTCATAATCCAGTGCGACATTCGAAAACCAAGCATATTGCACTTAGGTATCATTTCATCAAGGATCATGTAGAAGACGGGAACGTAGTAGTGCATTTTGTTTGTTCTGCTGATCAACTGGCTGATATCTTTACTAAAGCCTTACCAGAAACAACTTTCAATAAAATCTTACAAGGTTTGGGTTTGATGGAAGGAGAGTCGGTACCAAATCCTCAAATCTCTCTTTAAAATTTAGACAACCGAAATAGACAGACCGCTCGGTCTATCTCTGCTCTAGATTTTTAAGGAACCGAAATGCAGAGACCGCTCTATCTATCTCTGCTCCATAATTCTCCGGAACAAAGGAAAATGGAATGATCAATTTGTTTTTTTTTTTTAGAAAATCCAAAAATCAAAAAATATTTTATATTTCTGTTTTTATTTCTTTTTCAGAAACTTACTTAAAAATTATTTTCTTTCTTTCAATTGCTTGTTTGCTTTGTTTAGTGTCTGTTATTAAAAGGGAAATACAAGTATAATCGACGATAGATTTAAAGCAGGTATGTTTCAACTTTCACACAACCTAGTTAAGGGTCCCTGGAAGCATGCTACTGTATGTTGTCATAAGCCTCTATGATCTTGAGTAAGCCTTAATGATTCGATTGATACCCATCGTTTCTTCCAAATCAGGCTATTTTACATCACTCGGTCTAGAGCTACCTTACTCTTCTCATTTGAGTTAAGAGTTTCTCTACTCTGTCACACTTAGTTAGCAGAAGGTACATTCAATTTCTTAACCACCTCTTTAAATTCTCCATCTACCTTCGGTTCACTATCGTAACCCTTGATACTTTCGGTGTTTACCACTGAGGTTTATGGTTACACAACATCTGTGTTTATGATCTTGGATACGATTACCACGTTCTAAGTGAAACCCAAAATCCGACAGCTAAAATGAATTGACGGTGAGTGATATACTCAAGCAGTAACTGGTTACCTATGGATTTCTCTTTTTATTTTGCATGAGCTTTTATGAAATCGTCTAAAGCCAAGACGTTTCTTCCCAAAGAGGTCCAGTTTATTTTTTGAGATTTCTGCTTCTTACAAGTCATTAACAAAATAAATCCTACCTACCTGTTCAGTAGATCACATCGGTCTCACAGGTACCTCTACCACCAATCGGTTTTATGTCGAAACTTGATGTTCGGTTAGAGGAAAGCCACCCAAAGCCTATTATCAAAAAGAAACCTTTCATTGTTTATTAACAAACAGTTGATCGTATTTCTCGGGAAACCACACAAGCACTTCAAGTATCTCTTGACTTTGAAGGAAGTGATTCTTGCCCGGAATCCTCTGCTTTCTGTCTTCTAAAAGGACATCACTCACATCCAATACACATTTGCTTTATTTCTTTCTCTTTCACACCCTTATGCATGAAGATTAATTTTTCCAACATTCTTATTGTTGTTTGGTATATGATTTTAGTTTTCAGTTGTGACCAAACAAGGGTAAAGGGAATTTCAAACGATACGAAGATAAGATTTAGGCGCGTGAATTTGATACGTTTCAACCCCACGTGTGCTGACGTTTTCCTGGGATATACCATACTATCAAATCGCGCTTTTTTAGGCGATGTTTTAGTTACCTCATCATCATGATTTTCTCTCTACAGGCAACGGTATAAATAGGGGTGATCGTGTTATTCGTCACTTACCAATCACGAATCATCTCTCTCTTAAAAAGTTCACACTGTTCATCTTCTTCTTCGTTCAACAATGGCGACTTCATCCTCTGCACATGATCAAACTGCAACATCATCCCTACTTACAACCAAACCCAATCAAAATATGATCATAGAAATGACTCCATTCTTGTATGATTCATACATGCTACACGTTGTGGAGTGTTTGAAGTATTCACCCCTGTTGTTGGACCTAACAAAGGTGGAAGCAGTTCCGATGTCATTGCTGTCACAAGTTTATTCATCCGCTACCTATGACAAGAACAAAGATCGTATCTACTTTACGATACATGACAATAAATCCTCTATTTCGAAGGCAAAGTTTTGTTCGCTTTTAGGGCTTGCAGTTGATTCTTCAATCATCTCACCTGATTTCTTCTCTACAATGCAGCTTTTCACAATGATGTATGAGATGGGCTACACCGATGTCCTTACGACGATTGCGAAGGTCAAGAAGTTGTGCCTACCATCACAATGGAATGGGTTGCTGACCTTGCTGATCAAGGGTTTGGCGGAACGGTGTGGTGGTTCCGATACTATGAGCAAAGGATTTCTCACAACTCTCTATGGTCTATACAACGGAATCAACTTAGATTATGGCTCAGTTATCTGGTCTCAAGTTGTTCAGAGTCTAAACACGACGACCCGTCACTCGGAAATTTCTTGTGGTCGTTTCTGGACACTAATTACAAAGAAGGCTATGGATTCTCTGGAGATACATGTGATGAAGAATGTTCTTCTTGCCTCAATCGCCTCATTCCACACCAAGAAGATCATCATCTCTGATCCAAGTAAGTTTCATCATTATGGATTGATTCCAGAATCCATACACAGGTGTGTTACGGCACAAAGCAGAGTAATGGCCGATTACAACAAAAGATCTCCTCTTGGTCCAAGGGTTCTGTCTGAAGAACAACAAGCTGCCTTGGATGCTTTGGATCAACCTGCTAATAGAGGAAAAAGGGTTGTGAAGAAAGAAAAAGAAGAAAAGAAGGAGAGTAAGCCAAAATCTTTGAAAAGAAAGTCTGATGAAGAAGAAACTTTTTGATCAAAACCTATGAAGTTTAAGAAGATGGCTAACAGGCCCAAGGGAGAATCTTCTCATGGACCTGATAATGTTGAAGAACAGGAAGAAGAAACAAACGATCCTCATGTTTCCACCAGAGAGCCAACCCCTCCAAAGTCTCCAACTCCACCACCATCTCCTAAAATTACTCACATTCCAACTCCACCAGCATCTCCCAAAATTACAACTCTTCCCACTCCTCCACCGTCTCCTATAATTCCAACCCCACCTCTATCACCGAAATAGAAAGTTCCACTTTCTGTTCCTACTGATATACCACCTATTAAAACTGAACCAACTTCTCTACCCACTTAAACCATCATTTCTTCTGTTCCTATCTCAACTACCCTAGAATCAACTCCACTTATAACCGAATCCATCACTACCACCATTTTCCAAATCCCGGTAAAAGTCAATGTATCTGATACAGGGGCTACTACTGTGATTAATACACCAGTTATAAACATACCACCATCAGCAACCCCATCCTCTACCTCTGGTGCTACTCTTGGTGGAGATGATGAGGACTATGATTCCCTGTATTACAGTCTATACAGGATTCCAACAGACAATGATGCTGATGCTCCTATCACCAGTCAACAGATCCAGGACGTCAATGAGAAATTGGATAGCCTGGTTGCAGATAACAAAGCTTATAGCGGTGTTGTGTTGAAAGCTTTCATAGAAACTGCCATCAAGCAATACACATATGCTATGGATCAATCAACAGCAGCCATTGATAAATCAGCAGATTCGTGTTCACAGACCACAAAAGAGGTTTATGAGGTTGTTCACACAACTCTGATCGTTCTTGATTCTCTTAAGGCACATGCTGATGTCAATGCGGCCAAATATCAAGCATCAGTGGACTCCTTTTCTAACACTCTTTAGAGTGAAACTAATAAGTTTGAAGCTCTCCGTGCTGATCTCAAAACAGAATCCACTTCTTTTCTTCAATCCTTTGATTCTCGTTTTGCTTCTCTTGCAGCAGAGAGTACCCTGAAAGAGGATCTAATCAAACACCAGGCGACAATTGATCTTCAGAAGGTTCAACTGGCCCAGGCAGAACAAGAGATATCTTTGTTGAAGACTCAACGGGCAGTTCTTCAGAGTTGTGCTGGTGATGTGAAAAACATCCTGACTACTCTTATCGAAACTCATGATCCCTTCCTCACATTGACTATCCGGAAGCAGCTCCAGGCCAAACTCCTTCCTACAATTACCATTCTAAGTGAAATGAAGGGTGTCTCGGAGAAGGTCATTCTTCCAAGACAAGGTGGAGAAGAGAGGGTGCTCAAAACAGAACCGAAGGTTAATTTAGCTTCGGGTTCTTGTAAGAAAATTCAAGTTGACAGTGATACCGATACTGATGAAACCATCGCTGAAGCTCTTCAGAGAACGAAGAGGGATAAAGAGCTTGATGAAACCATGAAGACAGCTCAACAGGCAGAGGCAAAAGAAGGAAAGAATAAGGAGGAAGCGGATGCTCTTGAATGCAAAAAGACTTTGTTTCTAGAATGGGACAGAGACACACTCATCAATCAAGCGATTGAGTTTCCTTCCATGTACTAGCTGGAATCGATTGCATCATTTGAGTGTGAAAATTCCAAGGACTCACAGTTTGACATGCTAATCACGAGAAAGGCTTTTACGTTTCATTGTTTTGATGTTACTGCTGAGGTTCCTCATCCTAACTTGAAGGTTGATAGAGAGTTAATTGATTTTTATTTGAAGTATGGTCAACCGCAGTACTTGACATGGAGCGCACATAAGATTGTGAAAGTCAAACTACTGAAACTGACGCCAGCTGGGAAGTTTGTCAATGTAAACTTCAAGATCAACAGAGGAACATCGAACACAGAATACTTCATTTCTCTGGCAGATTTTCCCAATCTGAATCCTCATGATTGGATTCTGCTATACAACATTCTTCTCTCAAATCAAAGGAATGTTGCCCTCCTATATCCATGAGCTTGCTACTATGGATCAGGAGATAGCAAAAGTAATGAACAAGAAACCGACCGTCAAGCCTACTTCCAAGCCTAGTGATGTGCATAAAATGAAGTTAGGGCAAATCAATTCTACAAATTTGACGATTATGTTCACTAAAGGTGAAAGGAACAAGTTTCTATTTGCTTTAGTAGACAATCATCTATTTTCAACAGATTGTCTGGAGCATATTATAAACATCATTCACCGATGCAAGCAGAACTCAACAGCAGACAAGAAGAACTTCACAGATATGCTTCGGTGGTACATTACATTCAGACATCACATTGTGGCCATCATACCGAGGATATTTGAAACAGTGAAGAAACTCTCTGTTGTGAAAATGGATTGAAGTCTCTGCTCCAAAGATGCAAAGTGGGAGATTGTTGAGAATTATGGTGTTGCGTCTTGGGCCCTTTCGTATTGTAATCGGATTGGGCTTGTCAATCCGTGTTTTATCTAGAATATTTTCCTTTTATTTAGATAAACTGTTAGGGTTTCATTATAAATATATGCATGCATGTATGCGTAAAAGATAGAATAGTCGATTACGTTGATTCTTGTAACCCTAATATATCTCTACAGTTGAAGTTCTTTATCGAGCTCTTCTGGGGTATTTTGCATTAATCATTCGACATATTCAGTGCAATACTTGTGTTCTTTATTATGTTCTTGCTTATATTCTGCTTAGAATCATACGATCCTGATAGAACTTTGTTCTAACACTAAGCCTTTTAAATATTTCTTATATAACTATACATAAAGAGGCATGCAATTTATAATATAAAAGCATAAATAAGTTTTGTAAAACATTTGAGCATAAATATTATTTGTAGAAATGATTGACTTGATGTCAACCTATAAAACAATTTGAAGGCATAAGTTTGATAAAACGGTTTAAGTATAAGGAAAACTTGTGTTTGAAACACAGTTGTAAATAAGTTTGAATGGTAATGTATAGAGTAAGATGTACAGTGTAATAAGGAGTTTAAAACATATAAAATGTTTATAAAAATCATTTGAAGGAAACTATTTGGTAAAAGGCTAATGAGTAGCCAAATCTTTTGAATGCTGTATATTAATCACATGTGATTGATATAATAACTAGCATGATTCTACTTGTATCGCCCCCCATAAAATATTTAAAAGTAGTTTAAAACATTAGTTAAGGGGTATGAACTCACCTGCAGTAAGTGACTGGAATTGAATGGATTATTATCGTAAGGAAGGATCGGACAAGTGCTTGGTGTCAAGTGAAGACTTAGACACACACAATGATCCTAAATACATATGAAAACATATGTATATAAATAATTAGTGATTATAACACTAATTATACAAGTAATAACATTTAAGCACGAGGAAAACACTTTTGGTCAAGTGCTAGGAGCCTAATGGGTTGCAACAAAGGAGTGCAATGCCCCTAATGGAAGTTTAAGGTCTAATGACCATATTCATTGGAGTTTACGGCCCAGGGGAGTAAACTCGTGGCCGTAAACTCTCAATCAAGGCTCTAAATGGTGCTTAGAACTATCACAAATCTAGTGGGGAATTGTTTCAAGGCTTAAACAAGTGTTTGGGTATCATATTGACTCCTTTGGGGAGTTTACGGCCCATACACCATATTCCCTTGGAGTTTACGGCCGTAAACTCCATTGGGAGGGTGATTATGGTGCTTTCTAACCTCTAAATTAACTAGGAACAAATCTAGGTTTTGGTACTTGGCTTTAGAAGAGTTTATGGCTCATTTGGCACCATTTTATGGAGTTTACGGCCCTGGAACCTTTTGGGCTGTAAACTCCCTCACTCATGGGGTTCTAAGTGTTTTAACTAGTCCATAACCCATTTAGGTACATGCCCAAATTGTCTCTTGGCTTAAGGAAGGATTTTGGGTGTCCTTTGACCCCTTTAAAGGAGTTTACGGCCCAAGAACCACTCTTGGACTTAAAATATTCAACACTTGTGCTTTCTTATGTTTTCTAGGTACTAAACACTTTAGGGTATTTGTCTAAAATAGAGTCCAAGCCTTAGGTGCCTTAAAAACACCATTTGAGCAAGTTACAAGGGAGTTTACGGCCTAAGCTACTCTTGGGCCGTGAACTCCTAAACTTGGGTGTTTCTTGGTTGATTTCTTGTCCTTAACTCACTCCTATACAAGTCCAAGGTAGTTACTAATCATGGGGGACAATCTAGGCTTGGTTTCGGGAGTTTACGGCCCAAGAACACCTTGGGGAGTAAACTCCTAAATCGGATGATTTAGCTATGTAATCTATGTTAATAGGCATAAAACAAACATTAAAACACAACTAGAGAAGTGTACTCACGATTTGGGATAAAAACCCGAAGATCCGTGAGAGAGAAACGGCTTTTCTCTAGTTGGAATTGTGAATAATGAATGAATTTAGTTCAAAAATCTATTTATAGTCCTGAAATATTTTTGGCAGAAAAATTTTTTATTCCTGGAACGAACTCTAATGTCCTAGAGTCTTGGAATAACAGTGTTGCACAAAACCCTAGTGCATCCACTCTCCTAATATTTCCTTAAGTGTAAAATCCTGAAAGCTGCCAAACATACACTCGAAATCCGAGTTTACATTGTAACTGCTCTACTTCTACTGGCTTGATATGGTTTGTTCAGAATAGAAATTTCGGGTTGTCACATCATCCCCCTGTTAAAGGGAATTTCGTCCCGAAATTAGAATTTAGGCAATGAAGTATGCACGAATGATCGAGTCGTGAGGAGGAAACTTCCTAATTGATTGGTTCTAGCATGCTTAAGTGAAATCGGGTTCTCGGTTGGCATTCCAACGAACCTTCACTAACTAGCGACGGTGTTGCTTCGTCCGCTTGACCTCTCGGTCGAGGGTCACTATGGTTCTAATACGAAGGTGAGGATCTCGACGAGTGGACTTGCAAGAGTCCTAACGGAAAGGCGTGGTTTCACGATCGAGACGCGAAGAGTAGGACATATGTTATGGAGTTCGCGGAGTAGGTCTAGTTTGTGCGAGGCGCAGGATCGGTTCTGATAAGAATCTCGGAGGTCCTGACTATCTTGGATTTAGCTTTCCACGCGATACGAAGCATATTAAGCCATTCCCAGAGTGAGTTCTCCTAAAGAACTTGGTCACTCACTTGGAATTTCAAAGGTTCCTTTTCTTGCTAACTTCCCAGTCAAAGGCCACCCCTTGCTCGGTCAAAGTCGTACGAGTTTCTATAATTTGCGAGGAGTTTTGAATGACCTAAGACGGTAGGTCGGTAAGACCTAGTATTTGGCGAAAGACTGCCAGCGTCCGTGGTTTCGATAAATGCTCAGCGGTTTTGATAAATTAAAAGAGTGCTCATAATCTCTCACATTACTAACAGTGTGTCATAGAAGTTTGACATTTCAACTTCAAAACTCGTGTCTAGAGAAATTCGCTAAAGTTCCCCTGTAGGAAATGTTTCCCTGGGTTTTCTTCTTACTACGAGGGTAGATAAGTAAGTCATTACGTGGAGAAATGACGAACTGATCCAGGTAAGAAAGATGTAACCCTATTCATTTAGCTCATGAAAACTATGGGCGTATTGGTCCTATCCGAGGGGTATCACTACGGACTCGAAGTGTCCGCATCGAGTTCAGGAGATAGTCTTCCGGACATCTTTCCCTAACACTCGAACTGGTGATATTTGGATCTTAGGTCCATTCGTGGAAGTAGTTTCTCTCCTTGCGTTTGCTCAACCATTTCTTCTATGTGCGGCAGGGATAACGATTTTTAATGAAAAATCTTGACGAAGTCCTCGATATCCGAGGCACATACGATGCAATCTGTCGATCTCTGGTATAATAAGATTGGGGTTCTCCAGGGTGAGAAGCCTAGTCTTCTAATTCTCTTTCTGTGTAGTTCGTTAAGTTGTTTTCACTGTTCTGGTATCTCCGTGGGTGTTTAAACTATAAGGCGATCTGTTTATGGGAGTCGTACTAGGTTCTAAGTTTGTTCACATGACGATGTGATTACTCATAGGCTTAAGCAGTTTTCCGTCCTGAAGTTCATATTAGAATTCATACATTGTTTCATAATCACAATTTCGGGTATACGAGTCGCATATAATTAAGGTTGAAAAGGTAGTCGAATAACTGATTCTTCTTTAAGCTCACATCCCATCGGGGAAAAAGAAGTTAAAGTGGAATCATCAATTCTAAACCTGTAGAAGCTTGATTATATATCACTCTTATGTATACCATTCCTCAGTGATAGATCAATCGCATGAATCCTTGGATTAAACTTGACGTACTGCGCGAGTGGTACTTCGGGGATTTCTTCGGAAAAAAGATAAGTAAGAGGTATTCCTGGCATGAGTACTTAGGCGTTCTGATGTGACGGTTTCGCTGGAAAAGTGATCAAGAAGAAAGAGATGTACGTATAAAGTTGTTTTTGTGAGGATCGAATTGAATCGAGTCGTATGATAATGTCGGAATCATACTGAAACTTAAAGACATTATATTTGAACATAAGACGTTTACAGACAAAACACAACCGTGCAACCATGAACAGAGTTACAGCACTTTAGATTTACCACATGACTATTGCTACGAATAAGATATACTACAAAAGACAAGTATACGCAGCACGAGCCTCCCTATACAGACAGGATCTCGTAAAAGGTAAGACTCTAGTTGCACTAGTTCTAGATAGTTTATAAGTCTGTTACAACGAAACGCCTTAATTACATTAACGTGGTTCTGGAGCAGGCTCTTCTGCAGCTGTGATCCTGAGAATCTTCCCGTCTACGCCAGAGTTCTTTGCTATCGGGCAATCTTTCTTGAAGTGCCCTATCTCACCGCATTGGTGGCATGACTGGCTAGTACTAGCTTTGGTGACGGGATTGCGGTGTTTAGCCAATGTTATGTGGACACGAGTGCCTTCCTCGTTACTCCACTTTGAAAATTGCTTCTCAGATCGTTCGGCGTTACAACTAATCTTGTGTGCAGGGTTAGTCCCGATGAAAGGGACTTGAGTGATGGGTCGTGCCGGTGCTCCACAGTCACGAGCATGGTGCCCTATGTTTAGGCAATTGCAACACTGCATCTAATGGCAAGCCCCATGATGATGGAAACTACACCTATCACACTTCGGGAGTTTTCCCTCGTATGGCCTGCTCGGTATGGGAATGGCTGGGGTTTCCACTTGCTGCTGTTGTATAGCCAGCTTTTGGGATCTCTTGCGTTCTTTCCGGGCTTGACGCTTTCGTTTCTTGTTTTCTGTTTTTCGGCTTTGCGAGCCGGTGACTGTTACTGTTTGGCGACCTCCTGGATACCACGATTGGAAACTTCATTCCCATCAGTAGCATTGACTGTGCTGTTAGCGCTACGGTGCGCAAGGACCGCGGTTATGGCAGCCACCACGGCAGCTGTAACTACTGTTTGGAAGGTAGCGGCGTCCATAGGAAAAGCGGAGGTTTCCCTGTTCGCTTGATTGCTTCCGGATGATGACATGATTCTGTAACACGAAAGATAAGGATTTTGTGAGCGATTCGGGTTGACCCTGATGTACTTAGATTGTTGATGTAAAGAGTAGAAGTATGTTCTCAAAAGTTTGACCTACATCCCTATGATGCAGTCCTAGTACGGAATGGAAGTATGTTCACGAAGGTTTGACCTACATCCCTATGATGCAGTCCTAGTAATGAGTAGAGGTAAGTTCGTAGAATGGTCTCAAAACGTTTGTTGTGCAAGCCGAGGTATCGTGGGTTGGTGAATAACAAGATCTAACCACTGAAAGAGACTTAGAAATGTCTCCGGAGATAAATCACTATAGTCCAATGACTTGACTACAACATGTTTCGGATAGACCCCAATGAAAGAATGATAAGAGTACTTGAATGAAGAATGACACAGAAGTTAGTCGGCTGTCAATACCTTTGATATTCATGATGTAAAGATTCTGGAAAATGACCTTGTAAAGGTCTTACATCATATCCACAGAACATAGTTCCTGACAGCATAAAGACCCAACTAAAGTACTTACGGTACAAGATAATTTCATAGAAAATGCCGCATCGGGCATTGACAGAAAACACGATTCCTTTCTAATAAAGAAATAAAGTAAAGCGTCTACTATTGGCGACGGTCATCCCTCTGGTGAACTCTCAATTCAGCTAATTGACGTTCCATGTCAAGTAGGTGTCTTTCGCACACCATCTGGCGTACTCGGAGCTCTATGAATTCGGCTCGTGATTCAGCCAGTGCTTGGAGCAGGGTTTCATGGTTTCTCTCTGATCCTTCGTGAGCATCTTCTAGACGAATGGTGCGGAGGGTATGCATTCTCGCATTGGCGACAACTTCGGTAGTCTGATGTAAGTCTGGCCTGCCTTGAATCTCATTTCGGGCCACTCTGCGGACCAAGATTGGCAAGACTCTATCTGCTAAGCCCCCATTGCTCAAGTCGTAAAAGCTTCGGTCTCCATCAAATGGCATAGACTGATCTTGTCCTTGGCTCCATGTTTCCAAGCATTCCACTCACTCAAGGTCGGGCCATGAAAAGCCGGACAAGGGTTAGGAATTGGAACAGGAGCTGCTCGGGGTAGGTTCTCAACCTGTGGTTCAGAGTTAGCATCATACGAAAGGTCTTCATCATGGTGATCATTCAAGGGGATAGGATGATCATTCTCTGGTTCTTCTCCAAACCAACCAGCTATGACTTCATTCGGAAGATACTGGTTTGTCGAGGGGATGGAGTCCAACTATGTTTTCTATGCGAGAATTTAGGGTAAGAAAATAATTATTAGACGAAGTATCTAGATAATTATTTAGAAAACCTTCATTAGTTACATCGCTATTTGTGAAGTGCATACCAGCTATGTGTAATCTAAACATGATAGACTTTTGAATAAGTGACCTTAATTCCAAATTCACACAGAACAGGGGTAAGGCAAAATTATCACAGATTCTAAGTCTATAACATCCTAATTACATATAGCCTCAGTGTATCCACTTAGCAACTATCAACTTAGTAATGAAGCTCCCGCTTTAGTTCTCAAGTATAAAGTACTTATAGTAACACCAAATACTCCTATAGTATTTTAATTTTTAAAGTTATGTTCTATTGTTCTCATTGTGGTAGGGTTGGCAAGATTTTAGGATTGTTGCAACCCTACACTTAAACTTAGGTACATGCTAGTCAACCCCCGGATAATATAGGTGATCAGGCTATATCTTCCCAGTTTTGACCATATGTGTCTAAGCCCACTTGTGTTGCCCAACAATCATAATTTGTTTGTACTGTCCTAGTGACACTGATTTTAGTATGAATGCAGCACGTATACTTACTTAAATATTTTACTATTTAAAGTATAAACTCTTGGTCAGAGTATTTTTAATCCCTTATGTATTTATAGTTAGTATATCTTTTATGGGTTGATATACTTAATTCACTATAAACAATGCTCTGATACCAATCTGTCACACCCCAAAACCAGGAACGGCGGAAACGTTCTGGGGCGGAGGACGTCATGTATAATATCAACAACAATGTAAAGTAGTAAACAAGCAACAACATCATCCATCGCATTAATAATATAATTATTATACAAATGTTCTGTCAAATTTTGATAAACACTAAAGCATAAATCAAAATGAAAGATAAGTCTTGAACAAGCTCCATCTTCCTTTCTCCTTGCATCGGTACCTGTCTATGATGACCTGAGGATACAAGTAATTTTGAAACCGAGTATCAGCTTTTAAGCTGGTGAGATCATAAGTATTTAGTGTCTTAATTTGTATGTAAGTATTTGTATGTAAGAATTTGTAAGTCTATGTATTGTAAGTATTGAAAGTGTATATGAACTGTAAGTGTTTGAAAAACCCTAGAATCCCTATGATTCCTACTAGTATATGAAGGTGTCTTCTACCAAGACCTAACTGTTCTGAATGTAGTCATCTACCAAGACCTAACTGTTCTGAATGTAGTCTTCTACCAAGACCTAACTGTTCTGAATGTAGCCTTAGTACTACCCTTTGGTACCAGGGTAACTAACGATGTTAACTGATGACATCCGTAGATGTACATTTACCTTTGTTGCTAACAGTTGGGTATACGAATAGTCAGTCCCTTAAAGTATACCTGTAATGGTATCAACCGTTGACATCCGTGGATGTGCTTTTACCTCTGTAGGTAACAAAGATTCTAGGAATGGTCAATCCCGCAACGTATCCTTTGGTACTAGGATATTAAATCCAATCTATCTCGTCGATTATGTGATTTTATCACAAGGTAAAGATAAGAATGAGGATTTGGTAACAGAGTCGATACATATAAAATGTAACAGGACTCCTCCTGTAATATCTATGTAAAAGTACTCCTATAAGTGTGATCATGTAATTGTACTTATGTAAGTGTGATCATGTAATAGTATAGTAGAGTACTGTAATGTTCTACGTGTGCTAGCTGTAATATGTGTTCTCTCTATCTAGCAAGTATAGTAATGTACTGTAATGTTCTGCGTGTGCTAGCAGTAATGTGTGTTCTCTCTATCTAGCAAGTATAGTAATGTACTATAATGTTCTACGTGTGCTAGCTGTAATGTGTGTTCTCTCTATCTAGCAAGTATAGTAATGTACTATAATGTTCTAGAAGGTATTGACTCATTAATGAACTGACTCATTTATATGATATTGCGTTCTAGTAATAGTTCTAGTATCCTCCTAAACTACCCATATGGTAGTTTACTAGTAGTCTAACTGGTACGTATGGACATGGATGTATACCCTCGCTACCCAAGGGCATGAGATGAACTGGAAGGACCTTTTATGACTATATATGTACACATGATATATAACTAATACTTAAACGACTTTCAGACAAGTACCCGATATCCCACCAGACCACATCTCAAGCGCGAAAAGGAAATAGGGTGGATAGCCTTCCTAAGTCTTTTAAATATTTCTTATATAACTATACATATAGAGGCATGCAATTTATAATATAAAAGCATAAATAAGTTTTGTAAAACATTTGAGCATAAATATTATTTGCAAAAATGATTGACTTGATCTCAACCTATAAAACAATTTGAAGGCATAAGTTTGATAAAACGGTTTAAGTATAAGGAAAACTTGTGTTTGAAACACAGTTGTAAATAAGTTTGAAAGGTAACGTACAGAGTAAGATGTACAGCGTAATAAGGAGTTTAAAACATATAAAATGTTTATAAAAATCATTTGAAGGAAAATGTTTGGTAAAAGGCTAATGAGTAGCCAAAGCTTTTGAATGCTGTATACTAATCACATGTGATTGATATAATAACTAGCATGATTCTACTTGTATCCCCCCCATAAAATATTTAAAAGTAGTTTAAAACATTAGTTAAGGGGTATGAACTCACCTGCAGTAAGTGACTGGAATTGAACGGACTATTATCGTACGGAAGGATCGGACAAGTGCTTGGTGTCAAGTGAAGACTTAGACACACACAATGATCCTAAATACATATGAAAACATATGTATATAAATAATTAGTGATTATAACACTAATTATACAAGTAATAACATTTAAGCGCAAGGAAAACACTTTTGGTCAAGTGCTAGGAGCCTAATGGGTTGCAACAAAGGAGTGCATAGCCCATAATGGAAGTTTAAGGTCTAATGACCATATTCATTGGAGTTTACGGCCCAGGGGAGTAAACTGCTGGCCGTAAACTCTCAATCAAGGCTCTAAATGGTGCTTAGAATTTTCACAAATCTAGTGGGGTATTGTTTCAAGGCTTAAACAAGTGTTTGGGTACCATATTGACTCCTTTGGGGAGTTTACGGCCCATACACCATATTCCCCTGGAGTTTACGACCGTAAACTCCCTTGGGAGGGTGATTATGGTGTTTTCTAACCTCTAAATTAACTAGGAGCAAATCTAGGTTTTGGTACTTGGCTTTAGAAGAGTTTATGGCTCATTTGGCACCATTTTATGGAGTTTACGGCCCTGGAACCTTTTGGGCCGTAAACTCCCTCACTCATGGGGTTCTAAGTGTTTTAACTAGTCCATAACCCATTTAGGTACATGCCCAAATTGTTTCTTGGCTTAAGGAAGTATTTTGGGTGTCCTTTGACCCCTTTAAAGGAGTTTACGGCCCAAGAACCACTCTTGGACTTAAAATCTTCAACACTTGTGCTTTCTTATGTTTTCTAGGTACTAAACACTTTAGGGTATTTGTCTAAAATAGAGTCCAAGCCTTAGGTGCCTTAAAAACACCATTTGAGCAAGTTACAAAGGAGTTTATGGCCTAAGCTATTCTTGGGCCATGAACTCCTAAACTTGGGTGTTTCTTGGTTGATTTCTTGTCCTTAACTCACTCCTATACAAGTCCAAGGTAGTTACTAATGATGGGGGACAATCTAGGCTTGGTTTCGGGAGTTTACCGCCCAAGAACACCTTGGGGAGTGAACTCCTAAATCGGATGATTTGGCTATGTAATCTATGTTAATAGGCATAAAACAAAAATTAAAACACAACTAGAGAGGTGTACTCACGATTTGGGATAAAAACCCGAAGATCTGTGAGAGAGAAAACGACTTTTCTCTATTTTGAATTGTGAATATTGAATGAATTTACTTTAGAAATCTATTTATAGTCCTGAAATATTTTTGGCAGAAAATATTTTTATTCCTGGAACGAACTCTAATGTCCTAGAGTCTTGGAATAACAGTGTTGCACAAAACCCTAGTACATCAACTCCCCTAATATTTCCTTAAGTGTAAAATCCTGAAAACTGCCAAACTTATACTCAAAATCCGAGTTTACATTGTAACTGGTCTACTTCTATTGGCTTGATATGGTTTGTTCAGAATAGAAATTTCGGGTTGTCACAATTAATATATTATAAGTTCTAGTATATTAATAATAAGAATAATAAGATTATTTAATTAGTATTGATTAAGAATTAATCTAGGATTAATTAAGTGATCAAAAGAAGACTAATTAAATATATGGGTTGATTGTGTAAATCATCCATACTTGTATAGTGGGCTAATGCTCCATGGATAATCAAGTTGGGCTAAAACCCATAGGATGGTCCTGATGGGTTTTGAGCATTCTAACACTTCCTAAGTGTACATGCAACCCTAATAACCTTGGATCTATGTTTGTCTAATTATCATGCAAAGTTGAATTTCCAAGGTTATATTCCTATCTAGCATACATGGGGAACAATTTAACTTGAATGAAAGATAGAATAACTTACCTTGTTGTAGCTTATGTTCCTTGAAAACTTGTGAGCCTAGCATCCCAAGTGTGATGCCTCAAATGCTTCACACAACACCAAATGCTCTTGGAAAGACCTTTGAGATAATACACACTTCTTAAAATCGGCCAAGCCCTCTAGTTTCTTATGTCTAACCGATTTTGGTGGAGAATGGGATCCTTATATAGTGTTGACACATCTAGGGTTACACCATGTAAACCCTAATGTGTCATGACTCTTCATTTCCATGACCCATGGGTTTGTAACTCCCATGGAGCATCCTATGGGTAGAACCCAACTTGATAATCCATGGAGCCTCTTAGCCCACTATACAAGATATGTATGATTTACATAATCAACCCATATATTTAAATAGTTATCCTTTGATCACTTAATTAATTCCAAATTAATTCTTTGATCAAACTAATTAAATAATAATCTCCAAGTGTTATTTCTCTCATTTAGTCTATCCAATTGCATGGTGCCATGCAACCCAAATGGACCATGCCGGGTCGGGTCAAGTACACACCCGAAATAGTTATGGACTTAGACACCTTATCCAACAGTCTCCCACTTGGATAAGTCTAATAACTATATCTCTAGTACTTCAGGAACCGACCGGCAATCGTAGCTCTTTCAAGGTCTCTCGGAACTGAGAAGATTATGGTACGCCATTTAAGATAAGGGATCATATAATCCTCCGTTCTAGATATCAGCCGGAAAAATACATGGAACAATGTCTTACTTATTGTCCAGCAGTTTGTTTCTCGATTTCCGATTTGTTTGACAAAGAACTTAATTGAACACATCAACTTAGTTCTGACCAGGCCTGGTACATAGGTCAAAACAAAATCATCGAGGGGCCCAGATATCAGCTTCTAATCCAAGAAGGAACAGATAAACTTCGACTCATATATTTGTTCTACCACTCATTGAATTACACACAAAAGCACGTTTTATAGCATCGAGTTACCAATGCGTTTTCGTACAGTCAATGCATAACCAACTTGTAAGTAACAAATCATATCTCTAGGTTTGAAGACTTATATGATATTACCGTCTCACGATCACTCGAGATAGAATTCCATGCAGTGATTCCAGTGAGCGTGGGTTGAGTCCAATACTCAGAACTTATGAGCACTCATGATTGTTGTAGCCTTGTCCAACACCTTAGACCTCTACAACCCATCATGACAGTCTTGATTCATACCTACTTCCGACATATGACCGACTGTGGAGGTTTGAATAATATGTTATACCAAACAAAATTATTCTGGAAGTCAAAACATGCAAAAGAAATATAGTAAACGATCGACAAGAGATAGCAACACTTTACTCATAAATAAAACTCCTTTTATTCATCATCTAATGTCAATTACACTTTACAAATTTCTGGGTTATCTAACTACTGAATCTAATATCATCCTTCAGCCCTATGCTGCGAGCATGCTGGAGATGCTTAACCCGAGTCAGTCCCTTCGTGAGGGGATCTGCTGGGTTCTCATTTGATGATACCCTCTTTTCCACGAGGAGTCCTTCTTCTATTCGATGTCTGATAAAATGGTATTTTCTGTCGATGTGTCTGGATTTCCCGTGATCCCTTGGTTCTTTGGCTAAGGCAACAGCACTTTCACTATCACAGAAAATCACCATTGGCTCTTTGATAGCTGGTACAACTCCAAGGTCTCCAATGAAGTTCTTCAGCCACATCGCCTCCTTTGCCGCCTCGCTAGCTGCAATATACTCTGATTCACAAGTTGAATCAGCCACTGTTTCTTGCTTGGAACTCTTCCAAGAGATTGCTCCTCCATTCAGGGTAAAGACCCAACCCGACTGAGAGCGGAAATTATCCCTATCGGTCTAGAAGCTGGCATCACTATACCTTACAACTCTGAAGTCATCACTCCCACCGAGGGTAAGGACCCAGTCCTTAGTCCTCCGTAGGTACTTGAGGATATTCTTTACCGCAGTCCAGTGTGCCTTGCCAGGGTTCGCCTGATACCTGTTGACCATGCTCAGGGCAAAGGCTACATCCGGTCGAGTACACGTCATAGCATACATGATCGATCCTACAGCTGAAGCATAAGGTGTTCGACTCATTTCTACTATCTCAGCCTCAGTGCTAGGGCTTTGTGTCTTACTCAATCTGGTGTTACTCTGGATGGGTAACTCTCCTTTCTTGGAATCCTGCATGCTGAATCTCTTCAGCACCTTATCCAAGTAGGTACTTTGACTAAGTCCAATTAGTCTTTTACTCCGATCTCTCAAGATCCTTATCTCTAGAATATAGGTAGCTTCTCCTAGGTCCTTCATAGAGAAACACTTCCCAAGCCAGGACTTAACTTCCTGCAGAGTTGGGATGTCATTTCCTATGAGTAGTATGTCATCCACATACAACACCAAAAAACTAACTATACTCCCACTAGCCTTGACATATACGCAAGACTCATCTTCACTTCTAGAAAAGCCAAATTCCTTGACCTTTTCATCAAAGCAAAGATTCCATCTGCGAGGTGCTTGCTTCAATCCATAAATGGATTTCTCAAGCTTACACACTCTATTAGGGTACTCGTTGCTAACAAAACCCTCTGGCTGACTCATGTAAACATCTTCAGCCAACGTTCCATTAAGGAACGCGGTTTTGACATCCATTTGCCATATTTCATAGTCATGAAATGCAGCTATGGCCAACAGAACCCGAATAGACTTAATCTTGGCTACTGGAGAAAAGGTCTCATCATAGTCCACTCCAGGAATTTGAGAGAAACCCTTTGCAACCAGTCTAGCCTTATATGTGTGTACATTTCCATCCATGTCGGTCTTCTTCTTGAAGACCCATTTGCACCCTACTGTCTTACGACCTGGTATATTCTCAACCAAGTTCCAAACTTGATTGTCATACATGGACTGTATTTCACTGTCCATTGCCTCTTTCCACTTGGCTGAATCAGGGCCTGCCATGGCTTCCGCGTAACTGTTAGGTTCATCCAGACCTATCAGTGTCTCATCACTGATAAGTGTATCTCCTTCTGCAGTAATATGAAATCCATAGTAATGCTCAGGAGCATTCCTAACCCTTGTGGAACGCCCCAGAGGTACAGACTTGTCAATTGGCTCAATAGGAGTTTCCTCCTCAAGTTGAGTGCTAGGGTTTGAAGTTCCTTCACCGCTTGACTCTTGAATTTCTTCAAGATCAACTTGCCTCCCACTGTTTCCTTGGCTTATGAACTCTCTTTCTCTAAAGAAAGCCCTCCTAGCTACAAAGACCACATTTTCACTAGGTCTGTAGAAGAGGTAACCAAAGGACTGTTGTGGGTAGCCGATGAAAATACACCTCTCGCTTCGGGGTTCGAGATTATTGTGAGTCTCGCGTCTCATGAAAGCCTCATAGCCCCAAATCTTGATGTGGTCTAGTTTGGGTACTTTACCAGTCCACATCTCGTGAGGAGTTTTGGAAACTTTCTTTGTAGGGACTAGATTAACGATATGGGCGGCAGTCTCTAAGGCATACCCCCAGAATGAGATTGGTAGCGAAGCTCGACTCATCATGGAACGAACCATATCTAACAAGGTTCGATTACGCCTCTCAGCCACACCATTCAACTGTGGTGTCCTGGGAGGTGTCAATTGTGAGACTATCCCACATTCCCTTAGATAGTCAAGGAACTCTGAACTAAGATACTCACCACCACGATCGGATCGAAGCATCTTAATGTTCCTGCCCAATTGATTCTCGACTCCCTGTTTAAATTCCTTAAACCTTTCGAAAGTCTTTAACTTATGCTTGATCAAGTAGACATATCCATATCTACTATAATCATCAGTAAAAGTCAAATAATAACGATTAGCATCCCTTGTGGCATGTTTGAATGGTCCACACACATCCGTGTGTATAAGGTCCAACAAACCTTCACCCCTCTCACACGAACCTGTGAAGGGTGACTTTGTCATTTTTCCAAGTAAGCATGACTCGCAACTATCATCTGACTTTAGGTCAAATGACTCCAAGACTCCATCCTTTTGGAGTTGGCCTATGCGTTTCTTGCTTATATGTCCAAGACGACAATGCCATAATGATGCTTTATCCAAGTTATTATTATTAATAGAATCAATACACAAAACATTATTTCCTAAGTTATCTATAACAGATACAACTTCATACACACCATCACAAGGTAATGCTTTAAAATAAAGAACATTATTAAAGAAGGCATCAATCGAACCAACTTCATTATTAAATGAAAAGGTAAACCCTTGTTTGTACAAAGCATGAAAGGAAATAATATTTCTTGCCATTCCTGGCGAGTAACAACATTTATTCAAATCTAAACTAAACCCACTACTTAGCGATAAAGTATAAACTCCAATCTTGGTAACAGGTAAAGCTTTCCTATTCCCCATGATCAAGTTTATTCTTCCTTGCTCCACATTCTCACTTCTTCTTAGTCCCTGCAAGTCACAACAAATATGAATACCACAACCGGTATCAAGGACCCAAGATTTAGAATGGGGTGAGTTATTAGAAATGATAGTGTAAATACCTGCATGGTTGGGTTTAACTTTCCCATCCTTCACATCTTGCTGGTATTTTGGGCAGTTCCGCTTCCAATGTGATTTTTCATGGCAATAGAAGCATTCAGCCTCTTTTGGGTCAGAAGAAGGAGTGATGAAACCTTTCTTGGTTCCACTTGAAGAAGAGCCATCAAGGGTCCGAGCCTTGGTACCCTTATAAGAGCTCTTTCTCTTCTTCCCTCGGCTTTTCCCGATTGCCAAAACCGGAGTTGAGTTTGGAGTAGGAGTGATAGCAACCGACTTCCCCTTAAGACCTGATTTTGCGGTCTTGAGAAGTCCCTGAAGTTTGCTGAGTGTGACCTCTTCCTTATTCATGTGATATGTAATGCGGAATTGATCATAGCACGATGGTAAGGAGTGCAAAATTATATCTATTGCAAGATTCTCAGGAAAGTTCACATTGAGCTTCAGCAAACGATCCACATACCTTTGCATTTTCTGCATGTGGCTCGTGACGGATTCCCCGTCCTTCATCATGGTTGTTATCATGGAGCAGATGATTTCATACCTCTCTTGTCGTGCACTTTGATGGTATCTTTCCATCAAATCTTGGTGCATTTCATAAGGGTAGAAATCCTCATAAGACTTTTGGAGTTCCGCTGTCATCGTGGCCATCATGATGCAAGCCACTTTCGTAGCATCCCTTTCATGTGCCCAAAATTCAGCGATCTCCTGAGGAGTTGCAGTGGTCTCATCAATCTCCTTAAGCTCCTTGTCAAGGACATATTCTTTGTCCTCGTAGCGAGTAATCATCCTGATGTTTCTGATCCACTTATTGAAGTTGGATCCATCAAAGGTGACTTTCCCACACAAGTTCATAAGGGTAAAGGAGCCATTAGGATTAGAGCCAGAAGCAACATTGTTTGAAGACATCTGAAAGAAAAGGACAAGATTAGTTTAGATATAAGAGAGTCCTTAATAAAACACCCAAATGTAATATTAAGGCTAGGATCCAATCACAATATAATATAACTTAGAAGAGGTATGCCGTAATCTAAGCTATACCATATTTGAAAGGTAGGTGAATGACGATTCACTAATTTCCACCACGAAAACCGAAATATTTAAGTATTAGGTTTTTGATTGGTTCTTAGAAATTCCTAGATACTTTGAGATTCAATGAACTTTTCAAAGGCATGTTTCAATCTCGAGTGTGCCCTCCAAGTTTTGTGACCGGGATACCGAGGATCACAAAACGAGGTGTGAAGTAACCATGCAAATCACTTGGTACCCTTAAAGTTTATCACTCAATCGATGTGCCGGTAAACCACACACGCTCCATCGATACTATAATAAACCCTAAGTCACACTTTACCTACCTTGTTAAGTCCAAGTTAGTGTGCCGGTTAACCACACACGCTCCACCAACGACTTAATCAAAGTGTAAAGTGTAATTTCATGTATTAGCACCTTATTCACATTTTTCTTAAAGTAACTAAGATTGGGAATTTAATAAAAACATTTAGTTACTTTATAATATTCATCATACTTTGAATGAGAATATATAAGTCCTTGTCTTACCCGTTCGGCTAACGACCCTCCACCAGTCAAGCAAGCGGTGGGTGAGAATAGACACCCATTAAGTTGCCATTTTATAGGCAACAACCTTATACCCACCTTATAGACCGGCTTCGTGAATGAGGCGTACTAGCGGTAAGACGAATTTGATCTTATACATATATATATAATTATTAAATCATAATAATATAAGTATAAGGGTTGAATTTTAACTTTTAAAATTCTAAGGGCTGGAACTAAAGTTTTAATCTTGACTTTACTTGTTCGAAAACTTGAGGGCAAGTTTTGTAAACTTTCAAAACTTTTCATATCTTGTAACTTATGAGTTTAATAGAGTAATAAAATGAAGAATCTTCACTTTTCTAACTCTTGTGTTCTTTTAATGGTTTTTAATCCAAGAGACTTTTGGTTTTCCATAACTTGAGGACAAGTTATGGACTCCATTAAAACACATTATGATCAAGAATTAAACTACCACATAGGTTACAAATAATTCCTATGATCATCTAAACATCATAAGATCAAGAACATGAACATAAGCATTTTTCATGAATCAAAACTACACTTAAAACTTTGTAATTTTGATAACTAGTTATTGTAAATGAATTAGCAAGACATTACACCATCTAAAACAAGTTTTCAAGTACCAAAACAGTTTAGGGTAATGTTTCTAATCCATTTCCAGCAACTAAAGTCGAAAATCTGCACTCTGTCGACCCTACTCGTTGAGTGCATGAACCTACTCGCCGAGTAGGTTGAAGATACAAGTGAACTCGATGAGTCCCCCCATGGACTCGACGAGTCCAGCAGTCAGACAGCAAGTTTTTCGACTTTATTCAACTTTTAAGCACAAATAACAAACAAACAAGCCTAGGCTCTAAGACCACTAATGTGTTTTGACCATTCTAACACTTCCTAAGTGTACATGCAACCCTAATAACCTTGGATCTATGTTTGTCTAATTATCATGCAAAGTTGAATTTCCAAGGTTATATTCCTATCTAGCATACATGGGGAACAATTTAACTTGAATGAAAGATAGAATAACTTACCTTGTTGTAGCTTATGTTCCTTGAAACCTTATGAGCCTAGCATCCCAAGTGTGATGCCTCAAATGCTTCACACAACACCAAATGCTCTTGGAAAGACCTTTGAGATAATACACACTTCTTAAAATCGGCCAAGCCCTCTAGTTTCTTATGTATAACCGATTTTGGTGGAGAATGGGATCCTTATATAGTGTTGACACATCTAGGGTTACACCATGTAAACCCTAATGTGTCATGAATCTTCATTTCCATGACCCATGGGTTTGTAACTCCCATGGAGCATCCTATGGGTAGAACCCAACTTGATAATCCATGGAGCCTCTTAGCCCACTATACAAGATATGTATGATTTACATAATCAACCCATATATTTAAATAGTTATCCTTTGATCACTTAATTAATTCCAAATTAATTCTTTAATCAAACTAATTAAATAATAATCTCCAAGTGTTATTTCTCTCATTTAGTCTATCCAATTGCATGGTGCCATGCAACCCAAATGGACCATGCCGGGTCAGGTCAAGTACACACCCGAAATAGTTGTGGACTTAGACACCTTATCCAACAGGTCCATGGATGCTCCATGGTGTATTTGAACCCATGGATCCAAGGAAATGGAAAGTCATGACAATTAGGGTTTACCCTAATTGTAACACTATATAAAGATCTTATTCTTGACAAAATCGGCGACTAGTATCATTCTAGAAAGGGCTAGCCGATTTCATGTAGTGTAGAATTCTCTCAAGTTATTCAAAGTGTATTTGGTGTTGTGTGAACCATTTGAGGTGTCACACTTGGGGCACTAGGCACTCAAGCTTCATGAACACTTTCTACATCAAAGAGGTATGTATTATATCTTGTTATATTTATTGTTTTGTATGCTAGATTAGGATAATACCTTGGAAAGTTCTTATTTGCATGTATAATAGAGAAAGCATAGATCCAAGGTATTTAGGGTTTCATGTACACTTAGGAGTGTGAGAATGCTCAAAACCCCACAGTGGTATCAGAGTCTAGGCTTGTTTTCTTGTTATACTTGCAAAAGTAGCTGAAAAATCGAGTTTTGATGCTGTCTGCCCAGCAGAATCGCCGAGTCCATGAATGGAGTTGCCGAGTCCAAGGCTAAATGCATCCAACTCGCTGAGTTGGTTTGTGCACTTGACAAGTTGGACCCCCAGACAACATAAATTCGACTTTTTTGGCTGGAATTGGACTAGGAACATTACCCTAAGATGTTTTTGGACTTATAAACTTGTTTTTAATGTGGTAATGTTCATGCTAATCCAATTTCAAAGATAATTGTCAGTAGGTTCATGTTTTGTATTAGTTTAAGGTTTAGACTAATACATGAAAAAGTTTGATTTGAATTATCTTGTTCTTATAAGTTGCTTAGATTAATAGAAAAGTTGAGTGAAATAGTTGTTTTAAATCCAAATTAATCTAAGAGTTGATTCTAAAATGTGTTTTTGTAACTTGTCCTCAAGTTATATGAAAAGTCACATTTAAGTTTCATAAAACTCATAAATGTTGGCAAAGGTTACAAAAAATGAAGAGTCTAGTTCTAATTAAATGGTTTTATGACTCCATAACTTGTCCTCAAGTTATGGAGGACCAAGAGACTCTTCATTAAATAATAAAAAAAAAACAAAAAGTGTAACCTTAATTAATTCCATAAGTTATAAAGTAAAGAAAAGTTAATTCTTTTATTAGTTTAAAGTCTTCCATAACTTGTCCTCAAGTAATGGAACTTGAAGAGTTTTTGGATTAAAACTACTTTAAACACATAAGTTATGGAATTAATTCGTTTAGAATAGTTTCAAAACATGCCCTCAAGTTTTGGAATTTGTAAAGTTTTCTCTTATGAATACTTTAATTCCAAGTTAGCCCTTAGAATTTTAAAAGTTAAAATTCAACCCTTATACTTTATAATATTATAAGTTAATAATATATATATGTATAAGAGTAAAGTCAGTCTAACCGCTAGTACGCCTCATTCACGAAGCCGGTCTATAAGGTGGGTATAAGGTTGTTGCCTATAAAATGGCAACTTAATGGGTGTCCACTCTCACCCACCGCTTGCTTGACTGGTGGAGGGTCGTTAGCCGAACGGGTTTGAAAGGACTATAATTCTCCCTTCATTAAAAGTATTAATGATAAATACTAAGTAACTTAGGAAAATGTGAATAAGGTGCTAATCCATGAAATTACAGTTTGCACTTTGTTTAAGTCGGTTAGTGGAGCGTGTGTGGTTAACCGACACACTAACTCGTATTTAACAAGGTAGGTAAAGGGTAACTTAATGTTTATCATAGTATCGATGGAGCGTGTGTGGTTAACCGGCACATCGATTAAGGGGTAAACACTTAAGGGTACCAAGTAATTTGCATGGTTACTTCACACCTTCTTTTGTGATCCTCGGCATCCCAGTCACAAAACCTGAAGGCACACTCGAGATTGAAACATGCCATTGAACAGTTCAATGAATCTCAAAGATCTAGGAGGTTAAAAAACCAATTAAAACCTAATAATACATTTCGTTTATCTTGGTGGAAATTGGTGAATCGTCATTCACCTACCTTCAAATATTTTATAGTTGGATTACGGCATACCTCTTTTATGTTATAAAAAAGTTTGTAGGGTCCTAGCCTTAATATTTCATATTGGGTGTCATATTAAGGACTTAAGATCAGCTATCTTGAATATCTCCCAAAAGATGTCTGGTTTAGACATTTATGATCTTCCCAAATCTCTTGAAACATGCTTTCCTAAATGAAGATGATGTCCCTGGAAATCATACTTCTTTCACCTCCTCCAATTATTCTCCCTAACCCACAAGTTCAAGGTCACTCAGGCCCTATTGGCAAGGCAAGGTCTAGGTGTGATCACATCTTGGAGATGTAGTCACATATTGATAAGCCAGCAGAGTTGGGTGTCAAAGTCTTGAGAAAGTTGGTGGTTCAATCACTTTCTAAGTCACATAGTGAGTTCCTTTGGGACACCTATGAAACAGACTATGACAAGACCGTTAATGATCTTAGCTATTTGTTAAGATCAACTTCCTTAAAACTTGATGGACATTGACAATAGTGACACAGGAAATCCAAAAAAGCATTCTCTTCCCAATAGAAAGGGATCGACCATAGTCAACTCGGTTGACCAAATGGTAAAGAGAAAAGCTAAGTCTGTGATAGTCCCGTGTACCATTATCAAAGGGTCCATATGTTTATATTGCCAAAGGAAGGGACATTGGTTACGAATCTGCCAAATTTACCTAAGGATGTTAAAGTCAATAAGTTTGACTCTACATCAGGTAAAGTCCACTATCTAACTCTGCTAAGTTTCTAATATGAGATTCTTGATAAATGATGTGACTGGGTCACATGTTGATGTTTTAAGAATCAAAGAAAAGTAAAGAAACTTAAAGAAAGAATATGTTGAATCTGATAGCGTAGATGGATTTCTATCGTGTAGCTTGAAGATTGGATTCTTGAGCTACTTCTTAGGAGTTATGAGATATTGCTTAGGAATAGATAACAACAAGTTTTCATATGGATTGTAAGGATAAGTTTTTCCGCAAAGTTTTAAAAATAAAGGAAAAATTTTAGATTTTATTTATTTTAAAATATCCTTACAAGGGCATTTGAGGAAAAATTGTTGCTTATATGATTCCATTAATAGCAAGAGTGGAAATATGAAATTGATTCTTTCATTTGTGGTAATGTCTAAATTTACCAAATAAGGAAAGATTCTCATCACCCAAGTTTCAATTGGACCAGAACTTGGAATCATGCAAGGTGTATAGCATGATGAACGAGAACTTTCAAGTATTGGAAAAATTAAGACTAATTACTTGTTCACATGGATGTGTGAGTCAAGTGAAGGACTAAGAGATCAAGTACACATTCTTGTGCACTGATTAAGTCCACCACAAAAGATCGATAAGATTATTTGTCATAATTGACTAAAGCTCAGTAAATATGATTATACTTACAAGCTTAAGTGTAACTCTGAGACATTGGAAAAGGTTCCAATGTATGGCAGAGCGGATAAGAAGAATCAAGTTAGGCAGAAAGATAAAAGTTTCTTAAATCTAAAAAGATGGGAGAGTACTTTAGTATTAGTTATTGTGATCATCTTAATGATTAAGAAACCATATCAAAATTATTTCTCTAAGGAAATCTTAGTGCATTCTTATGACTAAGAAGAGGAACTTGAATTGTTGAAATGGTTGAATCAAGAAGATGAACCATACTTCGTTCCAAAAAACAATTCTTAGAGTTATACTCTAAGATTGTAACTTGAGTGACATGACTTAAAGAAGATTTAAAACAGTTGTCAAATGTAAGAGTAAAGGTTTTCTACTCTTGTACATTTGAAATTGGTAAGTTGTGATGTTTTGGATAAAACAAAGACCAACTAAGGCCAATTGTGTGAAGTATTTGTCTTGATTAGAATCCACACTATCCCTTGAATATTTGACAAGGAAGTCTTATATGTCTAGAGGACAATGGGAGTCTTAAAGGTATTGAAAGTCTCAACAACTAATCAAGAATAAAACCTGAAGTTCTTCACTAGCACACGACTTGAGGTTTATAACCTATCGTGATGAGATATTCTGTGCTCATTCCAGTTAAAGTTGGCTTTGCATATGAGTTCTTAGAGTTCTCAATTTGTTGCACAACAACTTGGAAGCAATGGCAGGCCCTTGAGTTGCCAGGTGGCAAGAAATTAAGATTGAGTTCAATCCATATGAGTTTGGATTTGTCATTATCCTTGTCTTGTGACTATGGTTATGACAATTCACATGGATAAGAACACATACACCAGCAAATCTAAGTGTCATAAGGTTTCTCTCCGATTCATGAAAATGATGGTGAGGAAACACTTTCACTAAGTAGATTTTAGCTAGATAGCGATTGTGATATTTGCATTCTCAAAGTCATTAGTGGAGCGTGTGTGGTTTACCGGCACATTAACCTGGACTTGTGAGAAGTGGCAAAAAGGTCTACCCATTATGATTACGGCATCCCTCTTCATAATTGTTTAGACACACAAGTCTGATATCTAAGGGAAGGTGTATGATTTTGATAAAGTCTTATCAAAACAATCTAGTATCAGAAATCTGAACTTTGGTAAGAAAGTCAATGAAGTATTGATTTCTAGAAGTCCAGCTGATTTCTGAGTACATGTCAAAGCTAGTGGGAACATAAGTGTTATGCTAATAATCATCATGTTAGTGAGAGCATAATAATTATGATAAGTATTGCAAGTTAGCAATGTTAATTATAGAAAACAAAAGGTTTCAATTGGGAAAAGTTGTTTTGCTATAATTAAGGGAGAGGAAATTATACTTCATCTCAAATCTATAAGCTTAGATCGTGAGGTTTTAATCATTTAGTCAAGGATATATATATATGAATTTCATTTTGGAATGGCTCAACATAAGGAAATTCTGTATATGGGTCCATTATTTGCGTTCTTAAATTCGATTATGATTACGACATCCCTTTTCATAATCTGAATTATGAGAACTTGGCAAATTGAAATGGAAATATTATTGTAAAAGACTGGTTTTGTCTTTATGTGAGACATCATGAATCGTGTCCCATATGCTTCGGATATAGGATCGATTACATGTGCTATATTCATCCTTTCTAAAATTTTCCAAATGCCAGAGGCATTAAGAAGGGAAAAGGTTTAGAACTGGATATGACTAAAAGGATTAAACAATTGTCGAGGACAATCTAAGGTTTACCAAAGATTGGTTGCTCAAGGATAGTTGGAAGTATAGTGATAATTCTGGAAGGACCATATTGACATAGTCTGTAAGGAGGCAACTCTTTTTCAGAAGTGATAGTCAAAATGGCATCTGGAAATGTTTCAAAGTTAGAATTTTCAATATGTTTAAGATTAGGAAACTTAATGCAAGAAGGATGTTTCCAAGGAGCTGATCTCCTTTGGAATACTCTGTAATGATTGTTGTCAAGTCTTTCTGACTTTGTGCATAATCATTACAAGAGGATCAATGCATATAAGTTTAGAATCTAACAAATTTCAGTAAATGACATGAATTTGGAATTCTTGTATTTGCAGTAAGGATTTGGGAGTGTGAAAAGAGAATCATTGAAGTTATGTTCAATTGATCTAGTTCACAAAGTAAAGATCATAGACAAACATAGTATGCATACTTGGTGTGTGGCATGACTAGTGTTTAGAAAACATAGTGTACGTGCTTGGAGCATGGGACAACTATTGTTTTAAATTCAATAATAAAGTTGATAGCTGAAACAGTATATAATGAATAATGTGTAATCATATGGTGATAAATAAAAGGTGTTTTATTTATGTTCATAGATTTTGATACCATATTGGATTCAAATATTATTGTGTTTCACTTTGCATGTTTTGACTTCCCGAATAAACTAGGTTATTCTTCCGGAATGACTAAGTTATTCAACCCATCCACAGTCGGTCATATGTTGGAAGTAGATATGAATTAAGACTGTCATGGGTTGGCTTGTAGAGGTCTAAGGTGTTGGACAAAGGGCTACAACACTCATGAGTGCTCATAAGTTCTGAGTATTGGATTCAACCCGTGCTCATTGGAATCACTTCATGGATTTACCACGAGTGATCATGAGACGATAATATCTTATATTCTTCAAACCTAGAGATATGAGTTGTTACTATGAGTTGATAGTACATTGATTGCACGAAAACGCATTGGTAAGTCGATGTTATAAAACGTGCCTTTGTGTATGATTCAACAAGTAGTAGAACAAGCCATATGAGTCGAAGTTTATCTATTCCTTTTACCTTTGGGATAAAAGCGATATATGGGGCCCCTCGATGATTTGATGATGAAAAATGGAAGTGCTCGGCCGGGCTAGGACTGATTTGATTTGTTCAATTAGTCAGTCGTCATAAATCGGAAATCGGGAAACAACAAATGGAAAGAGAGAATGATTATAATCCATGTCTCAGTCTATATGATATCTAGATCGAAGGAATATATGGCCCTTTATCTAATGGACAAGTCATTGACAAAGGTCAGAGTTCATCGACATGGTCAGAGTTCGACATAAGCTTTTGAGAGCTACGATTCCCAGTTGGTTCCTGAAGTCATACGCAATAATAGTTTTAGACTTATCCAAGTGGGAGACTGTTGGATTAATGTCTAAGTCCATAACTATAATTTGTAAGACTTGACCCGACCCGGCATGGTCCATTTGGGTTGAATGGCATCATGCACTTGGATAGACTATAATGAGAGAAATAAGACGCTTATGGTTATTAATATATTATAAGTTCTAGTATATTAATAATAAGAATAATAAGATTATTTAATTAGTATTGATTAAGAATTAATCTAGGATTAATTAGGTGATCAAAAGAAGAGTAATTAAATATATGGGTTGATTGTGTAAATCATCCATACTTGTATAGTGGGCTAATGCTCCATGGATAATCAAGTTGGGCTAAAACCCATAGGATGGTCCATGGATGCTCCACAGTGTATTTGAACCCATGGATCCAAGGAAATTGAATGTCATGACAATTAGGGTTTACCCTAATTGTAACACTATATAAAGATCTTATTCTTGACAAAATCGGCGACTAGTATCATTCTAGAAAGGGCTAGCCGATTTCATGAAGTGTAGAATTCTCTCAAGTTATTCCAAGTGTATCTGGTGTTGTGTGAACCATTTGAGGTGTCACACTTGGGGCACTAGGCACTCAAGCTTCATGAAGACTTTCTACATCAAAGAGGTATGTATTCTATCTTGTTATATTTATTGTTTTGTATGCTAGATTAGGATAATACCTTGGAATGTTCTTATTTGCATGTATAATGGAGAAAACATAGATCCAAGGTATTTAGGGTTGCATGTACACTTAGGAGTGTTAGAATGCTCAAAACCCAACATCCTTTTCTTCTCCTCTTCATCCTCTTGCTCTTGGTGTTTGTGAGCCATTAGAGGAGTGACATTTGTGGCTCTAAGCTTTCTAAAGTCAATACAAGAAGGATTTGAGATTGTTATTGTTACATAACAATCAAGGTATGATCTAAACCCTAATTTATATGTTATATTGATTATCATATGCTAGATCTAGGGTTTATAGTCTTGGATAAATTGCATGTGCAATAGAGAAACCTAGATCCAAGCATTAGGGTTTGTATGAGCACATAGGATGTTCTTACGACTAAAACCCATCACTTAGCTCCAAAAAAAATGCAGGAGTTATCCGGTCAGCTCAATGAGTTTCTTAGCAAAGGGTTCATCAGACCGAGTTCCTCACCCTGGGGAGCTACGGTATTGTTTGTGAAGGAGAAAGATGGATCCTTCCGGATGTGTATCGACTACCGTGAGTTGAACAAGTTGACCCTCAAAAACCGATATCCTCTTCCACGAATAGATGACATCTTCGACCAACTCCAGGGATCCCGATACTTCTCAAAGATAGACCTTCGGTCAGGGTACCATTAGTTACGAGTTCGTGAGAGTGATGTTTCCAAGATGTAACGCCCACAGATCCAGGTTAGTCAATTTAGAGGCGATAAGTGTCGAAAATGACTTTTCGACAAAAGATTATTTATAATAAATAGTCTTAACCAAGTTGTATAATATGTCTCAAGGTTTCCGTACATATAAAGAACGCCGAAATCCGAGTTATAACGAAAAAGTTATGGCCTGTCGAAGTTTTTCGACAGAACCGGCACGATACCGGGAATCGTAAATAGTTAATTTACGATGGAGCGAGATTTAACCTTAGCGATCTAAACGAAAGTCGTAGAATATGTTAAACTAAGAAAATCGATAAAAAGAACGCCCAAATCAGACTTCGTATGAAGAAGTTATGATTTTCAAAGTTTCGGACTAACAGTGTACAACCCGAAATTCGAATATTAGATCAAGCGGTTTTTAGTCGACACGACCTGAACGAGAATCGAAGTATCGTTAACATTAGCGTAACGACAAAAAGATTGGTGAAAACGGACGTCGGATGAAGAAGTTATGAGAATTTAACGGACCAATCCTGTCCCGGCGTGTTAATAATATAAAATTTAAAATCGAGTCAAAATTAGCCGACGAAGTCTAAACGAAAGTTGTACAGTACGTTCCCACCTTCGCGTGGATATAAAGGACGTTGAAAACAGAGGTCGTACGCGAAAGTTACAAATTTTTAAAGTTGAGTACGCAAATTGCGAAATCTGATGCGAGATAGATGATGTGGCCTCATCGCAGCCGTCCATCGCCGATCACAGAGCGCCCTTCGGATCACGCCACGTCGCCTCGCTACGCCTTATGCCCCGCGTCAGATTTCGGTACGCCCAGCATACCCTCGGTCCTTATCCTCTTCCGAAGTGCGAGCCAGATGGTGCGAGATGGCAACCCTATCCGAACTACGCCCAACGTAGCTGCTGAACGCGCATCGTAGTCCGAGCTGCTGAGCGCCTATAAAAGGCTGCGAAGATTTCCGAGTTTTTCACACAATTTTCCATCTCTCTCTAGATTTCTTTCTCTCTCTATCCTATTTTGAGCCCCCTAAACCCTAGATAAACCCCTTAGCTCCCGAGCGAAGAACCGAGAAAAAGCGCCTTTCGGTTTTGAAACGCTGCTCCAATTAAGTTCCGATTTTCGATAAAATTCGTTGTAAGTGTGCTACGCTTACGCAATTTTTAATATAGCTTTCAAATAATTATAGGAATGTTATTAGGTCCTTCAAATAATTAGTTGGGCTATTATTATGAGTTATATTGAGTGTTATTAACGCTTAATAATAGTCAGACTAAATAATTTGTCGCGGTTATCGTTAGACTAAACCCTAGTGGTATTGGTACTAGGTTTTATCGAAGGAAAATCGTTTTGAGAGTATCGAAGCGTTGTCCGAGTGCTGCGTCACCACCTTTCAGGTGAGTGCATGGTCCCCTTCAACTTACACATAGATATGAAGTATTTGCTACGTGCTATGTCTGCATATCGTCTGTTTACTTGCTGTCTACGCTCGGTGAACGATTTTATACATATTTTAAATGATTTAAACAGTATATATATTTTATATCTACGGAAATGTTCGGGTAAGACATGGGTAGATGTAATAGATGAAATATGAGTTGGATGATGAGTTGAGAGGTAAAATAGACTGTGGGGTGAGGGTGAGAGGTGGACGATGTGAGAAGCCTTTTTCCCAAATGATGGCTCCGTCATTCAGCAGAGTATGCATGACAACCACGGACTATTCTAGACAGTCCAGTGGAACACTAGCAGGCTCGCAACCCGTAGGTGTTGTGAACGACGTGTTCACTTGTGTACTCTAAAAACCCATTGATATGTATTGCGAGTGGACTCTCGAAAAAGATACTGTCAATAAAACCCGACAGAAGCGCCTAAAGGACTCTACCAGCAGAAGCGCCTAATTGAGAACCTCATAACCCCGACAGATGCGTCTAAAGGACTATTTCGGCAGATGCGCCCCATAGAGAATGTCACAATTTTGGTAGTTGTGCCCTAGTTACATAACTAGCAGATTGTGCTTGACAGATGTGTCATTTACAACGATGGAATTCATACCTATTCCTTAGGATACTCCTTAGGAATGAATGAACAAGAAATAGCTGATTCTTAGGGTAGATCCTTAAGAATAAAGAAGATAATGGGGATGAGTAATTGGGTTAACTGTTTGATGACTAAACATAATAATTATATTATTGTGGGTTGAAAACCCTATGTACTCACCAGGTTTCGCAACCTGACCCACTCAGTTTATTTATATCACAGGTGACGATATGAAGTGACATTACACAGAGAGATTTAAAGAGATGTAGATCACTTCTGTAAAATAATTGTAAGTTCTGTTTATGCTTATGTTTCTATATTAAGGATGACATCCCAAACGTTTTAAAATGAAATAAATATGTGTCTTCGAAAATGTTTTAATAATGTATTTATCATGTTTTTTTGGGAAGAAATTCCGCAACATTTTTATTAAAAGAAGTACTCTGATTTTTATAAAGCATAAATAAAATCGGTCTTTTCTGGCCGTGAAAATGGGGATGTCACAGTTGGTATCAGAGCATTATTTTAAGCGAACTTGGAATATGGATTTATTTCTAGACTTAAACTTAGAATGCTAAGCGATGATTGTGAGGTGTGAGCACTAAGTTATTTTAGGAATTGTGCCTAAAATGCTTTTATGTGCTAAATGCTTGTGCCTGATATGCTGTTATTTGTTCGGATCTATGGTCTGTTGCCGAACAGATCTGGAAACCTTATGTGTTTAGGATTCTAAGCGTTTAACTACGATATTAGAACAAGCATATAAACGTTTCGGGGTGAAAAGGATGATTTAAACGTCAATCCTAAATAAATATCTAGAATCACCTTATTCGGTGTATAGATCAAGATGGTAAGGACCTGTAGTGGAAACGCGAATGCCAATGGGAACCGAGATCAACCCCCAGTGATTGAGCAAATACCGGTTGTGGTAGCCGCTGCTGAGCCAATAACGATGGCTGGAGTGCAAGCAATGATCCAGGAAATGTTGGATCGTCAAATGGAGGAAACCAGATGTTTGCTCCAGCAAAATCGAGAGGAAGCGACCATTCAGATCGAACAGCCCGAGTTGAACGAAGGGCGGACTGAGGAGGGAAACTACAATAGGACTGTTGGTCAAGCCAACCCACCGATAGTTAGGCAAAACCACTAGGATGGAGGAAATGATGGACGTGGATGCAAATACAAGAATTTCATGGCGTCCAAACCACCAAGTCTATCATGAAGCCCGACGCCGGTGGAAGTCATGAACTGGATCTCTGAGATGGAGACGATGTTTGAGAGTTGCGAGTGTAGCAACAGGTAGAAGACCACTCTCGCGGTTCCTCTGTTGAAATCTGGAATACTAAGCTGGTGGAAGCTATTGGTTGATTCAATGCACAAAGGTGAAGCAAGCAAGATGTCATGGGAGGATTTTCTGGTGCAGTTGAAGATGCAATACTACTCTGAGCAGGATCTTTTGGAGATCAACAACAAATTCCAGAATCTAAAGAAGGGAAGAATGAGTGTTACTGAATACGCTGCAAGCTTTACTGAGAAAATGAACCATGTTCCTCACCTCGTCCCAACTGAACTCTCCAAGGTTAAAAATTTTGCCCTCGGATTACCAGCAGAATTTGGTCCAATGGTCAAGCAAGATACCACTCTGAAAGCCGCCATCTGGGCTGCTAAAAATATGGAGACCCAGATACGAGAGAAGAGTCTGGAGAGAGCAAAGGTGGGAGAGAAAAGGAAAATTGAAGGATCTTCAAAGTCCAACGAGAAGAGAAAATTCTCAAAGAAGTTTGAAAGAGGAGGAGGAAGTGAAGAAAGATGGTGCGAGAAGTGCAAAAAGAAACACTCTGGAAAATGCAGTGAGGAGGTGACTTGTTTCAAGTGTGGGAAGCATGGGCATTATGCCAACGAACGTAAATTCAACAAAAGAGTGTGTTATGAACGTAATGAGGAAGGGCACTTCAAGCAAAATTGCCCAAAGAGAGAAGGGGCTACAAAGCCAAATGTGCCGCCAAAGCCGAAGGCAAGAGCATTTCAAATGATCCTTGACAAAGCAGCTGACGATGCAAGGAATCAGGAGTAAGGATGGATATATAGAGATCGAGTTATGAAGAAGCCATATAGATAGTGTCATATGATGTAGCCTACTAAAGGCATAATCTAGGGTGAACTTGAACACTCATGTAATCGTTTCAAGTAATAAAATAAAAACCTTCGTTCTTATATTTGATGTGTTAAGTTGTTATGTGATGGTGACTTGGGAAATTGCGGGACAATACTTGGGACGAGTATGAGTAGGTGTGAATGGTAGTAGAGGCCTATACTACCAGAAGCACAAGACTCACACTTGGATCAGGGAAAGTCACAAGGTTACCAACAAGCTAGCAATTGATTTCGTTTTATTCAAGTATGTCGTTACCATTGTTTCGGTAATGACTAAGAAAATTGTTGTTATCCCGACCCTAGTGGTCATATCACATTAAGTCCGACTACGATGAGAGAACCAAGTTTGATGTAGCTTCCGATTTAAACCAAACGATTGAAATCCAAGCGATCAACAGAAGTATCGCGCTCATTGTTAAATAAGTTGGTAGCTAGAAATGCTACATGTTAATATGTGATTATTTCAGATTAGACCATGAAGGAAGGCATATTCCATTCTGAAATTTGACTCTGAGAGACCTGAGTCTAAGCGTTGCTACATACGATGATAGGTCATTAGAATATGAAACATCGATCCATACTAGTAATAAAAGAACATATCTCAAGTTCGTATCCAGTGACGATCAAGATTGTGACTTGAAATTCATAATTTGGAGTCTAGCCTAAGGTAGAGAGAAGGTGCACGATCAAGTACTGCCTACAGTCGATAAGTCTAAGAGATAGAATTGAAGGAATATAGAAATTATAATTATTACCTAGAATGAAGAGATGACATATGGATTCATTATATGACCCTGTTTCATTGATGATTCTGGGACGTAATCATCCTAGGGGGGAGATAATTGTAACGCCCGCAGATCCAGGTTACTCAATTTAGAGGCCATAAGTGTCGAAAACGATTTTTCGACAAAATATTATTATTAATAAATAATCTTAACCAAGTTGTATAATATGTCTCAAGGTTTCCGTACATATAAAGAACGCCGAAATCCGAGTTATAACGAAAAAGTTATGGTCTGTCGATGTTTTACGACGGAACCGGCACGATACCGGGAAGCGTAAATAGTTAATTTACGATAGAGCGAGATTTAGCCTTAGCGATCTAAATGAAAGTCACAGAATATGTTAAACTAAGAACATCGATAAAAAGAACGCCCAAATCTGACTTCGTATGAAGAAGTTATGATTTTTCGATGTTTCGGACTAACAGTAAGCCCGAAATTCGAATATTAGATCGAGCGGTTTTTAGCCGACACGACTTGAACGAGAATCGAAGATCTCGTTAAGATTAGCGTAATGACAAAAAGATGGGCGAAAATGGACGTCGGATGAAGAAGTTATGAGAATTTAACAGACCAATCCTGTCCCGGCGTGTTAATAATATAAAATTTAAAATCGATTCAAAATTAGCCGACGAAGTCTAAACGAAAGTTGTACAGTACGTTCCCACCTTCGCGTGGACATAAAGAACGTCGAAAAGGAGTTCGTATGCGAAAGTTACGAATTTTTAAAGTTGAGTATGCAAATTGCGAAATCTGATGCGAGATAGATTATGTGGCCTCATCGCAGTCGTCCATCGCCGATCATAGAGCGCCCTTCGGATCACACCATGTCGCCTCACTTCACCTTACGCCCCGCCTCACTTCACCCTCGGTCCTTATCCTCTTCCGAAGTGCGAGCCAGCTGGTGCGAGCTGGCAACCCTATCTGAACTACGCCCAACGCAGCTGCTGAACGCGTAGCGTAGTCCGAGCTGCTGAGCGCCTATAAAAGGCTGCGAAGATTTTCGAGTTTTTCACACAATTTTCCTTCTCTCTCTTGTTTTCTTTCTCTCTCTAGCCTATTTTGAGCCCCCTAAACCCTAGATAAACCCCTTAGCTCCTGAGGGAAGCCCCAAGGCTCCCAGAGTCCCGAGAAAAAGAGCCTATTAAGTTTCGGTTTTCGAGAAAATTCGCTGTAAGTGTGCTACGCTTACGCAATTTTTAATATAGCTTTCAAATAATTATAAGAATGTTATTAGGTCCTTAAAATAATTATTTCAGCTATTTTTATGAGTTATATTGAGCGTTATTAATGCTTAATAATAGTTAGAGTAATTAATTTGTCGCGGTTATCGTTAGACTAAACCGTAGTTGTATTGGTACTAGGTTTTATCGAAAGAAAATCGTTCTGAGAGTATCGAAGCATTGTCCGAGTGCTGAGTTACCACCTTTCAGGTGAGTACATGGTCCCCTTCAACTTACACATAGATATGAAGTATTTACTACGTGCTATGTGTGCATATTGTCTATTTACTTGTTGTCTATGCTCGATGAACGATTTTATACATGTTTTAAATCATTTAAACTGTATATATATTTTATGTCTACGAAAATGTTGGGGTAAGACATGGGTAGATGTAATAGACGAAATATGAGTTGGATGATGAGTTGAGAGGCAAAATAGACCGTGAGCTGAGGGTGAGAGGTGGACGATGTGAGAAGCCTTTTTCCCAAATGATGGCCCTGTCATTCAGCAGAGTATGGATGACAACCACAGACTATTCTAGACAGTCCAGTAGAACACTAGCAGGCTCGCAACCTGTAGGTATTGTGAACGACGTGTTCACTGGTGTACTCTAAAAACCCATTGATATGTATTGCAAGTGGACTCTTGAAAACTATACTGTCAATAAAACCCGGCAGAAGTGCCTAAAGGACTCTACCGGCAGAAGCGCCTAATAGAGAACCTCATAACCCTGGCAGATGCGTCTAAAGGACTATTTCGGAAGATGCGCCCCATAGAGAATGTCACAATTTTGGTAGTTGCGTCCTAGTGACAGAACTAGAAAATTGTGCTTGACAGATGTGTCATTTACAACGATGGAATTCATACCTATTCCTTAGGATACTTCTTAGGAATGAACGAACAAGAAATAGCTGATTCTTAGGGTAGATCCTTAAGAATAAAGAAGATAATGGGGATGATTAATTGGGTTAACTGTTTGATGATTAAACATAATAATTATATTATTGTGGGTTGAAAACCCTATGTACTCACCAGGTTTCCCAACCTGACCCACTCAGTTTATTTATATCACAGGTGACGATATGAAATGACATTACACTGAGCGATTTAAAGAGATGTAGATCACTAGTGTAAATAATTGTAAGTTCTGTTTATGCTTATGTTTCTATATTAACGATGACATCCCAAACGTTTTAAAATGAAATAAATACGTTTCTTCGAAAATGTTTTAATAACGTATTTACCATATTTTTCTGGGAACAAATTCCGCAATATTTTTATTAAAAGAAGTACTCTAATTTTTATAAGGCATAAACAAAATCGGTCTTTTCTGGCCATGAAAATGGGGATATCACACAAGACAACATTCAGGACTCGGTATGGACACTACGAGTTCGTGGTGATGCCCTTCGGTTTAACCAACGCACCGGCATTGTACATGGACCTGATGAACCGGGTGTGTCGCCTTTTTCTGGACAAGTTCGTCATTGTGATCATTGATGACATGCTTGTCTACTCCAGAAGCGAAGAAGATCACAAACAACACATGAGGTCAGTGTTGGCAACCCTTAGATCTGAAAAGCTAAACGCGAAATTTTCCCAGTGTGAATTTTGGATTCGGAAGGTAACTTTCTTCGGTTATGTGGTAAGCGAGGAGGGTATTCACTTGGATCCTTCCAAGATCAAAGCGATAGAGAATTAGTCGGCATCGAAGACACCCACATAAATCTGTCAATTCTTGGGTCTCGCTGGCTATTATCGGAGATTCATCCAGAATTTTTCCAGAATCGCCAAACCTTTAACCTCTCTAACACAAAAAGGTGTACCCTTTTGTTGGAATGAAAAGCAAGAGACTACGTTCCAAACATTAAAGCAAGCCTTGTGCAGCGCACTTGTTATGTCCCTGCCCGAAGGGAAGGAGGACTTCGTTGTCTATTGTGTTGCGTCTAATCAGGGCTTAGGCTGTGTGCTTATGCAAAGAGGAAAAGTTATTGCTTATGCCTCGAGACAGCTAAAAGCACATGAGGTCAACTATACCACCTACGACCTGGAGTTAGGTGCCGTAGTCTTTGCATTGAAGATTTGGAGACATTATCTCTACGGAACCAAGTATACGATCTTCACTGACCATAAGAGCCTGCAACACATCTTCGATCAGAAAGACTTAAACATGAGGCAACGGCGATGGGTAGAGCTACTCAGTGACTATGAGTGCGAGATTCGCTACCATCTCGACAAGGCCAATGTGGTAGCAGATGCCCTTAGCCGAAAGGAAAGTTCAAGCCGTAAAGTGAGGACACTGACGATGACTATCCATTCCCATTTATCCATACAAATCTGAGACGCCCAGTTAGAAGCCCTCAAACCAGAGAACGTGTCAAGCGAAGCCTTGAGGGGAATGGATA
This sequence comes from Lactuca sativa, assembly GCF_002870075.4. Classification (NCBI taxonomy): domain Eukaryota; kingdom Viridiplantae; phylum Streptophyta; class Magnoliopsida; order Asterales; family Asteraceae; genus Lactuca; species Lactuca sativa. Next base: position 157,024,247 of record NC_056623.2, on the reverse strand, counting down.
AGAAACTTGAGAACAGAGTTGACGGAGTCTACTGTTTTATTGACCGAATCTGGACCCCAAAGTTCGGAAGATTCAGGGAGGTTATCATGGAGGAAGCACACAAGACCAGATACTCTGTTCACCCGGGTTTGGGTAAGATGTACCTAGATCTCAAGAAACAATACTAATGGCCAAACATGAAAGCCGAGAACGCTACATTCGTGGCCAAGTGCTTGACTTGCGCCAAGGTGAAAGTCGAGTACCAGAAACCTTCGGGTTTGCTCCAGCAACCTGAGATACCCGAGTGGAAATGGGAGATAATTACCATGGATTTCATCACCTAGTTACCCAAATGTCCGAGTGGGTACGATACCATTTGGGTAATTGCTGATCCTTTGACAAAATCCGCTCACTTCATTCCGATCAAAGAATTATTCAAGATGGAAAGACTCACACGAATCTACATCCAAGAGGTAGTTCGATTGCACGGTGTACCTGCGTCGATTATCTCTGATCGAGATAGCAGGTTTACCTCAAGATTTTGGCAGTCTCTTTAGAAGGCTCTTGGAACTAAACTAGACATTATCACAGCTTATCATCCTCAGACTGATGGACAGAGTGAGAGAACTATCCAAACCCTGGAAGACATGCTGAGAGCATGTGTCATCGATTTCGGAAGGTTGTGGGACACACATTTTCCTTTGATCGAGTTCTCGTACAACAACAGTTACCGCACCAGCATCAAGGCTACTCCATTTGAAGCCCTCTATGGTCGCAAGTGCAGATCCCCTCTTTGGTAGGCCGAGGTAGGGGACACGCAACTAGCAAAGAGTTGAGTCCCTGACAGTGCTCTCACTGGTACTGAAATCATTCATGAAACCAACGAAAAGATCATCCAAATCCAGGAACGATTGAAAGCTTCATGAGATAGATAGAAGAGTTACGCCGATAATCGACGGAAACCTCTGGAGTTCCAGGTTGGAGACCGCGTCCTGTTGAAGGTCTCACCCTGGAAAGGCACAGTAAGCTTTGGAAAGCGTGGGAAAATTAACCCAAGGTACATTGGACCTTTTGAGATCCTCGCCAGGATCGGTCCTGTAGCCTATAAACTTCGATTACCCCATGAACTTAGTAACATACATCCTGTATTCCACGTCTCTAATCTTAAAAAGTATTTATCCGATGAAACCGTTGTGATCCCTCTGGACGAGATCGAGATCAGTGAAAACATGAACTTCGTGGAGGAACCGATCGAAATCATGGATCGAAAGATCAAACCTATGAAGCAAAGCCGCATCCCGATAGTGAAAGTTCGCTGGAATGCCAAGCGGGGACTGGAATTCACATGGGAGCGTGAACACTTGATTAAACAGAAGTATCCACATCTCTTTTCGAATCCATGATTTGTATCTTAATTCTGAATTTCGGGACAAAATTCCCTCTAACGGGGGAATAATGTGACAACCCGAAGTTCGTTTCGTTATTATAACCTGTTCCGTTAATAAAATTCATCTTTTTCGAATTATTTTCGTTTACGATATTAAATTAAATAATTAATTTTGAGACTTCTATTATGACTTAATGGGTGTCCAAACACATTAAAAACTCATGATAACGCCCCAATTTAATAATTGGTAAATTTTTAGTTTCGACCATATCGAGTTATGGAAACTTAATCGGGTGCGACCAAAAGCCTCGTCTAACATCAGTATCGGGTAGAATTCCACCGTGTCCTAAACTTCGTTCATATTTAAAGCACCAATGTCACACCCCAAAACCGGAACGGCAGAAACGTTCTGGGGTGGATGACGTCATGTCAAGTATCACAACACATGCATATAGTAATCAAAGTACAACAAAACATTGCATTAATAGTAATAGTTTTACATGGTTACATTACAATACATCAAAGTAATACAGACAATTATAATAAGTACAACAAGGTACTAAGCCATCTTCATCAACAGCTCCGGGAGTGTACCTGTCTAATTGCTGACCTGAGAATACAAGTTATTTGAAAAGCGAGTATCAGCATTTTTACAAATGCTGGTGAGTTCATAAGTATTTAGTGACATTTATTCAAATAACTTTATAAAGTAGTAGTTTAAGTGTTTACTATGTATTAGAGTTCTTTTCAGAAAATCCTATATTTTCTTTAATGAAGCAGCCTTCTACCAAGACTGGTCAGTGTTATGTGGTAAAAAGTAGTTTTCCCTAAATTGCTATCATTATCACAATACTGAATTTGATTTTTGAGGAAAGAAAATGACCTTAGGGAATATCATATGCCTCAGCAGTGAGGAATGCTGACTAAGGTAAGGAATCATAGACTCCAGGAAAGTATCGAACGAACGACACGCCTGGTTCAGTCTAACAATGGAGGCACAGACCCCAGAAGGTACCAAATGAGAGGTACAACTGGTAAGGTCTAGAACAGTGAATACAAACCCCAGGCAATATCAAATGAAAGATACGTCTTGTAAGGTCAAAACTGTGAATACAGTGAAAACAGTGGATACAGTGAATACAGTGGAATACAGACCCCAGACAACATCAAATGAATGACGTGTCTAGTAAGGTCTAAAACAGAGAAAACAGACCCCAGACAGTATCAAATGAAAGATATGTCTTGTAAGGTCAAACAGTGAGACTCAAAAAATGAATTACCAGCATACTGTATAAATTGCCGGTGAAATACCGTTACCTTAAAGACATGAATTATAAGGTAACCCGGGATACTCATAACCATACTAACTAGAGTTCCAGACGCCCTACAAGCGTCTATAATATGTGACATTTGTCACCCGTTGGCTTGGTAGGCCGGGACTGTAGCTAGCAGTCTGGGTGCGGGGTTGTCAATTCCGTATATATCTATACACACAATGTACGCTCTCCCTACAAGAGACTCTGGTTACCAACTAGACGACGGAGAAGGCCGTGTCCTGAAGATGCATCCCAAATAGTGGGTAGAGACTTCCAAATAGTGGGTAGTGTGTTTCTAATGTAAGTGTAGACTAGAGGTAGAGACTCTTGACTGAATCGACTAGAGCATTCCTGTACTCCCATACTCATATACATAGTATATAAGTAATGAACCAAACGACCTTCGGACGGACATCCCATCCCACCACACCACATCTCAACGAAGAAAAGGAAATAGGGCAGACGAACCTTCCTAAGTCTTTCAATCATTACTTATATGCATCTATATAAGCACAGTCATATATCTAACTACGACTGAGTGTGTATCAAGTGAAAGTGATTCTTGTGAAGTAGGAGTGTCTATCAAGTGAAGTAGGAGCGGTCGCAAGTGAAGTAGGAGTGTCGAACAAGTATAAGCGTATCACGAAGTAGAGACGACATAAGTGAAGTAAGAGCGTCTATCAGGTATAAGCGACTACAAGTATAAGTGAAGTAGCAGCGATATCAAGTATAAGTGAAGTAGGAACGTATCACTAATTAAGAGTGTGAACAAGTATAAGCGACCATCAAGTATGAATGTATCACGAAGTGGAGACGTTATCAAGTATAAGTGTATCTCAAAGTAGAAACATTATCGAGTAGAAGTATAAAAGCATAGACGTAAACTTTGGAAAACCTTTATATTTTAAGAAAATCATGACTTGGTATTACTTTGTGAATTAAGCTGGATGCAAAAACTTTTAGAAATTCTTCGGAAACCTTTCATAAATCAGTTTGAAATGGAACTTTGATAAAACAGTAAGAGTAAGAACTTGAACAAGTGAAATCCTTTTAGAAAACCATTTATAGTGTCCTACTCGGTAAAACAGTATACAGTGTGGTAAAAATCTTGTGCATGCGGGTTATCAATCACATGTGATTGATATGATAACTGGCATGTTTAACTTGTATTCCCCCCCCTATAAAACATTTAAAAGCATTTAAAAGGTTCATTCAGGGGTATGAACTCACCTGGTGTAAGTAGGTCCGACGAAGGTACCGTTTGGGCGTTCGGTGTCACGCAGGATGTTCAGCTGTGCGACTCCACCCCAAACCCACAACCCAAAGAGGAAAAGGGAATAGGGAGAAAACACACACCTTAAATCTTTTTGATCTCAATTATATGCCACCTTTACGCATATACCTGGTTATAGTGGTTAGTCCCATGAGTTCGTTTCTCTGGCTTCACGAACCGGATGAGTGAGGTGCGAAGGGTCTCCCAGGGGAATCTACGGAGTATGCTTCCGTTGGTTGTCGTCTACTGGAGTTTCTACAGTGTTCTTCACTTCGGTGTTCATCTGACTACGAGGGGTCGGTCAACAGCGTACGGTACCCTCTCCTGGGTACTTCGGAAGGTTTGAGATAAGAGGGACGAATGATGAATCGCATTATGTTTGATTATTTGTGTTAGGTTTAGGTTCGGGAGAACCTTTATTTGTCGACATGGCTATGGAGAAAGTTCTTTTTACACAACACTAAGGATGTACACATGGTTGCATGAAGTCGGACAATGATCAATAGAGTCGTCGAAGTTGGCACACTCCGACATGATGTATAATGAAGATCGATAGAGTCATGTGCCGAATAGGCACACAAGTTCTAGGCGTCTCGGGTTTCGTCCTGTGTATCACTACCGCGGATACCTGGACCGATAGAGTCGACTTGGAACTATAGAGAGTTCTAAGTGTTTCCGAATTGAGTATCTTTTCATGAATGGATTCTCATGAGGCCTTTCTATAATCGCCTCACATATACTAGTCATGTATATTTAAGTTGGGGAGGACTGTTGACTGAGCGACCCCGCCCTAAATCCACAACCAAACGAGGAACAGGAAATGAGGCGGCATTCGCTCACTCTAGGTCTGTCCATCTTAAATATACATGGCCGTAACGTATATGTTTAGCCGTTATAGTTTTACCTGATGAATTTTTAAATTTTATAACAGTGCTGCGACTTTCGCCTTACTGGGAAGAATTCACATTTGAATTAGTCTTTTATTGTTTTTAGTTTAGTTATCTGAGATCGAGAGACGTACCAAAAATCCACCGAGTGTCTTGATGCTCCTCCCTAAGTAGTAGAGTTAGGCTCCTCCTGTGTCTTTATCTTTCCTTCGGTTGGGCAGTCCTTCTTGAAGTGTCCCATTTCACCACATAGGTGGCAAACTATACGGGTCGCCGCGTTTGTGGTTGATGTAATGAACTCAACCGGGGTTCTGTAGACGCGAGCAGTATGCCCCAACATGTGGCGCCTAGCACAATAGAGTTCCCGGCAGGCACCATGATGATGGTAGCTACATTTGTCGCAACGAGGAAGGTTTCCTAGGTATGGTCTTCTTGAGATCGGGAGGGAAGGATTGACAGGAGTCTTAGCTGTCTCAGCTTGTTACCCATCGGAAGGTCCTTGAGCCGAGGCACTTCCCTCCTTAATCTTGAGTTTTATCTTTAGTGGGTTATAGTAAGGTTCTTGGGTTACAGGGTATGAAAGTGTTGGTTGCTGCTGTCCATTGCCAGGATCGGAAATCCCGGCAGGCAGCTTGCTAAAATTGGCATTGTTAGCATTTAGGTGAGCCATGACAGCTGCTACGGCTGCTGAGACTGCAGCTTGGAACATAGCTTCATCGAATAAGAGAGTAGGTTTCTTGCTTATGGGCTGGCCACGCTTCTTTTATGGCATGGTTTTCCTACACGGAAAGGAACACAAGGCAATGAGAGACGATGGTTAACCCTGGACATTTCTGTCCTGAACGCATTAGGCATAGATTTTTCCCATGCCTCGAGTACTGGTTGTCTGAGTGTCGACCTACATCCCTATGATGTAGTCATGGTAATCAAGGTAAGAGTGTGAGTGTCGGAAAAAGGCCATAAGATGCGAGTTGTTCCTACTAAGTTACCTTTATACTGGGAAAAGGTTTCACTCTCCGACCCGGAGAGATTTGAGAACGGTTCGGAACGAAACCGCAGAAAGAGAGGCTCACAAGGGCAAATGACTAAATTCCCTCAATAAAGATGCGGGGATCCGCCCTAATCATGTATCTGGCAACGGGAAACGACGATTTACCTAACCCTTAGCGTGAGTAGTGTAACCACTAACTCACTAAATTGTATCACTTTATGGGTGTATTAGCGTGACGAACACGAGGAAAAGACAATTCCCGGGTTCCATGTACCGGCTCCCTCGGTCTGCCTCGTATCTTTGACTGGGATCGGCGTTGGTTTCCTTCGGGTAGTTACCTAGGGTTCTCTCCTCGTATGGGCATATTGAATTTCTAATCCGCCTTCCTTCTGATTCCGACTCTGGGTGTCACCTCTTCATGATGGATGACTGGGAATCTCCGAAGTTTAGGCGAATTCTCTCACCGATGTCCCTAAAATGATACAGGCACTTGGTGAATTCAATAGCCTCGACCCAGTTCATTCGTTTCCTAGTTGGAAATCTTCTCAATGAACTTCTTCGAGGTCGGAATCAACTCTTCTGTCAAGCACTGAAGTGGGTAGGGTTTTCTACAGGGTTCGTGCGAGAATGGAAATGTCTAAAGAATCCTTAAGGGATTATTAACATTTCATTGGATGATCCATATCGAGTCCTGCTACGATTACACAGGGTATACAAATCATATATAACTTAGATCCAATAGGCCTTCGAATATGTGATACTACTCTAGAATCACATCCCAACGAGGAAAAGGAAATAGAGCGAAACCACACATTCCTAGCCTATGGGATCCTTATTATATATAACCTTGGGAGTATACCCTCTGTAGTTGTAGGTATATCAATAAGGATCTTTTTAGTTATTCACGCAAGGTTGGTTATGGATCCTAAAATACCCCTATGGTATTTTAATTCTTGTTTGTTTCCTTATCTTCTGAATATGAATTCTGGGATTAGTGTGGATCTTTTAGTGTTCTAAAATACTCCTATAGTATTTTAACTTTATGTTTGGCTCTATCATTCCTAGTTGTATGTTTCAGACCTGTTGTACACCACTATCACTCCCAAGCACACATTGATCGCATCTCGAATAAATGTAGTTGATCAGATTACATTTATAATAGCTTACGATTACATAACTGCCCAGGTTTGACTGTAGTGCTCAACATCCGAAGACTTTTATTATTGTTCTTCTTGTGATACTTTTGTTCGAGTGTTTAGATTCTGGATGTTATTATACTTTGGTAAAATATGGTTATATTTTAAAGTATAATTCTTGGTCAGAGTGTTTTATCCCTTTGTGCTTATAGGTTGTATATCTTTTATGAATTGATATACTTAGCTCAGTATAAACAATGCTCTGATACCAATCTGTCACACCCCAAAACCGGAATGGTGGAAACGTTCTGGGGTGGATGACGTCATGTCAAGTATCACAACACATGTATATAGTAATCAAAGTACAACAAAACATTTCATTAATAGTAATAGTTTTACATGGTTACATTACAATACATCAAAGTAATACAGACAATTATAATAAGTACAGCAAGGTACTAAGCCATCTTCATCAACAGCTCCGGGAGTGTACCTGTCTAATTGCTGACCTGATAATACAAGTTATTTGAAAAGCGAGTATCAGCATTTTTACAAATGCTGGTGAGTTCATAAGTATTTAGTGACATTTATTCAAATAACTTTATAAAGTAGTAGTTTAAGTGTTTATAGTGTATTAGAGTTCTTTCCAGAAAATCCTATATTTTCTTTAATGAAGCAGCCTTCTACAAAGACTGGTCAGTGTTATGTGGTAAAAAGTAGTTTTCCCTAAATTGCTATCATTATCCCAATACTGAATTTGATTTTTGAAGAAAGCAAACGACATCAGGGAATATCATATGCCTCAGTAATAAGGACTGCTGACTAAGGCAAGGAATCATAGACTCCAGGAAAGTATCGAACGAACGACACGCCTGGTTCAGTATAACAATGGAGGCACAGACCCCAGAAGGTACCAAATGAGAGGTACAGCTGGTAAGGTCTAGAACAGTGAATACAAATCCCAGACAGTATCAAATGAATGATACGTCTTGTAAGGTCAAAACTATGAATATAGTGAAAACAGTGGATACAATGAATACAGTGGAATACAGACCCCAGACAGCATCAAATGAATGATGCGTCTAGTAAGGTCTAAAACAAAGAAAACAGACCCCATACAGTATCAAATGAAAGATACGTCTTGTAAGGTCAAACAGTGTGACTCTGAAAATGAATTACCAGCATACAGTGTAAATTGCCGGTGAAATACCGTTACCTTAAAGCCATGAATTATAAGGTAACCCGGGATACTCGTAACCATACTGACTAGAGTTCCAGACGCCCTACAAAGCGTCTATAAGATGTGACATTTGTCACCCGTTAGCTTGGTAGGCTGGGACTGTAGCTAGCAGTCTGGGTGCGCGGTTGTCAATCCCGTATAGATCTATACACACAATGTCCTCTCTCCCTACACGATTCTCTGGTTACCAACTAGATGACGGAGAAGGCCGTGTCCTGAAGATGCATCCCAAATAGTGGGTAGAGACTTCCAAATAGTGGGTAGTGTGTTTCTAATGTAAGTGTAGACTAGAGGTAGAGACTCTTAACTGAATCGACTAGAGCATTCCTGTACTCCCATACTCATATACATAGTATATAACTAATGAACCAAACGACCTTCGGACGGACATCCCATCCCACCAGACCACATCTCAACGAAGAAAAGGAAATAGGGCAGACGAACCTTCCTAAGTCTTTCAATCATTACTTATATGTATCTATATAAGCACAGTCATACATCTAACTACGACTGAGTGTGTATCAAGTGAAAGTGATTCTTGTGAAGTAGGAGTGTCTATCAAGTGAAGTAGGAGTGGTCGCAAGTGAAGTAGGAGTGTCGAACAAGTATAAGCGTATCACGAAGTAGAGACGACATAAGTGAAGTAAGAGTGTCTATCAGGTATCAGCGACTACAAGTATAAGTGAAGTAGGAGCGATATCAAGTATAAGTGAAGTAGGAACGTATCACTAAGTGAGAGTGTGAACAAGTATAAGCGACCATCAGGTATGACTGTATCACGAAGTGGAGACGTTATCAAGTATAAGTGTATCTCAAAGTGGAAACATTATCGAGTAGAAGTATAAAATCATAGACGTAAACTTTGGAATACCTTTATATTTTAAGAAAATCATGACTTGTTATTACTTTGTGAATTAAGTTGGATGCAAGAACTTTTAGAAATTCTTTGGAAACCTTTCATAAATCAGTTTGAAATGGAACTTTGATAAAACAGTAAAAGTAAGAAGTTGAACAAGTGAAAACCTTTTAGAAAACCATTTATAGTGTCCTACTCGGTAAAACAGTATACAGTGTGGTAAAAATCTTGTGCATGCGGGTTATCAATCACATGTGATTGATATGATAACTATCATGTTTAACTTGTATTCCCCCCCTATAAAACAATTAAAATCATTTAAAAGGTTCATTTAGGGGTATGAACTCACCTGGTGTAAGTAGGTCCGACGAAGGTGCCGTTTGGGCGTTCGGTGTCACGTAAGGACTCGAACACACTCAATGACCTATATAACATACTATAGCATATGTTCACATACAATTAGTATATTTAATACTAATTAAACAAGTATACGCGCTCAAAGGAGCGGAAAACACTTTGGATAAGTGTTTGGGTGTCCCGGGTAGCGTCTAAAGGTGTGTATGGCTTAGGAATGGAGTTTACTCTCCAAGAGTAAACCCTTAATATGTAGTTTACGGCCCAGGGACTACTCACCATGAGTTTACGGCCGTAAACTCATGGTGAGGGTATCTAGTGTGTTTTAAGGCTTCAATCTTATTCATGGAATTATTCTAGGTCCAATTCTAAGTGGTATGGATGAGTTTAAGGCTTCTAAGAGCATCATTATGGAGTTTACGGCCCATGAACCATCCCTAAGGGAGTTCGCGGCCGTGAACTCCTATACCATGGTTTTATTGAAGTTTCAAGTCCTTATTACACTCCTAGCATTTTATAGTAGTAGTCTAACGCCATTTGGGGGAGAAAACTTAATGTTTTGACATGCTTAAGGGTGTTTACGGCCCTGGTACATACCTGGGCCGTAAACTCCTTTTGACCCTTCAATTTGTTGTGTTTAATTGATCCAACCCCAATTACTAAGTCCCTAAATTGTGTATGAAGCCTAAGGGTGTTTTAGGAGTGGGTTAGGGGAACTTTTGCAAGCTTGTGAGGTGTTTACTTCCTTGGCATAAGCCTGGGCCGTAAACTCCATTTTACATTCTAAAACCTTATGTTTAAATGATCTAAACCCAAGAGGATAAGCCCCTAATTTATGAATTAAGTCCAAGGGTGGTTTGGGAGTGTTTTTGGGGCATTTTAACAAGATTTAGCGGTGTTTACGGCCTAAGCATGTGCTTGGGCCGTAAACTCTCTTTTATGCCCAAATTTGATTGTTCAAAATGTGCAAACACTCCTAGGCTAATTCCTCTATTTATTTCCAATCTTTTAGGGACAAGTTTGGGTCATTTTGGCCTTATTAAAGGGGTTTACGGCCTAAGGAGGGGCTTAGGCCATAAACTCCATTCTAACAGCTTCTAAGTCCGAATTTTTAGCTATAAAAACGAATCAATTTATTTAGAATAAGCTAGGGTAAGCGGACTTACGATTTGGAAGCGTTTGGTGGCGGATTTGGGGCGAAAACTGGTCTAGAGAGAGAGTATAGAGAGAGAGAGTGTAAAAAGTCTCCAATGGACTCCATTCACCCTTATATAGGGTTTTGGGTTGTCACAACAAAAGACTTCATTTTGAAGCTTTTGCACCCTCTCTCACTACTCTCTCTCTCTCTCTACAATTCAAATCTTGGTCCTAAATCATCAAATTCAAGCTTCAAATCATCAAGGTATCTATCCTAACTCGTAGTATAACTTTTTCAGCTTCCAAATCCGTGTTCAAACTATGAATTAGTACCATAAACATGTGTTTACAGCCTAGGATCACTCATGGGCCGTGAACACATATAAATTGGATTTTGGAGCCCAAAAACCCTCCCAAATCACTTATGGAGCTTGGATTCGACTTAAGGACTTAATGGAATGGACTCGGAACACCTTCAACTCAACATTTGGGGAGTAAACACGAGTTTACTTCCCAAGAACATGCTTGGGCCGTAAACTCCATATCATGGGCATAAACTCAATTTAAAGTGTTAAGATGCCACTTAAACACATCATAAGCCTTGTATTAAAGTCTAGAAGCAACCACAATCGATTTAGGGGCCTTAAACATGATGAAAACCACTCCTAAAGGGTCTTACGGCCATAAACCTCCCAAGGATAGGTTCCTGGGACGTAAACTCCTATACATTAGTCAAATGATGCCATAAATACATTCCAAGGCATGTAAAATAAGTTTAAATCACTTGTGATTGATCTAAGGTCACCAAATCATGAAGAGAAAGGGTACTTAGGAGCTTACGGCCGTAAACTTCTAGTTTACAGCCATAAACTCCATTTGGTAACCCCTTTGTAGTTTAATCCTTCCCTATGCCTTAGACTAAATCCTAACAACATTTCCCTATTGTTGTTTGACCCTTGAGCACCTTAAAACCCATCATCCATGAGTTCACGGCCGTGAACTCATGTGGACATGGTCTTAGGGCCGAAAACTCCATCAGGAGTTTACTCTTGAAGATCAAACTCCATATCTAGGCCCTATACATCCGTAGATGTCACCCGGGTCACTTCAAACACTTAATTTGAAATGTTTTCGCGTCTTGGAGTGTATAATCATATCTAATTAGTGAATTAAAGTCTAATATGATACATTTGTGTATCGTTTCATATTACATAGGAACCTCGCGCGTTAACAAGCCTCGAACCGACACTTAGCATCCAAACCGACACATTTTCCCCACTGGTGAGTTCGTACCCTTACACTTTTTCAATGTTTTTCAATGTTTTTAGGGGGGGAATACAAGCAAAAGTACAAGAATATCTTGTACTTAAACTATTTATTACATTTAAAATGGTTTGATATTCACATGCTTTTAAAATTCGTAACAATATTAACCAACCGTTTAACCTGTACAGCTAGTTTTCAAACTGTTTGTGAAACTACTTATAAACTGTCATGTTTTATATTTCACAAATGAATTGTGCCATAACATTGTTGTTAAAAGCATTAGATTAGTACATTTGATTTATCCTCGGTAACACTCCACAAAGATACGCGAGTGGAGGATTCACCGTTTGTAGCAGGATCTTTCTGTATTATTACTAGTAAATTTGTTATTCCTATAAATTGGAGACACGTCCTCGGAAACACTCCACAGAGATACATGAGTGGAGGACCGCTTCTGTAACCAGAATCTCTTAGATAGGGAGCGTGACTTGAGTGTATAGATCTATACAGGGCTGACTACCCCACACCTGGCTACTAGCTACAGCGGAACTGAAAGGTTCAAGGGTGACAAAAGTCATAAAATGATTTGGACTACTTATTGCCGTATCTAGTCTATCGTATGGTTATGGAACTCGCAATTAGGATAACAGAGATTTACTTGTTAGTAATAATGAGTTTAGTAACTAGTTTAGTTTATACTTATTAGTTTTATATACATGTTAAAACTAATACACTACACAAGGATAACCAAGTTTTCAGAATACATCTTTTACATTACATTTTGGATTGGTAACCAACTTTTGGGAAAATATGGGATTTTCATGGGATAACAGTTGTTCATAACCAGATTTGTGTAACAAAACAGACAACCAAACTTCACATATAAGAAAATATGGGATTTTCTTGGTTTCGTAACTTTTTCAAAAACCGAAAGGAAACTTGTTCATTTTCAGAAAAAAAAAAACCGCTTATGAACTCACCAGCTTTATGCTGATTTTCAAACTGCTTGTATTCTCAGCTCCGCATTAGACAGGTACCCAGCGATCCTTTTGGCGAAGACGGAGTACGTAGATGACACGTCTTTACTTTTGTCCATATATACATATGCATAACACTTGTAACACTTTGTTTTCAAACAAATGTAAATTTTCATATGTAATGTAATGGTTGTTTACTTTGCTTACTATGTACATTGGTTGTGATACTCAACATGAAGTCACCTTCGCCCTGGAACGTTTCCGCCCTGGGTTTCGGGGTGTAACATATGCTTTCACAATACGAAGTGTTTCAGATAAAAGAATAGAAAAAGTTCTATCTAGCTTTAGTATTGTTCTCTATTTATAGGAAAACAAAAAGCATACAAAAAATACAAAGGGCTAAGCATTACAGTTTCGAAACAATTTGCCTTTGTAATAATGTTACAAACTAACGAAGCTACTCTATGTCCTTTAACGCCTTACAACAAAATTCGACACTTACAATCTCTCCCTTTGTTACAACTATTCACCCTCTTAATGGCGCCAAAAACTTGAATGAATATTTTATATATAAATATTATCATGTGTTCAATTTTAAATTTTAATCTTCCATGGCTAAACTAATACACAGGCGGTTGACCTAATCATGTAGCAATATTGTTTTGGTAAGACCAGATGTCAATCTCAAGGAGAATGTGATTACTGCTAATTAAGTTATGAACAATAAAGTAAAGAAGGGATTTTTTCTAAGTTTAATTAAACTTAATAAAACAAACACAAAACTAGAGTGTAGTTATAGAGATCAAGATCTTTTCACAAAGATTTCAATCTCATAGTCGGGTATGGTGGATTCAAATAAAGTTCAATTAGTATTAGTTATTATCTACGGATTTATAGTGTAATAGTTATGTTGATCAGATTTAGTAAATTGTACAATTATAAAGACAATTCACACAAGTATCATGCAATTAACTATCTAAACTATTATAATTAAGTGTGTAATGTGTTTTGAAGTTTAATTTCCAATATAAAATAAATTAATTATCATTTTTATTATTTACAACAATAATTTGATAAATAGTATGCTCTTATTCCATATTAATGGAAAGATATATACATAATAGATAATAGTTGACAATGGTAAAGGGGTGGATGTAGCCGAGTAGATCAAGGTTGTGGATTTTGTATCCCCCATGCATGTGTTAAGTTCATGTCATTCGCCCAAATTTATTTTTTAAATAAATTGTTCGCTACTAGTAGATTTTATTATTGAAGATGTCACAACTTTCTACTTTATTTGTTTTGTAAGACAAAGAAAGTAATTATAATTTCTATATTATTTACTACGAAAAAGAAAAATCAAATTATCAATAATTATCCGTATATGCATCTTAAGTAAATAAATGTATTTCTTTATCATTTAAGTTAAGCTTATCAAATTTGTCGGTTATACAACTAAACAACTCAAAAGGAACATAAACATTTAGTGTTCTTATAAAGTACAGGAATATGATGTGTTTATTGGTAATTTGGTACTCCTATATTTAAGTAGGAACACATTCATATAATATCTGAATACAAACTGCAATGGTAGGAGGTGTACATACGAAGCAATCACAATCAAGTTGATTTGCACATCTTTCAACAACACCTTTATTGTCGAGAATTGGGCTTGGAGTTTGGTTTTTACTATCAACGTCTAAGTTTTTCTGCCGTTTTGCAAATTGAACCGGTGAGGCTGCAATAGCACAAACACATGTATACATTATTGATCATTCTCCAAATGTTTATGAAACATAAGGAACGTCATAAGCCTTATTTGTGTTATATACATATATATATATATATATATATATATATATATATATATATATATATATATATGTATATATATATATATATATATATATATATATATATATATATATAGGTTCAGGTTCATTTGAGACCATTTTAATTTTGTGAGACCGTGAGACCAAATCTAAAAATAATTTTAAAATGCAAAATAATTGGAAAAATCCAAAAATTCATGTTTTAAATATTGTTTTCGGAACATGAATTAACTAAAAAAAATTAAAAATAAAAATAAATTCCGTTTTTTTAAGTATTATTTTCAGAACATGAATTAACTAAACAAAATAAAACATACATAAATATAAATTCCATTTTTTTTGAAAAATACGTGAAATATTCTAATAGAATATTACACTCTACGTATTCTAAAAAATAATTTTTAAATACAAAAGAAATGGAAAAATCTAAAAATTCTTTTTTAAATATTATTTTCGGAATTTGAATTAACTAAAAAAATAAAAAAAATACGTCTCACGGTCTCACAAAATTAGGCTGTGTCACATAAACCTAACCCTATATATATATATATATATATATATATATATATATATATATATATATATACATATATATATATACACACACACACACAAACACATATCTATATATATATATATATACATACATATATATATATATATATATATATATATATATATATATATATATATATATATATAATGAGAGAGAGAGAGAGAGAGTGAGAGAGAGAGAGAGAGTGAGAGAGAGAGAGAGAGAAAGAATAACCTATAGTGAAAATGAATATGATGAAAAACATAATTTTGAACAAAACATTCATCTTAATTCGTTTTGAGATGGACTTATTTTATGAACTATAGTAAATAATTGTATGAAGTTTATAGAGATGAAGGAAATTTATAATTAATACTATAATAATTACTTATTTCTAGTTACCAAATATAAAATTTTAATAAAAAAACATTTTCCTAACCAAAACTAACATTTCAATTAGTGATAATATTTCTAGGGTTCGAAAGAAAATTTTCTATTATTACTATAATGATTATTTTTTGGTAATTTACAAACATAAAATTTCAATCAAAATACAATTATAGTGAATGTGTGTGCATGTGTGTGTTCGGATCTTTATATGTAAATAAGGAGGATATATATTGTAGCACCCTATTCATACTTGGCGAGGATGTAATTTGGTATCCGAATACAAAACAAATTTTATAGTTATAGCTGATGCGTTCTATGCATTACAACATTCCTATGGTGCGCATGCAACCCTATTTGCGTTGGAAATAGGTTTTCCTTAAGTTATACATGTAACTTGATTATGTAAAGCAAAACCTTAATCTAGCATACATAACTTCGAAATTCTAATTCAAATGAAGGTTAGAATAATACATTTCTTGTTGAATTCTTGACATTGACCTTCAAGAGCTTAGTGCCTCAATTTTTGCTCCTCTAATGGAGTCAAAAACACCACTAGCAACGAGGAAGAACAAGAGAGAAAGAGGAGAAATCTTCAAAAATCGCCCAAGCTTTAATCATGGCTTCAAGTGTCCGATTTTAGGAGCCTAGGGGTTCATTTTATAGTTGAGGCTTACTAAGGTTTTTTACTGGAAACCCTAATTCCCTTGTTTAGGGTTTCTAGTAGCCGAAACTATAACTTTTATTGATTCACGTAAGCCTTCTATGAAAACTCTATGGGCTCCCCATAGATTTTCGTCCATCCTATACCAATAAGATGCATTAGCCGAAACTATAACTATTATTGATTTACGTAATCAGTCCTTGTTCTTCTAATCAGTCTCTTTTGCTCACCAAATTAATTTTAAATTAGTTTCTGAAAATAATATGATTTCTCAATTAATATATTATGTAATATTAATCGAGTAATGAAACGAGATCAGAGTTGGATTGAATTAAGAACACAGAGAGTAAATATAATCTAGTTTCAGCTCATATTATGCTTTCACGATACAAAGATTTTCAGACAGAAGAATAGCAAAAGTTCTATCTAGCTTTAGTATCGTTCCCTATTTATAGGAAAAAAGATAGCATACAGAAAATGCAAAGTACTAGGCAGTACAGTTTCGAAAAATAATGCCTTTGTAATAATGTTACAAACTAACGAAGCTACTCTATGACATGCGACACATTACAACAAAATTCGACACTAACAATCTCCCTTTTTGTTACAATTGTTCTCTCTCGAACGGCGCAAAAAACTTGAAATGAATATTTTATATATAAATATTATCATGTTTTAAATTTTAAATCTTAATCTTGCATGGCCAAACT
Source organism: Lactuca sativa (assembly GCF_002870075.4). Lineage (NCBI taxonomy): Eukaryota > Viridiplantae > Streptophyta > Magnoliopsida > Asterales > Asteraceae > Lactuca > Lactuca sativa. The sequence goes on along the minus strand of NC_056623.2, from coordinate 157,007,320 downwards.
AATACACAGGCGGTTGACCTAATCGTGTAGCAATATAGTTTTGGTAAGACCGGATGTCGATCTCAAGGAGATAGAGATTACTACTAATTAAATTATGAACAATAAAGAAAACAAGGGATTTTTTCGATGTTTAATTAAACTTAATAAAGCAAACATAAAAACTAGAGTGTAGTTTTAGAGATCATGATCTTATCACATAGACTTCAATCTCACATTCGGGTATGGTGGATTCCAATAAAGTGCAATTAATATTAGTTATTATCTACGGATTTACAGGGTTGGTCCTCCAATCGCATATCTCTGTGGAGTGTTTCTGAGGACGAGTCTCCAATTTATCTGAATAACAAATCTACTAGTAAAATCTATTACAAACAGTGAATCCTCTACTCGTGTATCTCTATGGAGTATTACCGAGGAGAAATCAAACGTACCAATATGTTGCTTTTAACAATAATGATATGGAACTACTCATTTGTGAAATATAAAATATAACAGTTTATAAACAGTTTCACAATGGCTTGAAAACTGACTGTACAGGTTGGTTAATACTGTTTTCCAATGTTAAAAGCATGTGATTATAAAACATTTTAAATGTAATAAATAGTTTAAGTACAAGATATTCTTGTACTTTTTCTTGTATTCTCCCCCTGAAAACATTGAAAAACACTGAATAAGGGTAGGGGTATGAGCTCACCAATCGAGGAACGAGTCGATTTGGATACTAAGTGTCAGTTCGGGGCTTGATAACGCGCGAGGTTCCTATGTAATATGGAATGATACACAAATTTATCTAATTAGACTTCAAACTACTAATTAGATAAGAGTAAACACTTCTAAACGCGAAAACACTTCAATTCAAGTGTTTGGAGTGACCCGGGTAGCATCTATGGCTGAGTATGGCTTGGATATGGAGTTTACTCTTCAAGAGTAAACTCCTTTAGGAGTTTATGGTCCAAATGACCCACTCCCCATGATTTTACGGTTGTAAACTCATGGTGGGGGTGTTCTTGGTTGCTAAATAGGCTTATCACTCATGAGGGTTGATGATAGGCTTGGTTTCAATGCATTTGAATGTGTTTTGAACATCCTAAGGACCATTTGAGGAGTTTACGGTAGTAAAATATGAGTTTACGGCCATAAAATCTTATGTGCCATGTCTTAAGGTGTTTTGGTGGTCCTAGGTAAATTACAATGCACATAGGAAGGTTCTAGGGTTGATTCCATGGCTTAGGAAGTGATTGGGACTTGAATTGACCTTGGAAAAGTAGTTTACGGTGTATGAAGATGTTCTTGGGAGTTTACTACCTTAAACACATGAGTTTACAACCGTAAACTCATGTTTGTCCATGATTCATGGGTTTTAGTGGTTGTAGGTTAAGCATACAAAGTTCTAGGTCCAATTCCAAGCCATACAATGTGTTAAAGGCACTTTAACACCCATTGGAGGAGTTTATGGTCTAAGGAGGTGTGTTAATGGTCCAAGAATGTTCTTGGGCCGTAAACTCAAGTTTTCCCCAATTGTGTATGTTTAGGTGCATTTCTTGAAGGATTATAAGGTTCTATGCACTCATGGAAGTTTGTTGGAGGTGTTTAGGGGCATTTTGACAATTTAAAAGGAGTTTATGGTCCATGAATGTGGCTTTACAGTCCAAGCATCTTCTTGGGTAGTAAACTCATGTCCATATCGCAAATGGTGTGATTTTGGGGTCCTAAGCTCATCCATGCAAGTCCAAAGGTCTTAACTAAGCACTAGAAGTGGTTTGGAGGGGTTTTGGGGCTTCAAAACCCTCTTTAAGGGTGTTCACGGTTTTGGGAGTGTCCCCAAACCGTAAACACATGTTCATGGTCTTTTTGGATAATTCAAACATGAATTTGCATACCAATCAAGTTAGACAACAAGTTAGGATAGAGTGCTCACCAAATTGAGGCTTGAAATGGGGTTTTTGGATCAATTTCGAGTTCTAGAGAGAGAGTAGTGAGAGAAAGTGATTTTAGAGAGAGAAAAAGCTTCAAAATGATGTCACTCAATCCCTTATATAGGGGTTGAGTTTATGGCCCGGTGGAATTCTACCAGATACTGACGTTAGACGAGTCTTTCAGTCGCACCCGATTGATTTGCCATAACCCGATATGGTTGAACCTAAAAATTTTCCAATTGTTAAATTGGGGTGTTATGATGAGTTTCTAATGTGTTTGGACACCTATTAAGTCATAATAAATGACCCAAATTTAATGACTTAATTTAATAACGAAACAGAAACAACTCGAAAACGACGAATTTATAAACAGAACGGGTTACAATAACGGAATGAACTTCGGGTTGTCACATTATCCCCCCGTAGAGGGAATTTTAGACCGAAATTCAAGATTAAGATACAAATCTTGGATTTAGAAATAGATACGGATACTTTTGTTTCATCGATTCTTCACGCTCCCAAGTGAATTTCGATCCCCGCTTGGCATTCCAGCGAACCTTCACTATCGGGATGCGGCTTTGCTTCGTACGTTCGATTTCTCGATCCATGATTTCGATAGCTTCCTCCACAAAGTTCAAGTTTTCATTGATCTCGATCTCGTCCAGAGGGATCACGAGGGTTTCATCGGATAAACATTTTTTAAGGTTCGAGACGTGAAAGACGGGGTGGATGTTACTAAGCTCTTGAGGTCATTGGACTTTATAAGCTACAGGACCGATCCTGGCGAGGATCTCAAAAAGTCTAATGTACCTTGGGTTAAGTTTCCCATGCTTTCCAAAGCATACCATGCCTTTCCAGGGTGAGACCTTCAATAGGACACGGTCTCCAACCTGGAACTCTTGGCTAGCTGCGTGTCTCCTACCTTTGCCCAGAACAAACGATCAACAATTACCCAAATGGTACTGGTGTGGTAATGGTTGTTATACGATAACTCTATCAAAGGCAGATGTGTGTCCCACGATTTTCGAAATCAATGACGAATGCCCTAAGCATGTCTTCCAAGGTTCGGATAGTTCTCTCACTATGTCCATCGGTCTGTGGATGATAAGCCGTGCTCATGTCTAGTTTAGTTCCAAGAGCTTTCTGAAGCTACTGCCAAAACCTTGAGGTAAACCTGCTATCTCGGTCAGAGATAATGGACGCAGGCACACCGTGCAATCGGACTACTTCTTGGAAGTAGATTCGCGTGAGTCTTTCCACATTGAATGATTCTTTAATTGGGATGAAGTGAGCGGATTTTGTCAAACGATCGACAATTACCCAAATGGTATCGTACCCACTCGGAGATTTGGGTAACTTGGTGATGAAATCCATGGTAATCATCTTCCATTTCCACTCGGGTATTTCGGGCTGCTGGAGCAGACCCGAGGGTTTCTGATACTCGACTTTTACCTTGGTGCAAGTCAAGCACTTGCCAATAAAAGTAGCGATCTCGGCTTTCATGTTTGGCCACCAATATTGTCTCTTGAGTTCCAAGTACATATTATCCGAACCCGGGTGAACAAAGTATCTGGTCTTGTGTGCTTCCTCCATGAAAACCTCCCTGAATCCTCTGAACTTTGGAATCCAAATTCGGTCCATGAAATAGTACACTTCGTCACCTCTGATCTCAAGTTTCTTATCCATTCCCCTCAAGGCTTCACTTGACACGTTCTCTGGTTTGAGGGCTTCTAACTGGGCGTCTCGGATTTGCATGGATAAACGGGAATGGATAGTCATCTTCCGTGTCCTTACTTTTTGGCTAGAACTTTCCTTTCGGCTAAGCGCATCTGCTACCACATTGGCCTTTGCCGGGATGGTAGCGAATCTTGCACTCATAGTCACTGAGTAGTTCTACCCATCGCCGTTGCCTCATGTTTAAGTCCTTCTGATTGATGATGTGTTGTAGGGTCTTATGGTTAGTGAAATTCGTACACTTGGTCCCATAGAGATAATGTCTCCAAATCATCAGTGCAAAGACTACGACTCCTAGTTCCAAGTCATGAGTGGTATAGTTGACCTCAAATGCCTTCAGCTGTCTCGAGGCATAAGCGATAACTTTTCCTCTTTTCATAAGCACACAGCCTAAGCCCTGATTAGATGCATCACAATAGACAACGAAGTCCTACGTTCCTTCGGGTAGGGACAGAACAGGTGTGCTGCACAAGGCTTGCTTTAATGTTTGGAACACAGATTCTTGCTTTTCACTCCAACAAAAGGGTACACCTTTCTGTGTTAGAGTGGTTAGAGGTTTGGCGATTCTAGAAAAATTCTAGATGAATCTCCGATAATAGCTGACGAGACCAACGAATTGACGAATTTTTGTGGGTGTCTTCGGTGCCGACCAATTCTCTATCGCTTTGATCTTAGATGGATCCACGTGAATACCCTGTTCGCTAACCACGTGGCCGAGGAAAGTTACCTTCCGAATCCAGAATTCACACTTGGAAAATTTCGCGTACAGCTTTTCGGATCTAAGGGTTTCCAACACTGACCTCAAGTGTTGTTTGTGATCTTCTTCGCTTCTGGAGTAAACAAGTATGTCATCAACGAACACGATGACGAACTTGTCTAAGAAGGGACGACACACCCGGTTCATCAGGTCCATGAACACTGCTGGTGCATTGGTTAGACCGAAGGGCATCACTACGAACTCGTAGTGTCCATACCAAGTCTTGAAAGTTGTTTTGGAAACATCACTCTCATGAACTCGTAGCTGATGGTACCCTGACCTAAGGTCTATCTTTGAGAAGTAGCTGGCTCCCTGAAGTTGATCGAATAGGTCATATATTCGCGGAAGGGGATATCGGTTTTTGATGGTCAACTTGTTCAGCTCATGGTAGTCGATACACATCCGGAAAGATCCATCTTTCTTCTTTACAAACACTACTGGAGCTCCCCAGGGTGAGGAACTCGGTCTGATGAACCCTTTGCTGAGCAACTCATTGAGCTGGGTGGATAACTCTTGCATTTCTGCTGGAGCTAAGCGATACAGAGGCTTGGCTACGGGGGTAGCTCCATGAATTAGGTCAATGCGAAATTCGACCTTTCGTTCAGGAGGAATTCCTGGAATATCTTCGGGAAAGACGTCAGGAAAGTTGCATACTTCGGGGATGCTCGCGAGGTCTTTAACTTCCTATTTCTCATTAACTTCCTGGATTTTTCGTAACATAGGATATCAGCATGATTGGGACTCAACCAATCCATGCCAATGATAACATAAAAGCTCTTTATGTTGACTGGCATAAGATCAATGGGAAAAGAATGGTCGTTCAGGGTAAGGGTACAACCTATGAAGATATCGCTAGCATTTTCTTTCTCACCGTTAGCCATTTTGACGGTAAACGTTTCGGTTAATGTTTGGGGATTATGTTTAAGGTTATGCTTGAACGAATGACTAACAAAGCTTCTTTCGGCACCCGAATCGAAAAGAATACTAGCATAAGAGTTGTCGAGAAGGAACGTACCCGAAACAACGGTGGGATCGGCGACTGCCTCTTCTCGTCCCATGGCTAGGACTCTCCCGGTGTTATCAGCAGTCGCCTTCTTAGGGCAGTTTCTTTTGAAATGCCCGAATTCTCCACAATTGTAGCAGGCCTGACCAACACCTGCTTCGGAAGATTGATTGGCTGATTGGGCTGGTGCTTTACAAAATCGAATCGTATTCCCCTTTTTACCACAGTTGGTGCATGAAAGTTCATGGCAGGGGCTGGGGTTATGGTGGTATTTATACTTGTCGCATTGGGGAAGGTTACGAGCATACCTACTAGTAGGTGTTTGAGCTGTGGATCCCATGGCAGAAGCAACAGCAGCAGGGATAGTAGCAGCATGGACTGCTACAATCTGTTGTTTCTTTGAGGATCCTTGAGAAGTCTGACTCTTCTTTTTCTTCCAAAACTTTCTTTTCTCACCACTCCTCTTGGTCGGTTCAGGAGTAATGGTTGCTTCCTCGTGGTCGTCACTGTGGTCAATCGGAGTCTGGGCTAAGCTTTTGGCACTATCATATGTATCCGGCCTCGCAGATAAGACATTTCCTTTAGTCGGTTGGGTCAGCCCCCAGATGAATCTCTCGATCTTTTTACTCTCCCGGGTACCCAATTTCGGACAGAGTAGCGCTAGGTCATCAAATCTAGAAGTGTAGGCGACGATATCAGAACCCTTCATCTTTAGGTTCCAGAGTTCATGCTCCAGCTTTTGAATCTCGCCTCGAAGGCAGTACTCAGCTAGAAGAAGTTCCTTCATGGCCTCCAACCTATAGCATTAGCTACAGGTAGAGTTAAGGATTTGACTCGGCCGTTCCACCAAGTCATGGCTTTATCGATGAAGGTACAAGCGGTGAACTTCACGTTATCAGACACCGAACAAGCACATATTTCAAAGATAGATTCAATTTTCTCAAACCATCGGGTGAGGGATATGACACCTCCAGTGCCATCGAAGGACGTGGGTTTCACGTTCATGAAATATTTATAAGAACACTCCTTTCGGTGTTCCTGGATACCTTCTTGGTTTTGGGGCTGTGGACCACCTCCTGAACCACCGGGGTTCATTTGAGACGGCAGTAATAGCTGCCTGGAGCATCACAGGGTCAAATTGAGGAGGAGGTGGTGGCAAAGGAGGATTGTTGTTCTTTGAGTTGGGTCTCTTTCTTAGAGGCATCTTGATCTATAAAGATCAGGAAAGAGAGGATGGTAAGTCCTCTGAATTGAATCAAGAGATATGACAGATATTGAATTCTATTAAGCGATAAAGCAGGAATGAGTTATCAAAGCAGATAAATTATCGCTAAAAGAATGACTGAGGAGCAACGTTGGAATGAGGATTTCTATAACGAAGTTGGCTCTAGAAATACTCCCATAGTATTTCTTGATTCGCTGCGACGACGGCTCATTGTTTGGGTATTGGGTAAGTTTTTGGCATGCCGCATACCACAGTCACTCCCAAGCACATGTTGGTCGTGTCTCAAATGAATATAGTTGGCCAGGCTATATTGATCCTATACATGACTACATAACTGCCCAGGTTTAACTGCAACGTACAACACCCATTTACTTATGTTTTGTTCTACTTGTAGTTACGGATCTCGACGGTTAGATATACATGTATACTTTTGAAAATACTTTTATTTTAAAGTATACTTTTAGTTCAGAGCACTTAGGCCCCTTTAGTGTTTATAGTCTTATACCATGTAACGTTTGGTATACTTGGTTCACTATAAACACGGGCTCTGATACCAATATGTCACACCCCGAAACCGAAGGCGGAATCGTTCCGGGGCAGAGGTGACTTCATGTTGAGTATCATAACCAATGTACATAGTAAGCAAAGTAAACAACCATTACATTACATATGAAATTTTACAATTGTTTGAAAACCAAGTGTTACAGGTGTTATACATATGTATATATGAACAAAAGTTAAGACGTGCCTTCTACGCACTCCGTCTTCGCCATAAAGGATCATTGGGTACCTGTCTAATGCGGACCTGAGAATACAAGCAGTTTGAAAATCAGCATAAAGCTGGTGAGTTCATAAGCGGTTTTGTTTTCTGAAAAATGAACAAGTTTCCTTTCGGTTTCTGAAAAAGTTACGAATCCAAGAAAATCTCATATTTTCTTATATGTAAAGCTTGGTTATCTGTTTTGTTACACAAATCTGGTTATGAACAACTGTTATCCCAGGAAAATCCCATATTTTCCTAAAAATTGGTTACCGAACTAAAATGTAATGTAAAAGATGTATTCTGAAAACTTATTTATCCATGTGAAGTGTATTAGCTTTATCATGTATCTAAAACGAATAAGTATAAAGTAAACTAGTCACTAACCCATTATTACTAACAAGTAAATATCTGTTATCCAAATTGCGAGTTCCATAACCATACGATAGACTAGATATGGCAATAAGTAGTCCACATCACTTTATGACTTTCGTCACCCTTGAACCTTTCGGCACGGCTGTAGCTAGCAGCCTGGTGTGGGGTAGTCGGCCCTGTATAGATCTATACACTCAAGTCACACTCCCTATCTAAGAGATTCTGGTTACAGGGGCGGTCCTCCACTTGCGTATCTTTGTTGAGTGTTTCCGAGGACGTGTCTCCAATTTATAGGAATAACAAATCTACTAGTAAAATCTATTACAAGCAGTGAATCCTCTACTCGTGTATCTCTGTGGAGTATTACCGAGGAGAAATCAAATGTAACAATATGTTGCTTTTAACAATAATTAAATGGAACTATTCATTTGTGAAATATAAAACATAACAGTTTATAAAGAGTTTCAGAATAGCTTGATAACTGACTATACAGGTTTAACGTTTGGTTAATACTGTTTTCCAATGTTAAAAGCATGTGATTATCAAACATTTTAAATGTAATAAATAGTTTAAGTACAAGATATTCTTAAACTTTTGCTTGTATTCTCTCCCTGAAAACATTGAGAAACACTGAAAAAGGGTAGGGTATGAGCTCACCTGTCGAGGAACGAGTCGATTTGGATGCTAAGTGTCAGTTCGGGGCTTGATAACGCGCGAGGTTCCTATGTGTGACAACCCGAAATTTCCATTCGGTCAAACCCTAAAAGTCAACCCCTTCGTATCATAAGTCAATGTCATTATTTCTTATTTTTAAGAAATGTAAAGTTCGTTTGATTATTTTAATATTATTTTTAAACGAACGGGTGAAAGAAAGTGTCGTCTCGGGTTTTGATTTTTGAAAACCGCAAACACTTCGCGTATTAGAAACAGCCAACCAAACTTTTATGTTTTGGGTTTAGAAATCACCAAAACCGTAAACTCATGCCTATGTATGAGTTTACTCCCAAAAAGTTAGTCATTTGTGTTTACTCCCCAAAAGTCAAAAGAGTAAACTCCAAAATATCCTCTCAAGTGTCATCCAAGATTTAATTCCAAATCTTCAAAGTTGTAAGTGTTCTAACCATTTCAAGTTAGTAAAACACTTAATCTAGTGTTTGTGCATTTAATCAATCATTCATTTATGTGTTTTGTTTAGGTTTTCCAAAACACCAAGAACACACACTAAGTGTTCTTCGCCTTTTAGCACAAATCAAGCCTTCCATTAGTAAGTGCTTCTATCTTTGAGTGATTTTAATCTAGTGTTACACTTAACCATCAAGAAAATATGTGAAGAACCCAACACTTGAGGTGTTCACGGTCCAAGGAGATGCTTGGGCCGTAAACACCATAAATGACACCAAAGTGTGTCTAAGCCTCAAATCTAAGCCCTAGTTGATGTTTAAACCTTCCTTGACATGTTTAAACCCTTCCTCAATGAGTTTAAACCTAGAAAAACATCAAAGACCATCAAATATAGGGGTTTACGGTTTGGAGATCTCCCAAAACCGTAAACACCTTAAAGTGAGTTTAAGTTGGTCGTTTTCCTTCCTTAGGCTTAGAAACTAGCTCATACACTTACCTAATTGTGTTAGGGACTTGAAAACATGGCTTTACAATCTTCCATATGGATTTACGGTTTATGAACCCAAGGGAAAACGCCATGAGGCCGTAAACTCATCAAAAGAGGTGTTTTGATTCCCTAGTCCATTCCAAAGGCCAAACCACTTAGTAGAATTGCTCCAAGAGGCTTGTTAAACCACCAAACAACACCTAGTCATTAGGACTAGTGTTTACGACCATAAACTCTACAGTCTACTGCCACAAACTCTTGGTGTCATGACCATCAAAACCGTAAACTCCAAGGGAGTTTACCCTTGGACCCCAAACTCACTAGCCTTTCCCTACAACACTTAGATGCAACCATTGAGACGTATAACACTTGTATAAAGTGTTTAGCATGTCCTAGAGTGTCTTAACTTTATTTATTAGTTCTTTAAATACTAATTGTGTATATACATATATCCTTATATGTTATTAGGATCTTTGTGCGTGTCTAAGTCTTCACTTGACACCAAGCACTTATCCGACACTTCCTTCCGATCCACTAACCACAGGTGAGTTCATACCCCTTAAACAATGTTTTAAACTATTTTTAAATGTTTTATGGGGGGGATACAAGTAGAATTATGCTAAATATTATATCAATCACATGTGATTAATTAGCAGCATTCAAATGATTGGCTACTCGTTAGCCGTTTTACCAAACAGTTTCCTTCAAATGTCTTTCATAAACACTTTATGTGTTTAAAACTTCTTATTTCTCTATACATTTTACTCTTTATATTAATTTTCAAACTTATTTACAATTGTGTTTCAAAAAAATGTTTCTTTATACTAAACCGTTTTATCAAACCCATGCCTTCAAATCGTTTTATAGATTGACATCAAGTTGATCTTTTCTTAAGATAACAATTATGTTCAAAGGTTTTACAAAACTTATTTATGCTTTTATATTATAAATTGCATGCCTCTTTATGTATAGTTATATAAGAAATGTTTTAAAGACTTAGGAAGGCTATCCACCCTATTTCTTTTTCGCGCTTGCGATGTGGTCTGGTGGGATATCGGGTACTCGTCTGAAGGTCGTTTAAATATTAGTTATACAACATATGTACATATATAGTCATAAAGGCCCTTTCAGTTCATCCCATGCCCTTGGGTAGCAAGGGTATACATCCATGCCCATACGTACCAGTTAGATTACTAGTAAACTACCATATGGGTAGTTTAGGAAGATACTAGAACTATTACTAGAATGCGATATCATACAATGAGTCAGTTCATTCATGAGTCAATACTTGCTAGATAGAGAGAACATACATTACTATGAGAACATATACATTACATTACTATGAGAACATATACATTACATTATTATGAGAACATATACATTACATTACTATGAGTACATATACAACTATACTAAGAGAAGAACATATACAACTATACTAGAAAGAGAACATATACAACAATACTAGAACATATACATTACACACGTAGAACTTTTCCGTATATTACATATACATATATACATTGACAAAATTGTGATCCACTGTATCGGAGCATGCCTTAAATGTCATGGCCCGAGTTGTAGCCAGAGTCTCTTGGAGGGAGAGCGTGAGTTTGCATATAGATCTATACTAGATTAACTATCCAACACCTTGATGCTAGCTACAGCCGGAACTGCAGGTCTGTGGGTGCCAAACGTCATTTCTTTTTACGACCTACATTTGTCGTTGTTACCAGTCAATAGTATGGTGCAACTAATCACATGATGCCTTCATATAAATCCGGTTTAAGGTAGTTAGTACAGCAGTAGTTCTCATAGTACTACACTACAGTACTACATAAATTTTCCCTTTACATATATTTAGTGATCTTTTCAATTAAGCATTGAATGTAAAAAAAAACTATATTTTGTTAATGATAGTTACACTTGGAAAATTACACACTTTTACAAGAAACGTACATTCAGAGCAGTTAGGTCTTGGTAGAAGACTACATTCAGATCAGTTAGGTCTTGGTAGAAGACACCTTCATATAATAGTAGGAATCATAGGGATTTCTAGGGTTTTTCAAACATTTATAGTTGTTTTACAAACATTTTCATACTTACAGTTCATATACACTTTCAAATACTTACTTACAAATTCTTACATACAAATACTTACTTACAAATTAAGACACTAAAATACTTATGATCTCACCAAGTTTAAAGCTGATACTCGCTTTCAAAATTACTTGTATCCTCTGGTCATCTATAGACAGGTACAGATGCAAGGTTTAGAGAAGATGGACCTCGTTCAAGACTCATCTTTCATTTTGATTTATGCTTTAGTGTCTATTATAATTTGACAGAACACACTTCTATAATAATTATTTTATTAATGCAATGGATGATGGTGTTGCTTGTTTTCTACTTTACATTGTTGTGATATTGTACATGACGTCCTCCGCCCCAGAACGTTTCTGCCGTTCTTGGTTTTGGGGTGTGTCAGATTGGTATCAGAGCATTGTTTATAGTGAATTAAGTATATCAACCCATAAAAGATACACTAACTATAAATACATAAGGGATTAAAAATACTCTGACCAAGTGTCTATACTTTAAATAATAAAATATTTGGGCAACACAAGAGGGCTTAGAGACATATGGTAAAACCTGGGAAGATATAGCCTGATCACCTATATTATCCAAGGGTTGACTAGCATGTGCCTAAGTGTAGTTGTGTGGTTTCAACAAGTCTAAAATCTTACCAACCCTACCACAATGAGAACAGTAGAACATAACATTAAACTTAAAATACTATAGGAGTATTTGGTGTTACTATAAGTAGTTTATACTTGAGAACTAAAACGGGATCTTCATTACGAAGTTGATAGTTGTTAAGTGGATACACTAAGGCTATATGTAATTAGGATGTTATAACTTAGAACCTGTGAAAATTTTACTTCACCCCTATTCTGTGTGAATATGGAGTTAAGGTCACTTATTCGAAGGTCTATCCTGTTTAGATTACACATAACTGGTACGCACTTCACAAATAGCGATGTAACTAATGAAGATTTTCTAAATAATTATCTAGATAGTTCGTCTAATAATTATTCTCTTACACCAATTCTCGCATAGATAACATAGATGGACTCCATCCCCACGATAACCTGTACCTTCCGAATGAGGTCATTGTTGGATGGTTTGAAGAAGAGCCAGATAATGATAATCATATCCCTGTGAATGATCACCATGATGAAAAGCTTTCAGACGGGCTAACTCCGAACCTGAGGTTGAGAACCTACCCCAAGCAGCTTCCCTTCAAATTCCTAACCCTCGTCTAAGTTTTCATGGTCCGACGCCTCCATGGGTGGAATGTTTGGAAACATGGAGCCAAGGACAAGATCAGCACATACCATACGATGGGGACCGAAGCTTTTATGACCTGAGCAATGGGGGCTCAGCAGACAGAGTCTTGCCAATCTTGGTCTGCACAGTGGCCCGAAATGAGATTCAAGGCAGGACAGCCCTACATCATATCACTGAAGTTGTCGCCAATGCGAGAATGCATACCCTCCGCACCATTCGTCTAGAAGATGGTCGCGAGAGATCTGAGAGAAACCTTGAAACCCTGCTGCAAGCACTGGCTAAATCACGAGCCAAAGTCATAGAGCTCCGAGTACACCAGAGGGTGTATGAAAGACACCTACTTGACGTGGAACGTCAATTGGCTGAACTAAGAGTTCACCAGAGGGATGACCGTCGCCAGTAGTAGACACTTTACTTTATTTTCTTTATTAAAAGGAATCCTTTTTTCTGTCTATGCCCGATGTGGCATTTTCAATGAAACTATCTTCTACTGTAAGTACATTTGGTTAGATCTTTATGCTGTCAAGAACTATCTTCTATGGATATGTTGTAAGACCTTTACAAGGTTATTTTCCCGAATCTTTACGTCATGAATATCAAAGATATTGATAGTCGGCTAACTTCTGTGTCATTCTTTATTCAAGTACCCTTATCATAATTTCATTGGAGTCTATCTGAAACATGCTTTAGTCAAATCATTGAACTATAGTAATTTAACTCCGGAGACATTTCCAAGTCTCTTTCAGTGGTTGGATCTTGTTATGCGCCAACCCACGATACCTCGGCTTGAACGACAAACGTCTTGAGACCATTCTACAAACTCACTTCCATTCTGTACTAGGACTGCATCATAGGGATGTAGGTCAAAACTCTGTGAACATACTTCCAATCCATGCTAGGACTGCATCATATGGATCTAGGTCAAACTTTCGAGATCATAGTCATACTCTTTACATGAACAATCTAAGTACATCAAGGTTCAACCAGAATCGCTCACAAAATCCTTATCTTTCGTGTTACAGAATCATGCCGTCATCCGAAAGCAATCAGTCGAACAACGAAACCTCCGCTTTTCCAATGGACGCCGCTACCTTCCAAACAGTAGTTATAGTTGCCGTGGTAGCTGCCGTAACCGCTGTCCTTGCGCACCGTAGCGCTATCAGCACAATCAATGCTGATGATGGAATTGAAGTTTTCAATCGTGGTATCCATCCAGGAAGTCGACAAACGGTAACAGTCACAGGCTCGCAAAGACGAAAAGCAGAGAACAAGAAATGAAAGCGTCAAGCCCAGAAAGAATGCAAGAAATCCCAAAGGCTGGCTATGCAACAACAGCAAGTGGAAACTCCTGCCATTCCCGTACCGATCAGGCCATACGAGGGAAAAATCCCAAAGTGTGAAAAGTGTAGTTTCAATAATCATGGGGCTTACCATGAGATGCAATGTTGCAATTGCCTAAACATAGGGCACCATGCTCGTAACTGTAGAGCACCGACACGACCCATCACTCAAGTACCTTTCATCGGGACTAACCCTACACACGAGTGTAGTTGTAATGTCGAATGATTTAGGAAGCAATTTTCAAAGTGGAGTAACGAGGAAGGCACTCGTCTCCACATAACACTGGCTAAACACCGCAATCCTGTCACCAAATCTAGTACTAGCCAGTCATGCCACCAATGCGGGGAGATAGGGCACGTCAAGAAGCATTGCCCTATAGCAAAGAACTCTGGCGTAGATGGGAGGATTCTCAGGATCACAGCTGCGGGAGAACCTGCTCCGGAACCAATGTTAATGTAATTAATGCGTTTCGTTGTAACAGACTTATAAACTATCCAGAACTAGTGCAACTAGAGTCTTACCTTTTTGCGAGATCCTGTCAGTATAAGGATGCTCGTGCTGCGTATACTTGCCTTTTGTAGTATACCTAATTCGCAACAATGGTCTTGTTGTAAGTCTAAAGTATTGTAACTTCGGTGATGGTTGCACGGGTGTGTATTGTCTGTAAAACGTTTTATGTTCAAATCTAATGTCTTTAAGTTTCAGTATGATTCCGACACTATCATACGAGTCGATTCAATTTGATCTTCACGAAAACAGCTTCATACGTACATCTCTCTCTTCTAAATCGCTTTTTCAGCGAAGCCGTCATATCAGAACACCGAAGTACTCATGCCATGAGTACCTCTTAGTTATTCTTCTTTCCGAAGAAATCCCCGAAGTACCACTCGTGCAATACGTCAAGTTTAATCCAAGGATTCATGCGATTGATCTACCACTGAGGAATGTATACATAAGAGTGATATATAATCAAGGTTCTACAGGTTTAGAATTGATGATTCTGTTTTAACTTCTTTTTCCTCAAAAGGAAGTGAGCTTAAAGAAGAATCAGTTATTTGACTACCTTTTCAATCTTAATTATATACGACTCGTGTACACGAGATTGTGATTGTGAAAACATGTATGAAATCTAATATGAACTTCAGGACAAAGAACTGCCTAAGCCTACGAGTAATCGCATCGTCATGTGAACAAACTTAGAACCCAGTATGACTCCCGTAAACAGATCGCCCTACATTCTAAACATCTACGGAGATACAAGAACAGTACAGACGACTTAACGAACTACGAAGAAATAGAATTAGAAGACTAGGCTTCTCACCCTGGAGAACCCCGGTCTTATTCTTCCAGAGATCGGCAGATTGCATCGTATGTACCTCGGATATTGAGGACTCCATCAAGATTTTTCATTAGAAATCGTTATCTCTGCCTTGCATAGATTAAATGGTTGAGCAAACGCAAGGAAAGAATTACTTTCAGAATTGGGTCTGAGATCCGAGTATCACTAGTTCGATTGTTAGGGAAGGATGTCCGGAAGACTATCTTCCAAACTCGATGCGGACACTTCGAATCCGTAGTGATACCCTTCAGATAGGACCAATACGCCCATAGTATTCATGAGTTTAATGAATAGAGTTCGTCTTTCTTACATGGATAAGTTCGTCATTCTCCATGTAACGACTAACTTATCTACCCTCGTAGTAAGAAGGAACCCATGGAAACATTACCGTCGGAGGAACTTACGCAAAGTTCTCTAAACACGAGTTTTGAAAATTAATGGTTAGATTTCCTACGACACTCTATTAGTGATGTGGAGAATTTTGAGTACTCTTTCAATTTGTCAAACCGCTGAGAATTTGTCGACACCAGAGACGCCGACAAAAATTCGCCACATTCTAGGTCTTACAGACCTACTGTCATAGTTCATTCTGAACTCCTCGCAAATTACAGGAACCCTTTCGACTTTGACCCAGCAAGGAGTGGCCCTTGACTGGGAAGTTTAGCAAGAGAAAGAACCCTTGGAAGCTCCAAGTGAGAGACTAAGTTCTTTAGGAAAAACTCACTCTGGGAATGGCTTAAAACGCTTCGTATCGCGTGGAAAGCAAAATCCAAGATAGATAGGACCTCCGGGATTCTTACCAGAATCGGTCTTG
Organism: Lactuca sativa; assembly: GCF_002870075.4. Lineage (NCBI taxonomy): Eukaryota > Viridiplantae > Streptophyta > Magnoliopsida > Asterales > Asteraceae > Lactuca > Lactuca sativa. The sequence goes on along the minus strand of NC_056623.2, from coordinate 156,991,096 downwards.
TACCTCGCACAAACTAGACCTACTCCGCAAACTCAGCAACGTACATTTTACTCTTCACGTCTCGATTGTGAAACCATACCTTTCCGTTAGGATTCTTGTAAGTCCACTCGTAGAGATCCTCGCCTTCGTATTTGAACCGCAGTGACCCTCGACCGAGAGGTCAAGCGGACGAAGCAACGTAGTCTCCCGTTAGTGAAGGTTCGTTGGGATACCAACAGAGGACCCGATTTCACTTAGGAGCGCTAGAACCAATCAATTAGGACGTTCCCTCCTCTCGACTCGATCATTCATACCAACTTGCTCATCTAAATTCTAATTTTGGGACGAAATTCCCTTTAACAGGGAGATGATGTGACAACCCGAAATTTCCATTCGGTCAAACCCTAAAAGTCAACCCCGTCGTATTATAAGTCAATGTCATTATTTCTTATTTTTAAGAAATATAAAGTTCGTTTGATTATTTTAATATTATTTTTAAATGAACGGGTGAAAGAAAGTGTCGTCTCGGGTTATGATTTTTGAAAACCGCAAACACTTCGTATTAGAAACACCCGACCAAACTTTGATGTTTTGGATTTAGAAATCACCAAAAACGTAAAATCATGCCTATCTGTTAGGTCCAAATAGTGTTGCGTCTTGGGCTCGATATTTAGTTCATTTAATCTCCGGTGTGGGCCTGTCCATCCGTGAGTTATTTTGTAGGGTTTAATATTTATAAATGCTTGCATGCATCCAAGAACGTAAGATTTGATAGAGATTTTTATAGCGTTCATTGTTCTTATCTTTTGTAACCCTAGTATCCTCTACAGCGGAAGTTCTTCATCGAGCTCTGCTGAGGATTGAATCAATTGAATCATTCGACACATTCAGATTCGTTCTTGTGCTTTATCTTACTGTTTTTCGGTTTCTTGATTTACCTGTTATAAGATCTAATCGATCAAAGAGTTTTATAAACTCATCAATTGGTATCAGAGCAGGAGGTTGTGTAATTCATACACATCTCTTCTGTGAAAGAAGTGATTACGGTTTATTCCGCATTAAATGATATTTATTGAGCCGTCACTCCATAATTGACGTATCTCATTATTTATTCGTTTTGCCCTAGTATTACATATTACAAGTCTGATCTTGCAACAGGTTAAACGATCAAGCATGGACGATTCTCAATCTAATTCTATAAACATCTCAAACAATATTGGATCAACAACAAAGATTCCAATTCTTTACACTCAAGATTACGAGGTTTGGGTGCATCATTTCGAAGACTATGTCATCGGATCTGAAGATAATGGGTATCTAATATGGGAAGCCATTGTGTCTGGACCATTTGCTCATTCAGGAACATCTAGAATAATGAAAACTCAAAAGGAGTATAATGATTTGTTAAAAGATGTGAAAGACGTCGCTCAGGAAGAAAAGGAGAAGTTTCAGTGCAACATCAAAGCATTGAGGCTGATTCGATTCGCTCTTCAATCTGACACGTTTAGGTTGGTGAGTTCCTGCAGTACAGCTAAAGAAATTTGGGATCGGTTACGAGAGTTATATTACACATATGAAGATTTGGAGCACTCAATTCAGACCTTGATTTTGTCTGAGTTTGGAGAGTTCAAGCAAAACCCTGATGAGTCTGTTACACAGACGTTTGATCGGTTCAATTATCTTCTCACCAAGATGATCAAACATGATATCGAAAGGAAGCTTATCGAACAGAAGGTTACTTTTTTGAATGGTTTAAGATCCGAATGGAGAGCTGTTGTGTCTACAGTTAAAGCACAGGAGCAGTTCAAATCATATTCACTGGCGAAACTGGTGGGTATTCTGAAATCCCAAGAAAAGATTGTGATGCAAGAGAAGAGTGTGGTCTCAAACTTAGGGTCCTTGGCCCTCCTATCTAAAAGTAAGAATGTTGTAGAAGACGAAGATCTGAACCTAGAGGACTACGATCTAACTTCAGAAGATTACGCTACGATGGTGTCCAATCCCAAAAGGTTCATCAAGAAGAAGTTTCCTACCAATAAGAACCAAAATTGGCAGGGAAGCTACAGTTCAGAAAACGTAAGGGAGGAGCCATAGACTGAAGAACCAAAGAAAGAGATGAAGGTTGAAGCGGATTCTGGTGTCAGCTGTTATTACTGTGGAGGAAAGAATCATTACGCCAAAGATTGTGTTTTGAAGAAAATGACGGAGAAAGATGAGGAGAAAGATGAAGAGGCAATCCTGATGAAAAAGATAGAAGAGATCAAAAGGAAGAAAGCTGCTTCTAATCCTTATATGAATGCTCTTATTGTACAGGTTTCGGCAGAGGATGACGAGTTCGATGGCGTACAGGTGTGGTCTACCGACTCAGAAGATGATGAGGTGAGAAAGCCTTCTCATGGAAAGGCTTATGTCGCAAGAGGTGGTGAAAGCAGTGGAAAGTGTCTGATGGTGACTGACGTATGTCACATGAGGGGATATAATACTGATGCTGGAAATGAAGACACCAAGGAGCGAGAGGACTTGTGCTTCACAGCAAAACCTCTCAGTGTGCAGATCAGTGAACTTGATGAACTGATCAAGAAGGTACAATCTCTTTTTATTTCGTTCAAAATCCCACATAAATCATATGAAAAAGAATTAAATAACTTAAATTCAAGAATCTCAAATCTGGATAGTTGTTTAACTCAAACACGGGTCACAAATTCTAACCTAACTGACCAAATAAGCAGGGTGTCATCCAAGAGTGAGGAGCGAAGGATGTGGATTGAGCAGAAGGAGTCGGAGCTAATTAAGTCTAAGGATGAAAACATTTATTTGCAAAAAGACAATTTGAAATTGTTAAAACAAAGGAATGTTTTTTGTTTGATTGCTAAAAGACTTTATGCTAACATTACTCAACTGCATCTGAATTGTGAAATAGGGCAGAAGATACATCGCATGATTTTACCCTTCCTTGAGTTTAAGGAGGATGAAATCGATGCTGAAGCATACAACTGTGAAAGTGTTGTATCTTCCGATGATGTGAATCCTACATATATGTATGGTCTGGACAGAATAGAATCTTTTATAAAGTCCAAAGACCATAAGGACATGCTTAAAAATCTTTTGGATGAAAACGATAATTTGAAACTCAGGATCGAAACCATACAAAAATTCGACTCATTGAGTGCCAATTTAAGTTTAGAAAATAAAATTGATGTTGAAAACGCATCTGAACTTAATGAGGATGATGATATGAGTGAAATTTCTGTAGAGGTTGAAGTCGAGTGTTCTGAGTTTGTCAAGAGCGAACCCGAAAACCACAAAAATCTAATTTCTGAAAATTTTGTGGAAATCGCTCGTTTGTCCAAAAATAAGCCCCCGGCCTTTGAAGAAAAGGTTGTTGTGTACCAAAAGGTGAGAACCACACCGAATCAAGTATATAAGGTCACAGGAGTAACCGAACATCAAACAACCGAACTCACTGCCATAGTGAACGAAGATAACGCAGATGGCTGTGATGAGTTTTTCTGGTCAGCTCCTATAGATAATGCAGACGAAACAGTTGGTCTGTCAGAGCGAACGTCCTGGAAAAGCAAAGGAAGATATGTACCAGAGCCGCTGAATAAGCCTGACAACTTTGACATGCCAAGTACATGTGGCACAAAAGAAATACCTGTAGAAGAAGTCACCTTCACAAGTGAAACCTCATCTATGAAGAGTGAACCCGCTGTCAAGAAGCTAAAACAAAAAGCCTATATCCACAGACAACCGAAACAGGTGAAAAATCAAAAGCAGCAGAAAAATCTTAGATACAAGAAGAATCTGTCAGAGCGAAAGCAGTTTTGGCGTTCTCAAAATCCTCATTACTCTTACCATGATAAAGATTCTAAGTCAGAGAAAAAGACTTTCGGGCCACATGAAGCATAGATCCGAAAGGATAGGTTCGGTCCCGAAAGCAACAACAACCGAAAAGCGAGTTTCGGTCCGCCAAGTAATAACAAGCAAAGACCTAATTTTAGTCCTTCAAGCCTCTATAATAAAAGATCAAGTTCAAGACCACCAGCCAACAACAACCAAAAATCCAACTTCAGCTCATCATTGAGCAGCTACCGAAGGTCCAGGTTCGGTACCTCTAATGATCATAAACAAAAGGGTCATTTCGAACCTCTAGTCAGGAAAAACTCTCATTCTAAATTCTCTTTTTCTACTTCTTCTCATTCTAAACCCAATTCAGTGTCCACACAAAATTCAAGATCATCAACGAACTTGAACGGAAAAACGAAGATTTCCTCAGTCAAGGAGAACCGAAAGCAGTCTAGTACTCAAACACCAGAATCTGAATCCAAAACACCTGTAGCTAATTCTAACAAAATCAAAGTGTTTACTATTAAAAAAAAAGATGAGACAACCTTAGTTAAACGCACATATCTTGTTGATGTTTCTTTTACTATTCATGTTCCTGTGAAAAGCTCACGTGGAACCAAGAAACTTTGGGTTCCTAAATCTGCTTAATTTTTGCAGGTTATAAGTGACGAGCAGTTCGATGAAGAATGGTACATTGACAGTGGCTGCTCACATCACATGATAGGAAGGAAGGAAGAGTTGAGGGTTCGATCTCTTCAAAATGGTGGCAATGTCAAGTTCGGTAACAAACTCCTATGGAACGATAAAGGGTTATGGGATGATAACCAATGGAGACTTCACAATAAGAAAGGTGGCGTACGTTGAAGGATTATAGCATAATCTCATCAGTGTATCTCAACTGGTGGGCGGTACCGGTCTCAAAGTTTCGATTGACGATGAAGGTTCAGAAATTATAGAGAAGAAATCCAACAAGGTTATCCTCAAATCAGACCGAAAAGGCAAAATGTTTCCTCTGAATCTCAAACCAATCAAAGGAAATCCAGATATATGTCTTTTGTCCAAAGCTCATTCTGACGACAGATGGCTGTGGCACCGAAGGCTCTCACATCTCAACTTCAAGGACATCAATTATAAACACAAAAGTTGTTGAACCACTTGAGTTGCTTCACATCGACTTGTCTGGTCCATCGTCAATTGAAAGCATTTGGCGGTAGCAGGTATATTCTTGTTATTGTTGATGATTTCTCACGTTTTACATGGGTGTTCTTTCTGAAGCACAAATATGAGGCTACTCCTTAGTTAAAGATGTTTATCAGCAGACAACAAAATCGATCATCTGAAGCAAATTGTCGAAGAGGCAGCCAAACAAATGGGTGAAGGAGAACAAGTTCCAAACGAACCTCCTCAGCACGACACTTCAGTTGAGGGGGAGAATCCATTTTCTTCAAATCAACCGAACTCACACTTTCAGGGGGAGAATTCTATTCCTTTAGGACCCGAAAGCTCTGCTACACCCGAAAGTCCTGTAGCACCCGAAAGCTCTGCTACACCCGAAAGTCCTGTAGCACCAGAAAGTCCAGCTACACCTAAAAGTTCTGTTGCACCCGAAGGTACGAACCAACCTGAAAACCAAAGAGATTCATCAGTCAAGGGGGAGAATTCCGATATGTTCTACAATGATGATAGTCAATCTGAATTGGAAGAAATGGTCAACGCCGAATTGGATCCATCTTATGATCCAAATTATCCTACTCTTATCAAATGGACCAGAGATCATCCTGTATCTCAGATAGTGGGTAATGTCTCTGAAAAGGTCCTGACCCGATCTCAACTGAAGGCAAAGCAATCATCTCTATTATCCAAAGTAGATTTTTGCATGTATAATTCTTTCGTATCCAAAGTTGAGCCAAAGACAGTTAACACGGCTCTTGATCATTCCGATTGGGTTCAAGCTATGCAAGATGAACTCAATGAGTTTGAAAGAAACAAGGTATGGTGCCTCATTCCAACACTTAAAGATGCCTCAGTCATTGATCTCAAATGGGTATTCAGAAACAAAATGGACAAGGAAGGTAATGTGATTCGAAACAAAGCTCGTCTCTTGGTAAAAGGTTACTGCCAGGAAGGATGAATTGATTACGAAGAAACTTCTGCTACGATAGCAAGGCTGGAATCTGTTCGAATATTTCTGGCCTACGTTGCACACAAGAACTTCGAGGTCTACCAAATGGATGTAAAATGCGCATTTCTGAATGGAGAACTTGAAGAAACGGTTTACGTGGAGCAACCTCCTGGTTTTGTGAATGAAAAGCATCCAAATCACTATTATATTCTAGACAAGGTAGTCTACGGTCTGAAACAAACGCCTAGGACATGGTATGAAACGCTAACTAAGTTCTTAAAGATATCAAAATTCAAAGAAGGTTCGGTTGACCCAACCTTCTTTCGTAAGAAGGAAGGTAACCACCTTATGATAGTTCAAATCTACATCGATGATATCATCTTTGGCTCAACGAATCCTAGCTTAACAGCTCAGAAAGCTGATGGAGACTAAATTTGAAATGAGCTCAATGGGTCCGATTAACTTTTTCCTTGGTTTAAATATTAGACAGGGACCCGAAGGCATCTTTATCAACCAAGAATCATACAACAAGACTCTTCTTGCTAAATTCGGCATGATGGGAGACTCGAAGGTCAATGTTCCAATGGCATTCGGCACCAAACTCACACCATCCTTGGAAAAACCGGCAGTCGATATAACGTTATACCACCAGAGGATTGGTTCCTTGATGTACCTCACCGCTAGCAGGCCCGATATAATGTTTTCTGTGTGTTATTGTGTTAGGTTTCAGGCAAATCCTCGTGAACCACATATACTACCAGTGAAAAACATACTCTGGTATCTGAAACGAACCACCTCCCTTGGTCTATGGTATCCATCAAACTCATGTTTCTTTGTTCAAGCCTTCTCAGATGCAAACCTTCGAGGATGTGGTTTAAACAGGAAAAGCACCACAGGAGGCTGCCAATTCCTAGATGAGAAGTTGGTTAGCTGGCAATCAAAGAAACAGACATGTGTTTCTCTGTCTACAGCCGAAGCAGAGTACATTGCAGCTGCCTCCTGTACATCTCAAGTCATTTGGATCCAAAGCCAGCTCTGTGATTATGGACTTAATATGATAAAGATTCCACTATATTGCGATTCAGAAAGTGCAATTAGGATTTGTCATAACCCAGTGTAACACTCCATGACAAAGCATATAGCACTGAGGTCTCACTTTATTAAGGATCATGTGGAAGATGGAAACGTCGAAATTCACTTTGTTCAAACCACTGATCAACTGGCCGATATCTTCACCAAAGCTCTTCCTGAAGCAAGTTTCAGTAAAATTCTACAAGGGCTAGGAATGATGGAATCGGAGTCAGTACCAAAAAATACTTCTCAAAATTAAAAGTCAGAAGCGAAATGAACCGAACCTTCGGGTTCGGTTAACGTGTGTGCCGAAATGAACCGTGCGCTCGGGTTCGGTCCTATTCTCTTATCTTCACTTATCACTCAAAGGCAGTTTCTTTGGTTCTAAACCTTTTGTATCCTTTTCTCAATTTCATCTCTCTTATTTTCAAAGTATTTATCTTTTTCAAATTCATTTTTTTTTTCAACCGAAATAGACCGAACGCTCGGGTTCGGTTCCAAAATATTTTTATGTCTGTTTTTTTTTATTTATTGTTATTTTCCTTTCTTTAAATCAAAAATTCCAAAAAAAAATTTAAATCAAACACTCCAAAAACATTTTTTTTATTCTTTGTGTTCGTTAATATTTTTTTGTGTGGATATTTGTGGGAAATTCTTTTATTAGTTAAGTGTCCCTAGAAGCTTGCTGATGTATGTGTCCAAAGCCTCACCTGATAATTAATAATAGCCTTACTGGCTTGGTATATACAAATCTTGTCTTCCCAATTAGGCTTTTATATTTATTGTAATCATGAGCTACCTTACTCTCTTCTCACATGAGATAAGAGTTTTCTGCTTGGTCCTTATTTCAATAGCAGAGGTACTTTGGTTTCTTTACACCATCTCCAATATTTTTCTCCATCATATTTTGATCTCATACACGTAACCCTTGAGACTCTAATAAATTACCACTGAGGTTTATGGTTACACAATTTCTGTGTTCATGATCTTAGCTTCGTGCCACTATGTGCTAAGTGAAACCCACAATTCACTACCTTCTATGCATTGACGGTAAACAATTAACTTTGCTCTAGCTTTCACTAAAGAATTGACGAATTCAGCCTTAAGACTGTACCTAGAAATCTCTGAATTTTATCTTTGTGTGATTCCTATGAAATTGTTACATCCCATAACATTCCTTCCCATGGAATTCAGTTTTCATTTTTTTTTTTTTGAGATTTCACCTACAAATATTTTCACCATGCCACTTAAATTCTTTTCAAACCTACTTGTTCAACAGACTACATTGGTCTCACAAGTACTTCAGTCGATTTCTGTCTTATGTCAAGATCAGGAATTCTGAACTGAAGCAAAAGCCACCCAAATTAGCCTGATTAAAAGATGCCTCTCAACACTTCTCAATAAGTGTATGATCGTAATTCAACGGGAAACCAAACAAACACTTTAAGGTCTCTCTTGACTTTGAAGGAAGAGATTCGTGCCCGGGATCCATTGTTTCGTGTCTTTATTGACATCACAATTTCCCACATATGTGTTGCTTTATTTCTTTTTCTTTTACACACTAAGCACGAAAATCTTTTTGATTTTCCATAATTCTGGCTTCATTACTTACAAGCCATTTTTTTGAAGTTATAAACGAGTTATGGCTCGCAATGTTACACGTCGTTATTTTACTTTATGATGACAGCTAACACAAAAGGGGATAAGTTGCTAACTCAGCCGAAAATCCAATCGATTTGATATTTCAAACGGCGCTTGAAAGACAGGCGTGTGAAGTGGAACCGTTTTTGACACTTCAAACGGCGCCTGATGGGAAGGCGTGTGAATCGGGTCAGTTCTTCTCTCTCCTGCGTAATCATTGGGGCTCCCAAATATCACACATCAATCTCCTAAGGAAACCCTTCGTATTTCCCTCGAAGATTTGGGAACAGATTCTTCTCTCTCTTCTCACCACGGTATAAAAGGTAACTTCGACCATTATTTACCTCTTTACTGCACCCAAAATTCAGAGAGCAAGAAAAGCTTTGATTAATCTCTTGTTCAGCATCTCTCCCAACTTCTTCACTTTAATGGCGGACTCATCTTCTGTTCATGCCACTTCCCACGTTCAGCCGATTCGTCCTCAACAAAGTCTGATCATCGATCTCACTTCACACGTTTATGATGCCTTTATGTTCCCGATCATCGAATGTCTCAAATATTCACCGCTAGCTCCCGCTCTCACCAAAGTTGAAGCTATTCCAATGGAATGTGTATCGCAAATCTTCCCCAGAGCTCATTATGATAAGTCTGTCGATAGAATCTTCTCCATAGCTCATTATGATAAGCTGATTATCCACTCTCTTCGATAGGTACTTTCCATACTATGAAGATTATTGTCTCTGATGCATCTAAGTTTCAGTTCATTGGCTCCATCCCTGAGTCGATGTTTGGTGACATTCCAAGCGACAGCCGTATCATCAGAACCTACAAGGAGTTTCGTCGCTCTGGTCCTAGAGAGCTCACTCCTGATATGATTAAGTCAATTCATGATGCTGATTGGCCCGCTCCAAGGGGAATGAAAAATGAAAAGGGAAAAGACAAGCAGGTTGGCAAGGGAGCGAAAGGCCCTTCTCCGAAGAAACGCAAACCTACCAAGGCAGCTCAATGTCCTCCTCTGAAGAAGAGGAAAACCCAACCTAGGCGAAAGCTGATACTTGCTGCCTCCTCAAGCGAATCTGAGGGAGAAGGTTCTGGCTCCGAAGGGTCCCCCCGTGGTAACACTCCTCCACGATCGCCTACTCCAGAGATACATGTTTCCGGTTCACCTGTCTCTCCTCCACCAATCTCCATTTCTATTTCCATTCCCCCCATAACCTCCAGCACTCAAATTCCGCCCACTTCTATCCCAGTACCCCCTCCCATTTTCACTGAAGCTACCACAACAACCACTGAAGTAAGAACCAACGTATCTGATACGGGGGCTCCTACTAAAGCACCCGAACCCACTCCCACTATCGAACATACATCAAAACCTGAACCTACTTTTACAGCCTCACCTCCACCCTCACCTCCACCCTCATCTCATGCTCACTCTGCAGACAATGAAGAACCTTTTCTTGCTGGGGAAAACATGACATTTGATTCGGTCTATTACAGTACGTATCAGGTGCAAAGTGATGATGACGATGATGCTCCTGTCACCAAGAAGCATCTCAAGGAGCTTCACGAGAAGATTGATTCTCTGATTTTTTCCTCCTCTTCTTCATTACAGTCTACCATCTTTGAGGCTGATATTTAGAAGATTGTTGATGCTTTCTCTAAAGCTCATGAAGCCTCCATCAGCTCAGCCACTGCCGCTATTGATGCCTCCACCAAGGCATGTGCTATTGCAACCGAAAAAGTCGAAAAACTATTTGCTGATGCTTCTTTTCTTTTGCAGTCTTTACAAGAAACTGTTGATGCCAATAAAACGAAGCTTGACCCTATTGTCAACAAGTTGGCTACCTCAGTTGCCTCAGAACTGCAGTCCTTCGCCACTCTTCGTCAAACTCCCACCGATGACAACTCATCGTTTATGGAGACTATTGAGGAGCGCCTAACTAAGCTACAAGAAGATCTAGCACCAAAACAGTTTAGGGTAATTTTTCTAGTCCATTTCCAGCAGCAAAGGTCGAAAATCTGCACTCTGTCGCTCCTACTCGCCGTGTGCATGAACCTACTCGGCGAGTAGGATGAAGATACACATGAACTCGGCGAGTCCCCCCATGGACTCGGCGATTTCATCAGGCAAACAACAAGTTTTTCGACTTTTTTCAACTTTTTAGCACAAATAACAAACAAAAAACCCTAGGCTCTAATACCACTGATGGGTTTTAAGCCTTCTAACGCTTCCTAAGTGTACATGCAACCCTAATAACCTTGGATCTATGTTTTTCTAATTATCATGCAAAGTTGATTTCCAAGGCTATGATCCTATCTATCATACATGGGGAACAATATTAACTTAAATAGTAGATAGAACTACATACCTTGTTGTTGTAAATGTTCCTTGAAACCTTGTGAGCCTAGCACCTCAAGTGTGATGCCTCAAATGCTTCACACAACACCAAATGTTATGGAGTAAACTTGGAGAGAAAGTATAACACACTAAAATCAGCCAAGCCCTCTTGTTTCACTATTAGTGCCGATTTTGGGAGAACACATGAGCTTTATATAGTGTTCACACATCTAGGATTACACCATGTAAACCCTAATGTGTCATGACTCTTCATTTCCATAACCCATGGGTTTGTAACTCCCATGGAGCCTCCATGGAGCGTCCAATGGGTTTAACCCAACTTGATTATCCATAGAGCCTGTTAGCCCACTATATAAGTTATGGATGATTTACATAATCAACCCATATATTTAATTAGTTATCTTTTGATCACTTAATTAATTATAAAATTAATTCTTGATCAAACTAATTAAATAATATTATTAATATATTAGAACTTATAATATATTAATAACCACAAGTGTTATTTCTCTCATTTAGTGTATCCAATTGCATGGTGCCATGCAACCCAAATGGACCATGGCGAGTCGGGTCAAGTACATACCAGAAATAGTTATGGACTTAGACACCTTATCCAACATATTCAGGGGTATGAACTCACCTGTTGTAAGTGGATCGAGCAAAGGTGCCGGTTGGGTGCTCGGTGCCAAGTAAATACTTGAACACACTTAGTGACCTATTAACATATGATAACATATGTTTACATACAGTTAGTACATATAATACTAATTAAACAAGTATACGCATCCTAAAGTGCGGAAAACACTTTGATTAAGTGCTAGGGGTGTCCCGGGTAACATTTAAGGGTGTGTATGGCTTAGATAGGGAGTTTACTCTTCAAGAGTAAACTCTTTATAGAGTTCACGGCCCTGGGACTAACTCCCCATGAGTTTATGGCCGTAAACTCATGGTGAGGGTGTTCTAGGATGCCAAAAGTGCTTATATCACTCAAATAATTAAGCTAGGTCCAAATACAAAGTTTGTGAATGGATTTAAGGCATCAAATGGACCATATGCATGTTCTTTTTGTGTTTGAGGGTCTTAAATGGTAGAGAATAAAATCCTATGTATTTTTCCAAGTCAAAAGAAGAGTTTAGGGCATCACTTGGGCACTTAATGGGAGTTTACGGTACATGGACCTTTCCTATGGATTTCCTTGGTTTCTTTAACGTTTAAAGCCTTTACTTCAATGGGGTTTGCTTCTAAACCTTTTCCAAGGCCTTAGGAGGTGTTTGAGGGCATTTCTAACACTTAAACTTGAGTTTACTCCCCATGAAGAGGATTTTACAGCCCAAGCATGTTCTTGGGCAGTAAACTCAATTTTACTCCCCCAAAGTTAAGTTCAAGGTGTTCTAAGTCCGTTTCCATAAGTCATTTAGCCATATCTAAGCCTTAGGGGTAGTTTAGAGGGGTTTTGGGGCTTAAAAACCCCACTTAGGGGAGTTCACGGTGCAAGAGTGTTCTTGGGCCGTAAACACATGAATTTACCCCTATTTGATGTCTCAAACACGAATTTGCATGTTAGCTAAGATGTACAACAAGTTAGGGTAGATTGCCTACTCATTTGGGGCTCGAAACGGGCGGTTTTTGGCTCGGAAACAAGTTGTAGAGAGAGAGTGTAGAGAGAGAGTGAAAAGGGTGGAAATGAATTTTACTCTCCCTTATATATGGGCTTAAGTTGAGGCTCAGTGGATATCTACCCGATACTTCCGTTAAACGGGGCTTTTGGTCGCACTCGATTTAGCGGTCGTATTTTGACTTGGTTGAAACCAAATTTTCCAAGGGATTAATGAGGGTGTTTCTAATTTGTTTCAACACTTACAAAGTCATTAAAAAGTCCCAAATTAATTAGCCAGTCCAAAAGTTGACGTACAGTTAAATAAAACGAGGCGTATTAACGGAAAAGGGGGTAAAAATGACAAAATAAATTTCGGGTTGTCACATCATCCCCCCGTTAGAGGAAATTTCATCCCGAAATTCAGGTTTAGGCAAGGAGATAATTATGAACATCCAGATAGAGGCAGGAGGGTACTTCCTATTTAGTTTGTCCTCGCACTCCAAGTAGACTCTGGTCTTTGCTTGTCATTCCAACAAACCTTCACCTATGGGATGCGGATTCCGTCTCGTGCAGTTAGCGATTTCCTACAGGTATGTCTACGAAGTTAGGGTTCTCAATGGTTTCTATCAAGATGAGTGGGATACAAAGAGTGATATCGGGCAAACACTTATGAAGTCTAAGAAGTGGATAGATCTGGTGTGAAACTTGTGGAATATCCGAAAGTAGTGGTGGTCTGACGAGGGTTGGGCCAATCTCCGTAAAGGATCTCGGATGGTCCTAAGCTCTCGGAAGGGTAGAGCTTTTCAGTACTTAGAACATAGTGTACTTCTATGGAGAGATCATCACTGGCGTGATCGCCATTCCGAAGTTCCAAACGTTCTCTCGTACTGGGAGTGTAGTCCTTCTGGTTGGTTCTTAGAAAGCTCGGGTTGTCCTTGGATTCGTGCTCCCTATGAATTGGCTTTTAGAGACTTTCTAGATCATCTGATAGATTGTGTGTCTACGGGTACTTGTTTGCTACAGAGTGTCTATCTCAATATTGTGCAAAATGAATCTGCATTTCTGATTCGTGAGACATTTCTAAGGGAAACCCTTAGGGTCGGGGAGATAGGGTTTCACCAAACGAGTGTTGGACTATCTCTGGAGGTGGTTCTACTATTTCTGTGCGAGATAGTATTCGTGGAACACCTAGTAGTCCAATGAGTCTTTAAGACGTTGGTTTATCTTAGTATGGAAAGCGCATGCTCAAGTCTAGAATCTCTTTGGGATCTGGGTTATAAGGCTTAACACAACCTACTTTCGCACTTTAATCAAGTATTCTTGGCTGCGGTGGTTATCCGGTGGTTCTCGGTATTCTAGTGTTCACTTCGGAGCATGCAGTCTATCATCTACAAGGTGACGGTGGTTTCCTCCATGCGAGAGGGCAGAGGGTCCTAGGCACTACTCGTCGGTAACGGGGTGGAAGAAGTGCCTGAGTACTGTGAGCATCTTCTGCAACTACTCTTCCAAAGAATCTGAGTTTTCTCGGTCTAAGTCAAATCTAACGAGTATGGGGTTCCATCACTCGGAACATTAATATCCTCATCCACCCTTCTAAGAGTTTAACTCATCGTAGCTTTCGGATTTCTGGGATATCCGCTGAGATGCTTAACTCAGGGTCTTAAGCGTGAATGGATGGTCATAGTCAATGTCTTTGAGTCTTACGACTTAGATTCCCTTATTAACTGAGTGTGTTGGCTACTATGCTGGCTTAACCAGGATGACAACAAATTTCGGATTTGTGGTCATTATAGTGGCTCAACCTATCGTGGTTCTCTTGACTCTAGCTCCTATTTTGTGGAATAGGATGAATGGTTTAACTATGAGGTTCGTGGTAGAGCTCATACTCGGCTTAACCACTAATACTTGGTGTATGCGAGCCATATATAATTGAGTTCGGCAGGATGTTCAGTTGTGCGGCTCCACCCCAGACCCACTACCCAACGAGGAACAGGGAGTAGGGAGGAAGCACACATCTTAAATCTTTTTGATCTTAATTATATACCACCCATACGCATATACTCAGTTACAGTGGTCAGTCCCATGAGTTCTATCGTCTTGATTCACAAACCTGATTGCAAGGTGCGAAGGGTCTTTTTGGGTTTCTACGGAGTATGCTTCGGGTGGTTATCGCCTCCTGGAATACCTGCAGTGTCTTTCACTTCGGTTTCTATCTGTCTAAGAGGGGTTAGTTAACAGCATGCAGTACCCTTCTACTGGGTACTTTAGAAGGTTCGAGATAAGAAGGACGACTGACGGATCGCATTAGGTTTGATTATTTGTATTATGTTTAGGTTCGGAAGAACCTTTGTTTGCCAAAATGGCTTACGGAGAAAGTTCTTTTTACACAGCACTTGGAATTTGCACATGGTTGCACGAAGTCGAACCATGATTGATAGAGTTGTCGAAGTTGGCACACTTCGACATGATACAGTATGAGGGTCGATAGAGTCATGTGCCGAACGAGCACACAAGTTCTAGGCATCTTGGGTTTCGTCCCGTGTATCACTGACGTGGATACTTGGACTGATAGAGTCGACGCGAAACTATAGAGAGTCCTGAGTGTTTCTAAGTAAAGTACCTTTTCATGAATGGATTCTCATGAGGCATTTCTATAACCGCCTAACATATACTAGTCATGTATAATTAAGGTGGGGAGGACTGTTTACTGAGCGTCTCCGCCTTAAATCCACAATCAAACGAGGAACTGGAAATGAGGCGACATTCACTCACTCTAGGTCTATCCATCTCAATTATACATGGCCGTCACGTATATACTTAGCCATTATAGTTTTACCTGATGAAAATTTTAAATTTTATAACAGTGCTGCGACTTTTGCCTTAATGGGGAAGTATTCTCATTTAGGATTAGTCTTTTAATGTTTTTGGTTAGTTATCTGAGATTGAGAGTCGTACCAAAAATCTACCGGGTTCCTTGATGCTTCTCCGAAGCATTAGAGTCAGACTCCTCCTCTCCGTTTTACCACTTTTCATGTCCGCGACTGCCACCATTCGTTGGCTTCCTAGGTTTGGTCTTGTAGGTGTTGGTATGGAAGGGTTTACAGGGGTATTACTGTCTCAACTCGTTGCTCTTTGAAAGGTCCTTGAGCCGAGGTACTTCCCTCGTTGAGCTTGAGTTTTCTCTCTTCAGTGGATTTAGTTGGGGTTCTTGAGTGGCTGGGTATGCAGGCGTTGGTTGCTGTTGTCCATTACTGGGATCGGGAACCCCGATAGGGCTCTTGCCAACATTGGCGTTGTTAGAATTCAGTTGATCCCTGACAGTTGCTACTGCTGCCGAGACTCCATCTTGGAACGTAGCCCCATCGAGTAGGAGAGTCGGTTTCTTGTCAGTGGATGAGTTACGCTTCTTTAGAGGCATGGTTTTTCCTATACGGAAAGGAACACAAGCTGATGAGAGACGATTGCTAACCATGGACATATCCGTCCTTACTATGTTAGGCCTAAATTTTCCCGTGCTTCCGATATTGGTTGCCTGAGTCTCGACCTACATAGCTATGATGTAGTCCTGGTACTCAAGGTAGGAGTATGAGTATCAGAAAAAGCCGTAAGATGGGAATCGTTCCTAGTAAGTTACCTTTATACTGGGAAAGGTTCACTCTCCGGCTTGGAAAGATCTGAGAATAGTTCGGAATGAAGACCGCGGGAAGAAAGGCTCATGAAGACTTATGGCTAAATACTCTCAATAGAGGTGTAGGGATCCGCTCTAATCGTGTTACTGGCAACGGGAGAAGGCGATTTTACCTAACACATAGCGTCAGTAGTGTAACCACTAACTCACTAAATTGTATTATTTTATGGGTGTATTAGTGTGACGAATCGTGAGGAGAAGACACTTCTTGGGTTCCATGTACTGGCTCCCTCTGTCTACCTCGTATCTTTGACTGGCACCGGTGTTGGTTTCCTTCGGGTAGTTACCTAGGGTTTTCTTCTCGTATGGACATATTGAATCTCTACTCCGCTTTTCTTCTAATTCCGACTCTGAGCGTCATCGCTCCAGGATGGATGACTGGAAATCTCGGAAGTTTAGGCGAATCTCTCGCCAATGTCCCTAAAAGATATAGGCACGTGGTGATTTCAATACTCTCGACCTAGTTCATTTATTTCCGAATTGGAAATCTTCTCAATGAACATCTTCAGGGTTTGCATTTACTCTTCTGCCAAGCACTGAAGTGGATAGGGTTTTCTACAGGGTTTGTGCGATAATGGAAATGTCTAAAGAATCCTAAGAGATTATTAACATTTCACTGGATGATCCATATCAAGTCCTGCTACAATTACACAAGGTATACAAATCATATATAGCTTAGATCCGATAGGCCTTCGAATATGTGATACTAATCTGTATCCATATCCCAACGAGGAAAAGGAAGTAGAGTGAAACCACACATTCTTAGCCTATTGGATCCTTTATTATATATAACGTTGGGAGTATACCCTCTGTAATTGTAGGTATATCAATAAGGATCTGTTTAGTTCTTCACACAAGGTTATCTATGGATCCTAAAATACCCCTACGGTATTTTAATTTCGTGTTTGTTTCTTATCTTCTGAATATGATTATGGGATTAATGTGCGTCTTTTAGTATTCCAAAATACTCCCATAGTATTTTAAACTTTACGTTTGGCTTTAGCATTCCTAGTTGGTAAGTTTCAGACCTGTTGCAACACCACTATCACTCCCAAGCACACGTTCATCGCATCTCGAATAAATGTAGTTGATCAGGTTACACTTATTCCAGCTTACGATTACATAGCTGCCCAGGTTTGACGGCAATGCTCAACATCCGAAGACTTTTATTCTTGTTCTTCTTGTGATACTTTGTTCGGGTATTCAGATTCTGGTTGTTCTTATACTTTGGTAAAATATGGTTATATTTTAAAGTATAATTTTTGGTCAGAGTGGTTTATCCCTATGTATTTATAGGCTGTATATCTTTTATGAATTGATATACTTAGCTCGCTATAAACAATGCTCTGATACCAATCTGTCACACCCCAAAACCGGTACGGCGGAAACGTTCTGGGGTGGATGACGTCATGTCAAATATCACAACATATGTAGTATAGTAATCAAAGTACAACAACCATTGCATTAATAGTAATAGTTTTACATGGTTTACATTACATAGAGCATCAAAGTAATACAAGTAATAATATAGGTGCAACTTGGTACTAAACTGTCTTCACTACAACCTCCTGAGATATACCTGTCTATTACTGACCTAAGAATACAAGATATTTTGAAAGCGAGTATCAGCATTTTTACAAATGCTGGTGAGTTCATAAGTATTTAGTGTCATTTTATTCAAATAACTTTATATAAGTAGTAGTTTTAGAGTATACAGTGAATTAGAGTCCTTTCCAGAAAATCCAATATTTTCTAATTAAAAGCAGTCTTTTACCAAGACTGGACAGAGTTATGTTGTAAAAAGTAATTTTTCCCTTAACACTATCATTATCAAAATATGGTATTGATTTTAAAGAAAGTAGTTTTAGAGTATACAGTGAATTAGAGTCCTTTCCAGAAAATCCTATATTTTCTAATTAAAAGCAGTCTTTTACCAAGACTGGACAGAGTTATGTTGTAAAAAGTAATTTTTCCCTTAACACTATCATTATCAAAATATGGTATTGATTTTAAAGAAAGTAGGAGAATATCAGGGAAAATAACATATGCCTCAGCAGTGAAGACTGCTGACCAAGGCAAAAGAAATCATAGACTCCAGGAGAGTATCGAATGAACAGTACGCCTGGCTCAGTCTAACAAAAGGAGACACAGACCCTAGACGGTATCAAATGAAAGATACAGCTAGCAAGGTCTAAAACAGTTAATACAGACCCCAGACAGTATCAAATGAAAGATACAGCTGACAAGGTCTAAAACAGTGAATACAGACCCCAGACAGTATCAAATGGAAGATACAGCTGACAAGATCTAAAACAGTGAATACAAACCCCAGACAGTATCAAATGAAAGATACAGCTGACAAGGTCTAAAATAGTGAATACAGACCCCAGACAGTATCAAATGAAAGATACAGTTGACAAGGTCTAAAACAGTGTAATTCTAAGAGTGTGTTTCCAGCATACAGTGTTAAATATCGTTACCTTAAGACCATGAATTATAAGGTAACACGGAGATACTCGTAACCATACTAATCGACACTAGAGTACTTGACGCCCTGCAAGCGTCGGTGTAAGTATGACATTTGTCACCCCTTGGCTTGGTAGGCCTTTGGACTGTAACTAGCAGTCAGGGTGCGAGGGTGTCAATCCCGTATAGATCTATACACTCAATGTCCACTCTCCTTACGAGAGACTCTAGTTACCAACTAGACAACGGAGAAGGTCGTGTCCCAAAGACGTATCCCAAATAGTGAATTCTGATGAAAGTGCTGGACTAGCAGTAGAGACTCATAACTGAACCGATCGATGTAAACCCATATGTCTATACATGTATACATGATATATAATTAATTATCAAACGACCTTCGGACGGATATCCAATCCCACCAGACCTCATCTCAGCGAAGAAAAGGAAATTGTAACAGCCCGGATTCCCAGGTATTATTCATTATACATTTTTGGTGATTTGTGAGCAAACTCGGCGAGTTGGAGCCCAAACTCACCGAGTATGATCGCGGCTATGGGCACGGGTTCGCGTCTGGACTCGGCGAGTCCAAAAGTGGACTCGGCGAGTCCACGCTGTTTAATGAAACCCTAATTCCCCAGGTTTGGAGCCTATTTAAGGGCACTTATAGCCCCCCATTGCGGCTACCAGTCCCTTGAGAGAACCCTAAGAGAGAGCTAATTGCCTTGAGAGAGAAGAAGTCAGTTTTGGATCCTTATATCTTTTGTTTAGCAAGAAGAGTGTGACAAGAGCTAGGAGAAGGCGAGATTCAAGCAGATCCGGAGACAAGAGGCTTCATTTTGAGGTAATGGTTCGAACCCCCCCTTCAGTTTTAGGGCTTATCTTTAGATTTAGGATTTTCTAACCCTTTTGGAGAGTGATTATCTGAAGCAAATGGTCTCTCATCGAGTTTGTGCCTTGGATCTAGACTCAAAGAGGTCCAGAGACTTTAACGCTTGGAACTTTTTGGGTTAGTATGGAGTTATTGGACTTAGGTTGTCATTTTGGGACCAAATATCCTTTTTATGCCTTGTGAGGGATTGTACAAGCACCAAGCTTCGAACTTTACATGGCATTCATGCTTAGGAAGGCCAAATCTATGGTCTAGGGAAACAGATCTGACCTCGTGAGGTCAATAGAGTTTGTGCATCGCATGAACTCGCCAAGTTGTTCTTGAGACTCGACGAGTAGGGTTGGGGATTCACGTGAGTTGTTCAACGAGTAGACTCGCCGGGTAGGGGGACGACTCAGTGAGTCAGGGAGAGTCAGGGAGAGTTAGGGAAAGTCAAGGGGTGGACTGAGTCAAGCTGGAACTCGCCGAATTGTTCTTAAGACTCGGCGAGTTGAGTCGTGGTGGCCCAGCAACTCATGCCAGATGGAACTCGTCGAGTTAGGAAAATACTCGACGTGTCGAGAGAGGATCCCAGGGAATCAGTGGACGCGTATAGACTCACCGAGTCGCTATAGTGCACTCGCCGAGTCCGGTCAGAGTTGACCGTTGACCATTGACCAGAGTTGACGCATGTTGACTTCATAGGGTTAGTCAACCTTAGTTGTGAAAAGTGTTAATTAGAGATATATTGTGTTATAGGGGGACGATAGCTTGGGAAAGTAATATCAGGGATTTGCGAATTACCGAGATACACGAGGTGACTCTTCTCACTATACTTTACCCAGAGTAGGTAACTAGAGTTGTGTGATACAGTGTTGTATGCCATTTATGTGTTATATGTTGCACTGCATTATTCTATGTGATTTATGCTATGCATGTTTACAGAGTTAGAACCTGAGGGTTCACAGAGCTTGGGTGCACGGACTCACAGAGTTATAGCCTCGAGTTGCTAATATGTGTTATGTATGGTATTTTGGGAAACTCACTAAGCTTTGTGCTTACAGTGTTTGGTGTTATTTGTTTCAGGTACTAGTGATGACCGTGGGAAGGCGCCGGCTTGATCAGTACACACACGGGATTTATATGTTATGTGACCTTCGGATTCTTTATATGTCATGGATTTGAGTTTCAAACATTGATGTTTTCATGAAAATTAAATGAATATGTTTTTATATTATGCAAAAAATTATTTTGAAATTTACGGTGTTACAAGTTGGTATAAGAGCCTTGGTTTGAGGGATTCGAGTACACCTTCGGGCGTATTTGAACTCAAACTGAGGATTTGAGAAATATTTTCAAAAGAAAAGGGGTAAAAGATTTTTTAAAAACACAGAGCAGAGTCATGTGTACCGTCAGCCAGTGCCCGAACGGGGAATTCCCAGAATACCCTCATGATAAGTGATTGTCAAAAATGTTATGTTATGCTATATGATGAGTACGATATGCATGCTAGAGCAGACTAGGTATTCTTATTAGCACTAGGGTGGCCTGATATATGATGCCTTAGTCTAGGGGTTTTGCTGCTAGGGATGCTAAAAAGTGACATGGATAGCAGTGAGATGCGTATGAGGGATTTGCTAGTGAGTAGCACATGATAGAGAGAGTAGAGTACTTGGGATTTGGGGCTCAAGGAGGAGGACTTGGGATGAATGCTGATGCGGTATTGACAGTAGTATCGGGCCCATACTACTGAAGATACCAGGTTGGTTTACGGACCAAGTAAGAATCCTTAGGGGACCAAGGAATAAGTTAGGTGGAGTTATCGAGTGTGATTATACTTGAGGAAGTCTCTAATATATTGTATGTTGTTTTTTAGAGGGAAGTCATGGTGAGAACACGTCAAGCGCCAGAGAGCAGCGAGACCAGTGATGAGGAGATCCGCCAGATCATCCATCAGGAGGTGGTTGCGGCCATCAGGGCAGAGATACCGGAGATGTTTGGGTCTATTAAGACCACGTTGATTGAGACTTTTGACGAACGTTACGCTGAGGCTGCTGTTGCAGCGGCCACTGCAGCTATTGCTACTGCGAGGCCGTAGGGTGGTGACTCGTTGTTTAGGGAGTTTAGTAACACGAAGCCACCAGAGTTTGATGGTACGCAGGACCCGATGGCGGCTATGAGATGGATTTCAGACATAGAGGGGTGTTTCTTCACTTGCTCCTCTCCTAAGCATTTGAGATTTCGGTTCGCGCTGAACCAGCTTCGCTTGGGAGCGAAGGACTGGTGGAAGTTTGTGACGGTGCACTTTATGCCTGCTGAGCTTGTGGCAGTGACCTGGGAGAGGTTCACTGCCATGTTCCGAGATGAGTACGTTCCCCAGGTGGAGAGGGAGCGTTTGGCCCAGGAGTTTCTAACCCTCAAGAAGGGTACTGAGTCTGTTACGGTGATTACCAGGATGTTCCACTAGAGGGCGATGTTCTGCCCTGAGCACGTGTCTACTGAGTAGGAACGTATGAGGCGGTATTTGATTATTTTTAGGCGAGACATTCGGAAGTTCGTGGAGAACTCCTCGTATAGGACATTTGCCGAGCTTCAGGCAAATACCCGGAAGAGGGAGATTGAGCTAGGGACTCAGGCTAGGGAGGAGGCGGAGTCTCAGGGGAGGGATCGGCGACCGGCATAGTCTCAGCCGGCAGCCAAGTGGGCCAAGCCCGCTGATCCCAAATTAGGGAGCCAGAAGGGTCGCACTTGTGGAAAGTGCGGCAAGGGTCATGATGGAATTTTTATGGCTGGATCTTGCTACAAGTGTGGCAAGGAGGGGCATATGGCCAAGGACTGCCCCAAGGGGTTTGCAGCGTGTTTCCACTACAACTAGACCGGACACCAGAAGGCAGAGTGCCCGCAGTTTCGGGGATCAGCATAGGGAGCACCTCAGGGATCTGCCCCTGCCGCCATCAGAGCTACCGAGAGTCGGCCAGTGAAGGCCGAGGCGCCGAGAGCATGAGGGAGAGCCTTTCAGTTGACCATTAAGGAGGTCCGCGCAGCGCCCGATGTCGTGGCTGGTATTTATTCTTTCATGTATTTATTTTGATGTTGAGATACCATGCTTATATTATGTTATGCGTAGGTACTTTTCTTGTGAATTCTGTACCTGCCTTGGTGTTATTTGACTCGTGTGCGAGTCGGTCCTTTGTGTCTTTGGCTTTTAGTCAGCATATCAGTCTTAGTCGTGAGGCGTTGAGTCGGCCCTTGAGAGTTTCCATAGCGGAGGAGAGAGTGATATATGCCATGGAGTTGATCCGTGGGTGCGTATTTGAGATCTTCGGTGTTGAGTTCCCGATTGATTTGGTTCCTATTGCGATGGGTGATGTGTGTGTCATTGTGGGCATGGACTGGTTGAGCAGATTCAGTGCGGTTATCGACGGCGAGCGTCAGCTGGTGACCATACGAGACCCTAGTGGGGGAGTTCTTATGGTGTATGGCGAGGGTACACATTCTGGGTCAACGTTTTGTTCAGCCGCTAGGGCGAGGCAGTGTCTACAGCAGGGTTGTAAGGGCTTTGTGGCGTATGTGATGGATACGAGGGTTGATTCAGAGAGGCCGAGGTCAGTTGAGGAGGTTCCGATAGTGCGTGAGTTTCCGGATGTATTCCTAGAGGAGTTTTCGCGTGTGCCTCCCGTGAGGCAAGTGGAGTTCAGTATCGATTTGGTTCCGCGGGTCGCGCCTATCACCAAGGTGCTTTATCGTCTTGCACCTCCAGAGATGCAAGAGTTATCCTCGCAACTTCAGGAGCTGCTGGGAAAGGGGTTTATTCGGCCGAGCAGCTCGCCATGGGGAGTGCCTATTCTTTTTGTCAAGAAGAAGGATGGTTCACACCGGATGTGCATTGATTACAGGGAGTTGAACAAGCTGACGGTCAAGAACCGTTACCCGTTGCTGAGGATCAACGATTTGTTCGATCAGTTACAGGGATCATCTTGGTTTTCCAAGATCTATTTGAGGTCCGGATATCATCAGGTGAGGGTGTGAGATGAGGACATCCAGAAGACAGCATTCAGGACGCGTTATGGGCATTACGAATTTGTGGTGATGCCTTTCGGGCTCACCAATGCCCC
This sequence comes from Lactuca sativa, assembly GCF_002870075.4. NCBI lineage: Eukaryota > Viridiplantae > Streptophyta > Magnoliopsida > Asterales > Asteraceae > Lactuca > Lactuca sativa. Next base: position 156,967,344 of record NC_056623.2, on the reverse strand, counting down.
GGCAGTGTTCATGGATCTCATGAACTGAGTGTGCATGCTGATGTTGGATCGGTCGGTGATTATATTCATCGACGACATCTTGGTATATTCGAGATCTAGAGAGTAGCATGAGGAGCATTTGAGGGAGATCCTCGGGGTTCTGAGATCGGAGAGGCTTTATGCCAAATTCTCTAAGTTTGATTTCTGGTTGCAAGAGGTCCAGTTCCTAGGACATATCGTTAACCAGAAAGGGATATTGGTCGATCCGGCCAAAGTCGAGGCAGTGATGAATTGGGAAGTGTCGAGATCAGGAGTTTCTTAGCGTTAGCGGGTTATTACCGGAGATTTATCAGGGACTTCTCCAAGATCGCGGTGCCACTGACCAGGTTGACCCGGAAGGGTATCTCTTTTTCATGGGGCCCCGAGCAGCAGGCCTCCTTTGAGACACTTCGCCAAAGGTTATGCGAAGCCCCGGTGTTAGCCCTCCTGGAAGGGATGGAGGACTTTTTGGTATATTGTGATGCATCGATTTTGCGGTTGGAGGCGGTGCTAATTCAGAGAGGGCATGTGATAGCATATGCATCGAGGCAGCTGAAGCCTCATGAGATGAGATATCCCACCCATGATCTAGAGTTGGGGGCAGTGGTGTTTGCCCTCAAAATTTGGCGTCACTATCTGTATGGGGTTCGGTGTACGATATACACGGACCATAAGAGTTTGAAGTATTTTATGGATCAGCCCAACCTAAACATGCGACATAGGAGGTGGTTGGATGTGGTCAAAGATTATGATTGTGAGATCCTGTACCACCCAGGCAAGGCTAATGTTGTAGCCGATGCACTGAGCCGCAGGGCGGAGAGCACCCCATTGCGAGATGTATGTTTGAGATTGAATGTGATAGCTCCAGTGTTGGACGCCATTCGTGGTGCAGCCGGAGATGCAGAAGAAAGAGCGAGCTGTTGGCTTGGTTTCGGAGTTCGTTACCGATGGTCAGGGGCTTATGTCATTTCAGGGGCGTATATGGGTGCCGTTTGTGGGAGGAACGTGTACCATTTTGATGGAAGACGCTCATCGGTCGAAATTCTCGATCCATCCTAGAGCCACTAAGATGTATTTGGACCTGAGGAAAGAGTATTGATGGCCCTGTATGAAGAGGGATGTTGCGTGGTTTATTGAGAGGTGCTTAACCTGCCGTACGGTTAAGGCCGAGCACCAGAGACCGCATGGTAAGTTGCAGCCGTTTGAGGTTCCCAAATGGAAGTGGGAACAGATCACCATGGATTTTATCACCAAATTGCCAAGGAATGCCAAGGGAGTCGATGCAATTTGAGTGATTATGAACAGATTGACGAAGAGCGCCCACTTCCTGGCTATCAGTGAGAGTTCTTCCACAGAGAGACTAGCAGAGGTGTACGTGAGGGAAGTGGTATCACGACATGGGGTGCCGATCTCGATTGTTTCAGACCGTGATGTGCGTTTCACTTTCAGATTCTGGAAGAGGTTTCATGAGGAGTTGGGTACTAGGCTGCATTTTAGTACTGCATATCGCCCCAGACAGACGGACAGAGTGAGCGGACGATTCAGACGCTCGAGGACATGCTCCGGGCATTTGTGTTGGATTTCGGGGGGAGTTGGGATACGTACTTGCCCTTGGCAGAGTTCTCCTACAACAACAGCTATCATTCGAGCATTGGTATGCCGCCCTTTGAGCTGTTGTATGGGAGGAGGTGTCGGACCCCCATTTGCTGGGGAGAGGTTGGACAGCGTGTGATGGGCAGTACAGAGATCATGCTTCAGACGACAGAGCAGATCCAACAAGTCAGATAGAGGTTGTTGACCGCTCAGAGTCGACAGAAGTGTTATGCAGACAGACATCGGTCCGAGCTTGAGTTTCAGGTTGGCAACTTTGTGCTCCTGAAGGTCTCTCCTTGGAAAGGAGTGATTCGATTCAGGAAGAGGGGCAAGTTGGGGCCCCAATATATTGGTTTCAGTGGGGAGAATTGTAACAGCCCGAATTCCCAGGTATTATTCATTTATATATATTTGGTGATTTGTGAGGAGACTCCGCGAGTTCGAGCCCAATCTTGCCGAGTATGATCGCGGCTATGGGCACGGGTTCGCGTCTGGACTCGGCGAGTCCACGTTGTTTAATGAAACCCTAATTCCCCGGGTTTGGAGCCTATATAAGGGCACTTATAGGCCCCTATTACGGCTACAAGTCCCTTAAGAGAACCCTAAGAGAGAGCTAATCGCCTTGAGAGAGAAGAAGTCACTTTCGGATCCTTATATCTTTTGTTTAGCAAGAAGAGGGTGACAAGAGCAAGGAAAAGGCGAGATTCAAGCAGATCCAGAGACTAGAGGCTTCATTTTGAGGTAATGGTTCGAACCCCCCTTCAGTTTTAGGGCTTATCTTTAGAGTTAGGGTTTTCTAACCCTTTTGGAGAGTGATTATGTGAAGCAAATGGTCCCTCTTCGAGTTTGTGCCTTGGATCTGGACTCAAAGAGGTCCAGAGACTTTAACCCTTGGAGCTTTTTGGGTTAGTATGGAGTTATTGGACTTAGTTATCATTTTGGGACCAAATATCCTTTTTATGCCTTGTGAGCGGTTGTACAAGCACCAAGCTTCGAACTTTACGTGGCATTCATGCTTGGTAAGGCCAGATCTATGGTCTAGGGAAACAGATCTGACCTCACGAGGTCAATAGAATTTGTGCATGGCATGAACTCGCCGAGTTGTTCTTGAGACTCTGCGAGTAGGGTTAGGGATTCATGTGAGTTGTTCAGCGAGTAGACTCGCCGGGTTGGGGGATGACTCAGTGAGTCAGGGAGAGTCAAGGAGAGTCAAGGGGTGGACTGAGTCAAGCTGGAACTCGCCGAGTTGTTCTTGAGACTCGGCGAGTTGAGTCGTGGTGGCCCCACAACTTATGCCAGGTGGAACTTGTCGAGTTAGGAAAATACTCAACGTGTCGAGAGAGGATCCCAGGGAATCAGTGGACGCGTATAGACTCGCCGAGTCGCTATAGTGCACTCGCCGAGTCTGATCAGAGTTGACCGTTGACCGTTGACCATTGACCAAAGTTAACCCGTGTTGACTTGATGAGGTTAGTCAACCTTAGTTGTGAAAAGTGTTAATTAGAGATATATTGTGTTATAGGGGGACGATAGCTCGGGAAAGTAATATCAGGGATTTGCGAATTACCAAGATACGTGAGGTGAGTCTTCTCACTATACTTTACCCAGAGTAGGTAACTAGAGTTGTGTGATACAGTGTTGTATGCCATTTATGTGTTATATGTTGCACTGCATTATTCTATGTGATTTATGTTATGCATGTTTACAGAGTTAGAACTTGAGGGTTCACAGTGCTTGGGTGCACGGACCCACAGAGTTATAGCCTCGAGTGGCTAATATGTGTTATGTCTGGTATCTTGGGAAACTCACTAAGCTTTGTGCTTACAGTGTTTGGTGTTATTTGTTTCAGGTACTAGTGATGACCGTGGGAAGGCGCTGGCTTGATCAGTACACACACGGGATTTATATGTTATGTGATCTTGGGATTCTTTATATGTCATGGATTTGAGTTTCAAACATTGATGCTTTTATGAAAATTAAATGAATACGTTTTTATATTATGCGAAAAATTATTTTGAAATTTACGGTGTTACAGAAATAGGGCGAACTAGCCTTCCTAAGTCCTTTAAACATCATTTATATATAACTATACAAGTACATACATACATTTAACCTAATAGAAGCGTTAACAAAGTAGAAGTGTTTCACGAAGTAGAAGCGTTTCTCGAAGTAGGAGTGTTAATAGAGTATAAGCGTTTATGAAGTAGTAGCATAAATAAAGTAGGAGTGTTTCTCGAAGTAGTAGCATTAATAAAGTAGGAGTGGTTCATGAAGTAGTAGCATTAATAAAGCAGGAGCGTTAATAAGTGGAAGCGTGAATAAGTAGGAGCGTTTACAAGTAGAAGCGAATCACGAAGTAAAAGTGTAGCACGAAGTAAAAGTGTATCATGAAGTGAAAGTGTATCACAAAGTAAAAGTGTATCACGAAGTAAAAGCATTAACAAAGTAGTAGCATTTAACTAAGTAGGAGTATAACGAAGCAGTAGTTTCTAACAAAGTAGGTGTATAAAAACATGGAAGAAATCTTTAATGAAAACTTTGGAAAACCTTTATACGTAAGAAAATCATGACTTAGTATTCTTTTGTAAAATAAGTATGAAAACCTTTAGAAATCCTTTGAAAACCTTTCATAAGCACATTTTGAAAAAACGATATAGCTAAATATTTGAACAAGTAAAGTCGTTTTGGAAAATCATTTACAATATCATACTTGGCAAAACAGTTGATAGTGTAATAAATCCTTGTGCATGCGGGTTATCAATCACATGTGATTGATATGATAACTGGCATGTTTAACTTGTATTCCCCCCCCCCATAAAAACATATAAAAGCATTTTAAAGGTTCATTCAGGGTATGAACTCATCTGTTGTAAGTGGATCGAACGAAGGTGCCGGTTGGGTGCTCGGTGTCAAGTAAAGACTTGAACACACTTAGTGACCTATTAACATATGATAACATATGTTTACATACACTTAGTACATATAATACTAATTAAACAAATATACGCATCCTAAAGTGCGCAAAACGCTTTGATTAAGTGTTAGGGGTGTCCCGGGTAAGATTTAAGGGTGTGTATGGCTTAACTAGGGAGTTTACTCTTCAAGAGTAAACTCTTTATAGAGTTCACGGCCCTGGGACTAACTCCCCCTTGGGTTTACGGCCGTAAACGCATGGTGAGGGTGTTCTAGTATGCCAAAAGGTCTTATATCACTCAAAGAATTAAGCTAGGTCCAAATACAAATGTATGAATGGATTTACGGCATCAAATGGACCATTTGAGGAGTTTATGGCCCCAAACAAGGAGTTTATGGCCGTAAGCTCCTATATGCATGTTCTTTTTGTGTTTTAGGGTCTTAAATGGTAGAGAATAAAATCCTATGTATTTTTCCAAGTCAAAATAAGAGTTTAGGGCATCATTTGGGCACTTAATGGGAGTTTACGGCCCATGGACCTTTCCTAGGAGGGTTTACGGCCGTAAACTCCTATTTCCTTCGTTTCTTTAATGTTTAAAGCCTTTACTTCAATGTGGTTTGCTTCTAAGCATTTTACAAGGCCTTAGGAGGTGTTTGAGGGCATTTTTAATACTTGAACTTGAGTTTCCTCCCCATGAAGAGGAGTTTACGGCCCAAGCATGTTCTTGCATAATAAACTCAAATTTACTCCCCTAAAGTTAAGTTCAAGGTGTTCTAAGTCCGTTTCCATAAGTCATTTAGCCATATCTAAGCCTTAGCGGTGGTTTAGAGGGGTTTTTGGGCTTAAAAACCCCACTTAGGGGTGTTCACGGTGCAAGAGTGTTCTTGGGCCATAAACACATGAATTTACCCCTATTTGATGTCTCAAACACGAATTTGCATGTTAGCTAAGATATACAACAAGTTAGGGTAGATTTCTTACTCGCTTGGGGCTCGAAACGGGCTGTTTTTGGCTCGGAAACAAGTTGTAGAGAGAGAGTGTAGTGTAGATGTTAGTTGTAAAAGTCGAATAGTGTGTCTTGTAATGATTCGCATTTTGTATGTTATTTTACTAAGTCAATTTTACTTCGTCTGTTCATCATCTTTCATCATTCAAATCTATTGTTTCGAATCTTAATTCTCGATAACAATTCTCATCAATTGGTATCAGAGCAGGATTCAAACTGCTTAGATCTGATTTTCGTATAAGAATCATTTGCTTTTTGAGTTGCAAAATTTACTCAAAATTTTCCGCGCAATTTTGGTTTTGAAAATCACTTTTGATCTTCAGATTTGAATTGATTATGTATTTGAATTGTTAAGTCGAGTAATTGATTAGTGATTTTTGATCAATTCGTTTGATCGAATTCTGAAATTCATTATGTTCTCAAGTTTTCAGATATTTTTCTGAGTTCATCAATGGCGAACTTCAACATGAACACAATGACTTCTTTCTCTCATTTGCTTGGTTCTTCAACCAAAATTCCGATGTTAATTCCAGAATACTATGATCAATGGGCTGATAGAATGGAAGATTACTTAAATGGAATTGATGAAGAACTTTGGAATTGTATCGATGGAACAGTTCAAGCTCCTACAAATGTTCAACAACTTGGATCATCCACTGCATCTCATGATGTTGAAGAACAACGAAAACGACTGAAGGATAATGAAAAGAGGTGCATGAGGGAACTAAGAGGTGCTCTACCTCCTGTGGTTTACAATTACATTCGTAGTTGTAAAACAGCCAAAAACATCTGGAATACTCTAAAAGAAAAGTATCAAGGTAGCGAAAAGACGAAGATCAATTATGTGAAGCAATGTCTGATTGAACTGAAGGAATTCAGACAAAAGGATGCAGAAACTCTTGAAAGTTACTATGATCGTCTGAATGAGCTTATGTTTCGCTGCAATAGGTATGGTATCACTAGATCTATCATGGAATTCAATTTAACTTTCATTATGGGACTTCACAAGGAGTGGCGAAGTGTGAGCATGATGATTAAGAATCAACAAAGTTTTGATACAACCAAATTGAATGATCTCTACAATCAACTGAAAACACATGAATCTGAGGTCTCAGAAATGTATGAAGAATCAAAACTAGCTATTGGTGGTCCTTTGGCTCTAGTTTGAAAGGTATCAGAAAATGATGAAAAAGATGGATCAGATGATGAAGGATATTTGATGAATTCCGATGATGAAGCTGTAGCATTCTATTCAAACAACAGAGTTAAAAAGTTTTTTAAAAAGCCTTTTAATCCAAAAGGAAAGATGAATGATGCGAAGAATGTTACCACAAGGACTGGAGGGGATGAGAGAAAGAAGATGGAGAAAATTGATGAAAAACAGAAAAATGTGAATGAAGAGAAAAAGTTGAAAGGTGATTCAGGAATCTATTGTCATTATTGCTATGGTGCGAATCATTTCGCAGCTGACTGCATGTTGCGAAAGAGAGAAGAGAAGAAAGAAAAAGTCAAAGATGAAGCATACTACTCTGAGAAGATTGAAGAGTTACATGCTAAGACCAAAGGAGTGTCATTGGTTGCGAAGGGAGAAACTACTGAAGATGAGAGTCGAACTTATCAGATCTGGTCTTCAGGATCTGATGATGAAGAAATGAGGCATCCCACACATGGAGCAATGTTCACAAGTTTTGAGGAGGGCGAAGAGAACATTGCAGGGAGATGTTTTGTGTCTAAATCCACTGACAAGTCACCCATGACAACCAAGGTACGTGCAATTCTTGATTCTTTTAATATTCCTTTATCTGCTTATGATGTTGAAATTGTTTCATTTGATGATACTGTGGCTTATTTTGATTCTGTTATTGTGTCTGCTAGTAATGAAGCTAAGTAATTAAATGTGCAATTTAGTGAGACACGAAGAGATTTAGAAATAAAGAAGAGCAGAGTTGAAAAATTGGAATTGCAAGTCAAAAATATAGACTGTGATAGGAGTAATCTTACTAACGATGTTAGGTTATTACTAGCACAAAGAAACATATATTGTAATTCTGCAAAACGTGTGTATGCAAAATTAACAGCTTTACATCACTCTTCTGATATTAGAAAAGAACAACATAGGAAACTTTTACCTTTTCTTGAGTATGAACGTGAAAAAGTTGATGTTGTTTCTTATGATTGCGAAAGCACAATTGTTCAATTTGACAAAATACCTGATGATAGATATGCATATGGTATTGTCAAAATTGATGAATTTCTGAATGCTGATGAGTTGGTTAACATTGTCAATGAAAGTTTGACAAAGAGTGAACAAGTGAAAATCATAAAGAAAACTGAAAATTCAACTCTGCCTCACAGTTGAATTATGCTGATATTGATGAAAATTCTGATAATGTAAGTGAAATAAGTGAAATTGAAGAGGAAGAAGAGGTTGATTGTTCTCAATTGTCAATCATTAATATCACATCTAAGATCAAAGGTAAAGAAATAATAGTTGATTCAATAGTAGAGGATGAAATTGATAAACCTTCAACTTCGCAACATTGTATGTTTGATAATGTGGAAGTTGAAAGCTGGAAATCTGATGACACAGATGTAAATAAAGAAGAAAAGAAAGTTTCAACTGAAACACCTCAAAGGGTTGTAGCTGATCAAGTGTTTGAAAATACAAAAGAATTTGATAAAATTTTAAATGATAAAGGAGCACATTATTTGGAAACCAACGCTGTGGTATATCCAAATTTTGTATGTACTGATAAAACCATTTTTCCAAATCAAGTTTTTGTAACTACTGGAAATGCTGAGAAAGTTCTTCCTGAGTTTAATAAAATGATTGAAAAAGATAATCAAAAGTCCACGATTGAAGGTTTTTTCGCAAATCAAAACACAGAAGAAAAGAATTTAACCAAAAATCCTTATGTGTTTCAAAAACAAAAATCAACACAAAAATGGGTGGTTAAAGGTGAAAAATCAAACAAAGTTTTTGAAAAAGATGAAAAACCAAAGGTTGAAGTGAAACTAAACTCTCATGAATTCAAATTGATGGTTGGAAATTTTTCAACAGAAAATAATGTTTCAAAAAGAAAAGCAAGAAAAGCAATATTCTGGCAAGTTGTGTCTAATGAAAAATCAAGAGATGAAAAAGAACAAATTTCAAAAACATCATCAAGTTTTCATAAACAAATAAACTCTATTGACAAGGTTAGATGTTCGCAAATATGACAAAAATCGAAAATTTGAGAATTCGCAAAAATTTGCAAATAATCAGAAGTTTCAAAATGTTGGCAAATTCACGAATACTTCATCAAGTTTGAAGAACTCAACTCAAGTCAAAAAGAAATTTTCACCAAAACAACCAAATTTTCCAAATCTTTCAATATCAAAACCAACCAAAGTTTCATATACAAAAGGAAAATCTGATGCTAGAACAATCAATCATTGGTTTGAAGGAAAAGGAAAGAAATATCAAAGTGGAAAATTTTCAGAAGAACAAATCAAAAGTGCATTTGATAAGTACACAAATAATTTTTCAATTGAGAGTATATCATCTAATAATTCGCAAGTTCCAGTTCAAAAATGGAAACCAGTTATCAAAAATCCAAATGTTGTGAAGGATAAGATTACAATTAATGGAAATCCAAAATTATTGAATGATTATATTTCAAAATCTAGAACTGATGATGTTGATATAATTGATTCAGTTACAAACAAAGTGAAAACATGGTTTTCAATTTCCAAAAAGTTGTTTCATTCTACTAATGATGGACCCAAAAAGTCTTGGGTTCCTAAATTTTTTTAATAAATGCAGGTGATATGTGACGAGCAATATGACATGAAATGGTACATTGATAGTGGTTGCTCTCGTCAGATGACTGGAAGGAAAGAAAACTTGCGAGATTACAGAAGCTTGCAAAATGCTGGAGTTGTCAAATTTGGAAATAATCACAAGTGTCAAGTGAAAGGATATGGGAAAGTCACAAATGGAAACTTTACAGTAAACAGAGTGGCATATGTTGAAGAACTTCAACATAATTTGATAAGTGTATCACAACATGTTGTGGGTACTGGAAATCAAGTTGTATTCAATGAAGAAGGTAGTATCATTTCAAATGTCAAGACGAATGAAATACTCCTCAAATCCAAAAGATATGGTGATATGTTTACACTGGACATCAAACCGATTGTGGGAAAACCAGCTGTGTGTTTACTATCAAAAGTATCCAATGATCTTAGTTGGCTTTGGCATAAGAAGATTGTCACACTTGAACTTTCGAAATATAAATAAACTTGTAACTGAAGATTTACTTCGAGGGTTACCAGTACTAAAATTTGACAATGATTCTTTGTGTTCAGCTTGCGAACAAGGAAAACAACATCGAAAGGTTCATCCGGTTGTGATAGATTCAAAAATAGTAGATCCATTGGAACTTCTTCACATTGATCTATGTGGACCATCAACTGTTGCAACAATAAACAAAAAGCGGTATATTTTAGTTGTTGAAGATGATTTCTCTAGATTTACGTGGGTGTTTTTTCTCAGGTTGAAATCTAAAGTTGCTTAGACGATGATCGATTTTATCAAAAAGATTGAAGTTAGTCTGAAGAAGAATGTGAGAAAAATTAAAAGTGATAATGGTTCTGAGTTTAAAAATCAAACTCTTGACAGTTTTCTCACAAGCAAAGGCATTTCGCATAATTTTTCATCACCATATACACCACAACAGAATGGTGTAGTTGAAAGAAGAAATCGGTCTCTATGTGAAGCTGCCAGAACCATGTTGACATATGCGAATCTACCTCAATATCTTTGGGCAGAAGCTGTGTCCACAGCATGTTTTACTCAGAATCGATCATTCATTCATCGAAGATTTAATGTTACTCCATATGAAATAATCAATAATTGGAAACCTAATGTAAAATTCTTTCATGTTTTTGGTTGCAGGTGCTTTATCATGAATCTAAAAGATAATTTCTCCAAGTTTCAAGCTAAAGCTGATGAAGGCATCTTTTTAGGATATTCACAGAATTCAGTTGCATACAGAGTGCTAAACAAACGAACAAGAAAAATTGAAGAAACTTTCAATTTAACATTTGATGATTACTATCTTAAACAGATTGATAATAAATTTGATAATAAACCAATACTTGTAGATTCACATAATCCAATTGATAATTCTGAAATCAATGATTTTGATTATGACTTAATTTTTGGAATTCCTGACAGGGCCATTGATGCAGAAAATAATGCTCCTGATAATCAAACATCAGAATCCTCAAAATATACTGATGAATCAATGATAACTTGTGAAAGCACATCAGATGTTCATAGGGAACAAGAACATCAAGTTGAGGGGGAGCCTTCGCAAAATCAACAAGAACATCAAGTTGAGGGGGAGCATTCGCAAAATCGACAAGAATATCAAGATACAGATCATGTTGAGGGGGAGCATGATGAAACAGAGACAATTAATCTTGATAATAATGAAGAATTTCATGAAGTTAATGATAATTTTTCTGTTGCAGGATCTGAAAATGAAGATATGTTTGAAGATGCACCATTAGAATTTGATCCGAATTTTCCACCACTCGAGAAATGGACACGAAATCATCCAAAAGAACAGGTAATTGGAAATTTACAAGAAGGTGTGTTGATTAGAGCTCAAATTCGTGCGAAAAATGAGGTACTGAATGCAAACCAAGAACTTTGTATGTTTAATGTTTTTATTTCGAAAATAGAGCCAAAAACAGTCAAGAATGCTATGGAACACTCAGATTGGGTTGTTGCTATGCAATCTGAATTGGCTGAATTTGAACGAAACAAAGTTTGGAGATTAGTTTCTAAACCTTCTGATGTTTCAATTGTTGGATTAAAATGGATTTTTAAAAGCAAAACCGACAAAGATGGCAATATTATTCGAAATAAAGCAAGACTAGTGGTAAAAGGTTATTCGCAACAAGAAGGAATTGAGTATGAAGAAACATTTGCACCTGTTGCAAGACTTGAAGTTGTTCGCATATTTTTAGCCTATGCAGCTCACAAAGACTTTGATGTTTATCAAATGGATGTTAAATGTGCATTCTTAAATGGAAAACTCGAAGAAACAGTGTATGTTCAACAACCACCAGGATTTGTAAACAGTGAGTATCCTGATCATGTGTATGTCCTTGACAAAGCTATATATGGATTAAAACAAGCACCAAGGGCCTGGTACGCAACACTTACAAATTTCTTGAAACAATCTAAATTTAAACAAGGATCAGTTAACCCCACATTATTTCGCAAGAAAGTTGGGTGTTATCTAATGCTTGTTCAAATTTATGTTGATGATATTATCTTTGGTTCAACTGATCCAGCATTGTCAATTGAATTTGAAAATTTAATGAAAAGTCAGTTTGAAATGAGCATGATGGGAAAAATTAATAATTTTCTTGGTTTAAATATAAGACAGAACAGAGAAGGAATCTTAATCAATCAAGAAAAATATACGAAGAACTTGATTGAAAAGTTTGGAATGCTAAATAGCACAAAGCTAAGAGTACCTATGGCAGTAGGAACAAGACTCACTCCTTCGTTAGATGCTCCTGCTGTTGATCTAACACTGCATCGTAGCATGATAGGGTCTTTATTGTACTTAACTGCAAGTCGACCTGATATTATGTTTTCGGTTTGTTGTTGTGCCAGATTTCAAGCTAATCCAAGAGAGCCTCATTTGACTGCAGTGAAAAATATTTTTCGATATCTCAAGGGAACTGTTTCATTAGGACTTTGGTATCCTGCGAAAACAGGATTTTTCATTCAAGCCTTTTCAGATTCCGATCTAGGAGGATGTACTTTGGACAGGAAAAGTACGACTGGTGGATGTCAACTATTGGATGGAAAGTTAGTGAGCTGGCAATCAAAGAAACAGACTTGTGTGGCTATCTCAACCGCTGAGGTAGAATACATATCTGCGGCTGCTTGTACTTCGCAAATTATCTGGATTCATAGTCAACTTCGTGATTATGCAATAAACATGAAAAAGATTCCTTTGTATTGTGATTTGCAAAGTGCAATTCGCATTTGTCACAATCCAGTACAACATTCAAAGACAAAACACATTTCTCTTCGATATCATTTTATTAAAGATCATGTGGAAGATGGGAATATTGAAATTCATTTTGTCAAAACAACTGAACAACTTGCTGATATTTTTATAAAACCTCTTGATGAAAAATCATTTGTTCGAATTTTAGCAGGTTTGGGGATGATCAATGCGAATTCCCTTTCGTCAACACAAGAGTAAAGGTTTTGTTCAGCCGCTAAGAGTCAAAATAATTCAGAGGTTACTATTCATTCAGAGGCTTCGCATGGCTTTGCAACCATATCTTTTCGCATCTGGCTCATAATCAATATGGTAAGGTTTACGCATACTGTTTTAATTCTGAAAAATCGAAAATCCAAAAAGATTTTATTTTTTTTGTTCTTTAATTTTGAAAAATGGAAAATCCAAAAAGATTTTATTTGTTTTGTTCTTTCATTTTAATAAAAAATTCCAAAAATCACAAAAATATTTTTGTTTTTCTTGGTTTTTAAAATGTGTGTTGAGAATATATAGGGCTACAATGCGAAGAGGTCATACATTTGTGTTTCTGTGGGAAGGTATTAAATTTCTTTTACAAACTAGTTAGGATGTCCCTAGAAGCATGTTGTTGTATGTAGACCTAAAGCCTCGAATGATTCTATGTGTGAGAAATGAAAGCCTTGATGAAATTATCTTATGAACATTTCTACCCAACAAGGCTTGTATTCGCATAAATCAGCAAGAGCTACCTTACTCTTCTCAAATGAGTTAAGAGTTTTTTGTTTTGTCCATACACTAACAGAGGTACAATTCGATTCTTAAACAATCTTTTTAAGCCAAACAGTTCTTACACTCCAAAATTTATTTTGAAAAGATTTGTCCTTGAGGTCTTTGATCAAACCAATCAAAACCTAGACAAATCACAACTATGTGTTTAAGATCTAACATCATGAGTCCGTGATGAAAGTGAAACCCAAAAATCATACACCTTTAAGGAATTGACGGGGAAATTTCTTCCAGATTTTTACGAAACTTTTGTTTCAGTATCACAAATTTCGAAACTTCAAATCATATTCAATTCGCATGCGTGGTCTTGAACAAATATTTACAACCAAGAATGTTTGTTACCCAACAAGATCCAAAACAAATTTTCTTTTGAATATGATTTCAGTGTAAGTTTCCTTCGAAAATTCTTGTCATGATAAATATTTCACAAGCTAACTTGTCACTGACTACACTGGTCAAACAAGTAATTTTATTTACAATTTCTCACCTTATGTTAAGGCTGATATGCAATGAAATTCCGAACCAACCCAAAATTACTTTTAAAAAGAAGCCCTTGATACTTCTTTACAAGTATTCGATTGTAATTCACGGGAAACTACACAAGCTGTTGATTATCTCTCTTGATGATTAACGAAGCAACCTTTGCCTGGGGTTTTTCTGCATTCATGTCAAATTAATTTTTTTTTTTGACATCACCACATTCCAAAATTTCTTAATTCTTATCTTATTTCATTGGCACAATGCACACACAAAATCCTTGAGGTTCTGAGTAAAACCAACTCAGACTGATGATTTCGCAAGTCTGGCATATGACTTTGCTTTAAATCCCAAAAGTGAAAGAGCCTTGCTTCCATGCGAAGGGTTTTACCGGTTCGGATTCTATAACGGATACTTGACAAGCTGTACACTCAAATGGTTGGTATTCTATCCGGTTTTCGAGGAGATGTGACAGTTACTTTTTACTGCATAATAATCTTTTACAGTAATGATCCGAGATTCAAGGTGCCACATCGGATAACATTAAATGCATCCCGCTTTAATTTCAAATCATTTTTGAGTAACCTATGAAAGGGGGATCAAGAACACTGTGTATGGTTACGCAAACAAGAATTCTCACAAACCTTCAAAGCTTTCATCTTGAGCAAAAGTTCCAATTTATTTCAAACCCTAACAATGGCAGCCACAAACTCAAACACTGATGAGGTCCTTCTCAATCCCTTATGAAGATTCAAAGCACAAATTACCAAGTTGATCCCAATGTTTCGGCGTATCCAGAAGACTTGAAGATGCTTATCGTGGCTTTGAAACGATCACCGTTGTCAACTGCCATGTTCCGATCATTCCCAGTTCCGATGATATGGTTATCTCGTGCCGCTTCTCATCAACAACAAGAGGGTCAAACTATCCAAGAATTTGTTTGTGGAGTTCTTGCAGATTCCAAACAACCCACCCTTTGTTAAACCTGTAAACTCCCAGATCATCCATATGTTCAATGAAATGGGACATCAACCAGAGTTAGAGAAGATTAGTGACTTCAGGAAGTCCGAATTACCATGCATCTGGAATTTTCTTTTTGGAATCTTCCTACGGTGTCTTACAGTAAGATCAGTCGGCTTGGATAGAGGAAGAGTCGAAGTGTATGCAATGGTAATGGGTATCTACTATGACATTAATGTCGACTACGCAACACAACTTTGGAAGGAATTTGTGAAAAGTCTGGAAAATACGAATTCGGAGAAGGGGATATCTTGTGCCAGATACTGGAGTTTGATCTTGGAGAAAGTTTACAAGAAAGAAGCTATTCCAATAATGCAAGATGTCGAAGTTGCTGAATTTTCCTTCTACCAATTTCCTAAAGTGGTTGAGGATGACGAAGCAATCTTTACTCGTGTGGCTCGCATTCCGGATGCGATGCTTCGCAATGTTTCTCCCACTCACAAAGTGTTGGTGAGGTATTTGCGAAACATCGATACAGCTGATCAGACAGGTGTATTACCTGACGTTGCTACTCCATCGAAGAAGAAGAAGGGGAGCAAGAAACCTACGAAGGGTTCATCTTCACCAACTGTGCAAGATGAAGTATTGAAGAAGGATGTGTTACCTTCTAAATCTGGGGTTTCAAAACAGATTCGCAAGGCAGAGGCGAGTAGTAAAGGAGTTACTATTCGCAGCATTCCTGCTCCAGTGTCTCCTGGCAAGAAACGTCAACGTGCAGAAGATGTTGCGAAAAATATGCAACGCACGCTGGGCAAGAGGAGGAAGATGGTGATTCACAATGAATCATCAGACGAAGAAATTGTTCCAGAAAACCACCTGTCACAACAATGGTAACTGTTTCTTTACCAATCTCTCAACCTTCACAAATTTCCACTACTATTTCCCAAACCCAACCACTCGAAATAGTTCTTACCAAGTCAGTTACTGAGGAGGTACCTATTTAGCATATGGTTGTCAACGTATCTGATACGGGGGCACCTATCCCGAGTGTTGCATCCACACTTCAAACATCCTTACCTATCACCACATTATCCACCACTTCATCTATTTTTGATCATGCCCTTCAGAACCCATTCACCACCCTTTTCCATCTCAATCACCTGAGAATCCTCCACCTACGCAACAAATGTTTGATCCAGAAATCGAAGGAGGTGCTTTTGGAGGAGTTCTGGATGATATTTCTTTTGATTCTAATGAAGAAGACATTCCTGATCATATGCTGATGACAGGAAAGCAGTTTAAGATACTAAATCAAAAGTCGAAGGCCATTATCCAATCGCAAGCCGATTCTGGGAGAATGTCCTCAATCTCAGCAATGGAGGTGGATGTTATGATCAAAGGTGCTAAGAAGAGAATTATGGAGAAAGTGGATCAGTCGGATAAAAACAATGAGCACCGAGTGCAAGCACAAGGGAGCAATTTTACGTCTGCAGTACAAGACCTTAAAGCTGCTACAAAAGAAAGACACATTCTTTTTGTACAATACGTTAAGAAAGTTCGTGAGGACGTTAACTTCAAAATTCAGGAGTTGAAGTCTGACCTTGCGAAGGATCTTCAAGATGTGCATACAAGACAAGAAGCTCTTCAAAAGCAGATTGTGGAAATTTCTACTCAACTCCACAAACTCAACAATATTCCTGTTGCTGAAGATCACAAAGATGCTACCATGGAGAAGTTTGATCACTTGATCAAATTGGTCACTGAGCTCAAATTAGCAGTTTCGCACTCAACATCTTCACAAACCCTTACTCCCGAATTATTGTCTCTAAAGATTAACACTTTAGAACAAGCTATTCAGAAAGCTCTTGCTCCGCTTTCAAACTTTACTTCTTTACTTCCGAAGGGTGCTCCACCTGTTTTCACAGGGGCACAAGGGGGAGAGAAAAGTCGAAGCAAAGAAGGTGAAGCCAAAACAGTGGGAAAGGTCATCTCGACTCAACTGGTTGCAACTCTTCCAATTCCTACTAAACCGATTTCTTCAACAATAATAACTACAAAAACAATTTCCAAGGGAATTGTTATTGGAGGAAACGAAGGAGATTCTAGTTCTCAACCTCAGAAAGATGTAACAGGAAATGGAAAAGCCATCCTGTATGAAAAGTCGAAGGAGGAGATAAAAGCTGATGTTGAGGTTGAACTAGAAAGAATGAGACAAGTCCAGAGCATAATGAGACAAAGAGCAAGTGATCCTCCCTCCATGAACAAAGGTGATCCTGCGAAACTTTACTCTTACGAAACTATAGAGTCTAAAGTTGTAGGAAGGGAGATGTATGAGTTCGAGAAAAAGCCCAAAAGAAGTTACGACATTGCGAACTCAGATCATTGTCAGCTGGACTTCCCAATTAATGAAATGCTGTTCATCACAGCTCAATACAAGATCAGTGAGAAATTCGATAATCCAGATGATTATACTCACATGAAAATCAGATTTCATGCTGTTCTTGGGAAGAATCCTGATGAAGTTTGGTCCCTGATGAAGATCAAGAAGGTGCCAACAATAAAGAAGGATGTTCTGTTTGAAGAAATGCTTCAAAACTTTCGATATTTTGTCATCAGAGCTGATAACAAACAGTACGAATTCACAGTTGCTGATTTTCCTTTGATGAACTGCAACGATCTCATACAAGTCGCTCTTATTCTGAAGTACATGGAAGAAAACAAACTCAAAGGCTCAGAAACAGAAGTGTTTAAAGTCGGATTCGCACATGTGAAGACTTATATCGACAACTACTTCGATTGTCTGGCACTTACTGATGAGGAGTTAGCGAATGTGCTAGGAAGAGAAGTGAAAGTTCCGTTGGAAGATACTTTGACACAATCAGCTCTGTCGAAGTATGTTGTGGGTGAGATATGCCTTAAACCATTTGGCATGGTGTTTTCGGGAAGAGACACTAAAGGCAAACCGAAGAAGTTCTTGTTCAAAGCTTCAGAGATTGAAAGATATAATTCTTCGCAATATACGCACTTCATTGTATGTATGAACAATTGCAAGAAAAATAACGAAGGAGACAAGAAGGACTTGAAAAAGGTGATCTCCTGGTATGGAGAAGTGCGAAGAACGATTCACTCTGCAATTCAAAAACTTTTAAGTTGAATTGTATCGACTGTTTACAAAGGGGGAGAATGTAGATGTTAGTTGTAAAAGTCGAATAGTGTGTCTTGTAATGATTCACATTTTGTATGTTATTTTACTAAGTCAATTTTATATGCGAAGTGTAGCATGCGAAATGTCAATGTATAGACTTAGTATATTTTTTGTATGTTCCCTATAAATAGGGACCTAGGCTTGAAGTAGACACACGATATCGAAACACAATATCTCTCTTCAGCTTACTTTGTAATCAGTCTTAATAAAACGAGATCTGATTAATATTTACTTCGTGTGTTCATCATCTTTCATCATTCAAATCTATTGTTTCGAATCTTAATTCTCGATAACAATTCTCATCATGTAGAGAGAGAGTGAAAAGGGTGGAAATGAAGTTTACTCTCCCTTATATAGGGGCTTGAGTTGAGGCTCAGTGGAAATCTACCCGATACTGCCGTTAAACGGGGCTTTTGGTCGCACCCGATTTAGTGGTCGTATTTTTGACTTGGTTGAAACTAAAATTTTCCAAGGGATTAATGAGGGTGTTTCTAATTTGTTTCAACCCTTACAAAGTCATTTAAAAAGTTCCAAATTAATTAGCCAGTCCAAAAGTTGACGGACAGTTAAATAAAACGAGACTTATTAACGAAAAAGGGGTTAAAAATGACGGAATAAATTTTGGGTTGTCACAACTTATGTTATGAACTTTAGTAAATAGTCGTTTGAAATTCTATTAATGCTATAATGATTAGTTTTTGGTAATTTAGAAACATAAAATTTCAATCAAAAGACAATTATAGTAAAACTACATTTTCAATTAATAACAAATTATTTCTTCCAAATATAAATTTTACAATTAATCTTAAATGGTAAATTTATAAATCATTGAATAGTAAAAAGTTTCATAAGGTATTTTATTAGTTGTAATTATATTTTGAGTTAATTGCATGTATTTCTAATTAGACTTGTGTTTGTGTGTGTATATGTGCATGATGTGCTATGTGAGCATACCTCAATTAATAAAAATATAAAATTTATCATGCTCATTATCACATCCTACTATATTTATAGGCTAATGCTATATGTACCCACCCATTTACTAGGTATACCCCCACATGCGAGTATGTGAATGTGTGTGTATGTGTGTGTGGGACTTTTTATGTAAATAAGAGGATACATATAGTAGCACCCTATTCATACTTGGCGAGGAGGTAATTTTGTAACATAATACAAAAGAAATTTTACTGTTATAGCTAATGGGTTGTATGCATTACAACATTTCAATGGTGCACATGCAACCCTCCTTGCTTTGGATCTAGGTTTTCCTCAAGTTATACATGCAAGTTGATTATCTAAAGCAAAACCTTAATCTAGCATACATAATTTCGAAATTCTAATTCAAATTAGGGTTTGAAAAATTCCATTCTTGTTGAATGCTTGACCCTAAGCTTGAAGAGCTTAGTGCCTTAATTTGTGCACCTCTAATCGAGTCACAAACTGTCACACCCACAAACCAGGATGTCACAAACATTCGGGGGTGGATGACTTCACGTAGTACCATAACAATTCAATATTGTAAAGAAAGTAATATAACCATCATATATATAATAAATACATACATTGTTGCGTTATACATGTTTGCAAAAGAATATAACAATATGGTGATTTAAAATGTTTGATAATAAACGCCTTTAGCGTTCCATCTTCAAAAGTTGGTAGTTACCTGTATTACTGATTCCCTAAGAAATACAAGTGGTTTCGAAAAAGTGTCAACAATAAAGTTGGTGAGTTCATAAATGTTTTGTATTGAAAAAGAATGTCTTTTTGGAAGAAAATCGATGAACATGGCTTTTAGAAAATCCAATATTTTTCACATATAGTTTGAAAAGTTCCCAAGGTTGGAGGGCGTTAGTATCTTTCGTATTTATATGATAAAGATAATTTTGTACTCAAAATAATGTAAATAGTGAATGCATGTATGAATCTCGTAAATCAAGCTTGTTTTTATACTTTCGTGTGAGTCTTATAACCATACTATTGACACAGACTGCCTGTAACAACATTCTTCAGGTGTTGTAGTGTTATGACATTTTTCACCCCAGACTTGCCGGTTTAACTATAGCTAACAACTTAGGTGCGGGGTTGTCAATCCCGTATAGATCTATATAGAAGTATCATGCTCTCCCTCCAAGAGATTATGGCTTATAATACAGGACTTGAAATGCATACATAAAAGTACACTGAAGTTTGAATATCTCACATCACTTAGCATAAATAGATTTACGATAAGAAAGTATTTATTTTACTTTATAAGAAAGTATTTCGTTTTTCAAGATGTATACGTAAGAATGTACGAATAACTCGCAAACTGTACCCATTATAGGTTTTCAGAAAATCTGTTCCATTTGATGAAAATAACTCGGTGATATACTACACTTTATACGTAAAGTAAGACGTTGGTATCGAATAATAATAAGATAGATGTTGTATCTATATAAAACGATACGTTTTCTTCTATTGTACTTGTATCCCCCCCCCCTAAAACATGAAAAGACTTGAAAAGTAGGGGTATGAACTCACCTGTTCGGTTTGAAGAGAACGAGACTAGAGTCCGGCAGAACTTCAACTGCGGAAAGTTGCGTCTTCGAGCTTTGTGGGGATCTCGATAGCGTAGAACCTTCGTTGGGGGCTCTAGTGTGGAACCGAGGGTGTCGGGATGGTCTCTTGTACGTAAGAGTGTGTGAGGGTGAGTGAAACTTTGAGTGAGGTGTGCTAAAATCCGGAGCTTATGCCTTCTATTTATAGGGCTGAAAATGTGAGTACGCTGGGCGTACCACCGGAGTATGCTGGGCGTACGCGTTATGCTGGGCGTAACTTTGGGTCATGGCTTACGACTCGGGTCTAGCGAGGCGTAGAGCTTGCAGCCGATGGGAATCGACCATGCACCTGAGTACGCTGGGCGTACTCCTGAATTACGTTGGGCGTAATTCTAGCTTACATCTTCTAAATTCCGTAACTTTCGCGTACGGGCTCCGTTTTTCAAGTTCTTTATATCCACGCGTAGGTGAGATTATGCTCTACAACTTTCATTTAGACTCCGTCGGCTAGTTATGACTTTATTTTTAATGTTATGTTTTTAATAGGCCGGGGATGCTAAAGTCCGTTAAAAATTCATAACTTTTTTATCCGACGTCTGTTTTCGTTTGTCTTTTTATCATCTTACTCCTATTGTGGAGACATTCTACTCTCGTTTAGGTTGCGTTAGCTAAATATCGATCGATCTTCAATTCGAGTTTTTAGCTCTCTACTACTGTTAGGAAACTTAGAAAATTCGTTACTTCTTCATATGAGGTCAAATTTGGGCGATCTTTTTATGTACATTTACAGTTTAACGAACTCTACAACTTTTGTTTAGATACTTAAGGCTAAAATACATTTTATTGGAATTTCACTTTTTACGTAATAGTGTTTTACCGGGTGTGTCGTAAATATTTGAGTGGTTATAGTTTCTTCAATATAACCCGGTTTCGAATGTTCTTTATATTTTTGGAAACCTTGGCACGATATCTAATATTTTATGCATCCTAATTTAGATATTTTGAACACTTTATTTTTGAGGTTAATTTCGTTGATTCCAACTAGTTTTTGATGTATTTGACTTTTGAGTGTTACATTGCTTTTGGAAAAATATAGGGTTGTCACATCATCCCCCCGTTAGAGGAATTTCGTCCCGAAATTTAATCTAAGACTAAGTTTACGGGTTAGGGAAGAGATACGGGTACATTTGTTTCATCTGATCCTCGCGTTCCCAGGTGTATTCATGTCCTCGCTTGGCGTTCCAGCGGACCTTTACAATAGGTATGCGACTTTGTTTAGTCCTTTTAATTTCCGATCCATGATTTGTACTGGTTCTTCTACGAATTGGAGATTCTCATTTATTGCAATTTCGTCTAGAGGGATGACAAGGGTCTCATCGGACAAGCACTTCTTTAGGTTTGATACGTGAAAGGTAGGGTGTACCTTGTGGAGTTCCTGAGGTAATCAAAGTTAGTAAGCCACCGGATCGATCCTGGCAAGGATCTCGAATGGTCCAATGTATCGGGGTTCAGTTTCCCACGCTTTCCGAAACGTATTAACCCTTTCCAGGGCGAGACTTTTAGTAGGACACGGTCTCCAACCTAGAATTCCAAGGGTTTCCGTCCTTTATCCGCATAACTCTTGTAGATTTCCCTTGATGCTTTCAGTCGTTCCCAGATCTGAACAATCTTCTCCGTAGTTTCCCTTATGACTTTTGGCCCAGTGAGTGTGTTGTATGTTGCTTGTCCTCTTGCTAGTTGTGTGTCACCTACTTCAGCCCAGCACAGAGGTGATCTGCATTTACGGTCGTAGAGGGCTTCGAACGGGGCAGCCTTGATGCTAGTGTGGTAGCTACTGCTGTACGAAAACTCGACCAAGGGTAGATGGGTGTCCCATGCTTTGCCAAAATCAATTACGCAAGATCTCAACATATCCTTTAGGGTTTGTATGGTTCTCTCACTCTGGACGTCAGTTTGTGGGTGATAAGAAGTACTCATGTCTAGTCTTGTTACTAGAGATTTTTGCAGCGACTGCCAGAACCTTGAGGTGAATCTACTATCTCAGTCCGAGATAATGGATATGGGCACACCATGCAGCCGTACAATATCTCTGAGGTATGTTCTAGTTAGTTTCTCCAATTTATCTGTTTCTTTGATTGTTAGGAAGTGCGCTGATTTAGTTAACCTGTCGACGATCACCCAGATGGGGTCGAGTCCGCTTGCTGTCTCGGGTAATTTGGTTATGAAATCCATGGCTATCCGCTCCCACTTCCATTCAGGTATTTCTGGTTGTTACAACAATTCCGAGGGCTCTTGGTATTCCACCTTGACATTGGCGCACGTCAGACATTTGCTCACGTAGGTAGCAATTTTGGCTTTCATGTTCGGCCACCAGTACAGTTTCTTGAGATCGAGATACATCTTATCCGAGCTAGGATGTATGGAGTATCGTGTCTTATGGGCATCGTTCATGACGACTTCTCTGAATCCGCCAAACATCGGTGTCCAGATCCGATCCATGAAGTAACGAACTCCATCATTCTTGACTTCAAGCTTCTTATCCATTCCCCTTAAGGCTTCCACTGTCACATTTTCAGATTTTAAGGCTTCTACTTGGGCTTCCCTGATTTGCGTGGACAGGTGTGAATGGATTATCATAGTTAGAGACATCACTATGCGGCCCGAGTATTCCTTCCGGCTGAGTGCATCGGCCACCATGTTATTCTTTCCGTGAAGATATCGAATTTCGCATTCGTAATCATTTAGTAGTTCTACCCACCATCTTTGTCTCATGTTAAGTTCTTTCTGGTTGAGGATATGCTGGAGGCTTTTATCATCGGTGAAGACTGTATGTGACATCCCTAATTTCGCGGCCAAAAAAGAACCGATTTGTTTATGCGTTATTTTAAAATCAGAGTGCTCGTTTAAAGAAAACGGTTGCGGAATTTGTTCCCAAAATAAAATATGATAACCACTTATCAAAACATTTCTCAAAGAGAATGTATTTTCATTAAATAATAAAACCTCGGGATGTCATGTTCCGATACAAAACCAAAAGCATAAACAATATAAAATAGACCTTACAACAGTTATTTATAACTACTGATCTATAATCCAAAACCTCTCGTCAAGTCCACCAACTTATACTCTTGTGTCATTACCTGTAATGCAAAGAAAACTGAGTGGGTCAGGCTTGGGAGCCTGGTGAGCATATAGGGTATTCAACCCACAATAATACAATTAGTATATTCAATCATTAAACAAACAACCCAATTACCCATCCCCATTATATTCTTTACTCTTAAGGTTTTACCCTAAGAATCAACTATCCTTTATTCATTCACTCCTAAGGAATGACCTAAGGAATTGGCACGAAGTCCATTGCTGCCAAAGTTTATCTATCAAGTACTAAATCCATAGTTACCAGCGTTCGTCTCTACGGTACTAAATCCATAGCTACCAAGGTTTGTCTATACGGTACTAAATCCATAGCTACCACGGTTTGTCTATAGGGTACTAAATCCATAGCTACCAAGGTTTGTCTATACGGTACTAAATCCATAGCTACCAAGGTTTGTCTATACGGTACTAAATCCATAGCTACCAAGGTTTGTCTATACGGTACTAAATCCATAGCTACCAAGGTTTGTCTATACGGTACTAAATACATAGCTACCAAGGTTTGTCTATATGTCTCATCCTCAAGCTCATCCGTTCATCACACACCAACTAATCCGTCTACCCATGTTCTACCCAACGTATTTGTAGATATAACATACATATACAGTTTAGATCATTTAAAAACCTGTATAAAACAATCATTCAACAACCATCTCAAGTAAACCAACAACATATAAACACATAGCACATATTTCATATCAAATACTTCATATCTATGTGGTAGAAGAAAGTAACCACACACTCACACATATAAACAACAATATACTTAATATATTCAAACAATACTTGTATTATTATCGTGTTTATGAAAGGGACTATACACTCACTTGATCAGAAGATGATCGGACAGCACTACGGCTTGTAGAAGTAGTATTCTTCGGTGAAACCGGGATCACTTCACACACCGGGTTTCTAGCGGGCAGAGCTTCGGCTCGGAAACTCTTTTCTTCTCGGGATCTTCGGTGCTTCGGGACTTGCTTCGGGTCTCGGGGTTGATACCGGGGCTTCGGGGTACTTCTGGCACACAAATCGAGGTAAAACGGGAGAGAGAAGAGAGAAAATAGCAACCCTAAACGGCTGGCCCTTGAAATCTATTTATAGGGCAAATTTGGCCCTTGCCACGTCGTGGCAACCTTTTTCCACATCGTGGGCTTGGTCGTCACTGCATGTGTCATCCCAAGTTGCATCTGGGGGACTCCCGGAGGTGTCAAGAGATTTGCCACATCGTGGCACTGCTTGCCACGTCGTGGTCTCTAACAGTTTTGGGGTTTCGCGCCCCGAACTTCAGAAATTCATAACTTTTGCATACGAACTCCGTTTTCGACGTTCTTTATATCTTTATATCGCCGCAAAGGTGAGATTATGCTCTACAACTCTCGTTTAGCCTCCATTGGCTAATTTTGGCTTTTTTTTAATATATTATAACTATATTACTTATATATTATTTTTAGTAGGCCGGGACAGGAAAACTCCGTTCAAAATTCATAACTCCCTCATTTGAACTCTGATTCCGTCCGTCTTTCCGTCGTTGAACTAATATCGATGAGATCTTCAATTATCATTTAGATCACTAAGGATAGATATCTATCTACCTTAAATTCACTATTTACGTCGCGTTGGGTCGCGCTAGGTCGTGCCGGTTCTGTCGCGAAACTTCGACAGGTCATAACTTCTTCATTATAACTCGGATTTTGGCGTTCTTTATATGCATGGAAACCTTGTGACATATACTACAACTTGGTTAAGATTAATCCTTCTAAATAACTTTCCATCAAAAAGTCGTTTTTGATGCTTATCGTCTCTAAATTGACTAGCTCTGATCTACGGGCGTTACAATTATCTCCCCCTTAGGATGATTACATCCCGGAATCATCAATGAAACAGGATTCGTATAATTAATCCATACGTTATCTCTCCATCCTAAGTAATAACCTTGATGCTCAATCCTGCGTCTACTCTTCGTACTATCTTGGACATTCAATCATAACCTTCGAGTTACAAAATAAGTCCTTATTGCGAACTCCTTCTTCTTTTTAGGATAAATACATTCCTTTATCCATTGTAACAGGCTGATGGGTCGTGTTCTAAAGACCTCTCATCGTATGATGATACACTTAGACTCAAGTCTCTTAGAGTCAAATTCCAGAATGGAATATACCTTTCCTCATATTCTAATGTGATATAATCACATTTCAGCATGTAGCACTTCTACCTGCAAACCTCTTTTAACAACGAGCGTGACACTGTCAATCGCATTAACTTCAACCTTCTGACTTAAGTCAGATGTTACATCTAACTTGGTCCTCTAAACCACGTAACATACTCCTCGTAGTCGGACTCAATTTGATATAACCACTAGGGTCAGGATATCAATCATCTTACTAGTCACTACCGAAACAAGGGTAATGACACACTTGAATAAAACATAATCAATTACTAGCTTCTTGGTAACCTTGTGACTTTTCCTGATCCAAGTGTGAGTCCTGTGCTTCCAGTAGTATATGCATCTACTACCTTTCACACCTACTCATACTCGTCCCAAGTATTGTCCCGCAGTTGACCAAGTCACCAAACAAGAAAATCACAAAACAATTTAACACGTACGAATGTGTCGAAATAATCATAAACAACTTCCCTAGACTCTACTAGGACTTCTTCATTGCTCAATCTTCAATCATCAACTCTAATTCAACTCGATTGGTGATGGAAATACCAAACGATGAGACAACTTCAAGAATTTCACCAATCGTTCCATCATCCCGCCAATCAAATGTGTACTTCAGACGTACCGTACTCCTCTAAACGTTCCGTTATTTTATCAGACATAAAATAAAGGCATGAAACCACTCTTACGATATCTTCCGATAGGTGTCATTCACTATCATAATCCCTTTGCATTTCCTTCATTTACTCAAATCTCTACAAGTCTTCACCATGACCTGTTGTACAT
Organism: Lactuca sativa; assembly: GCF_002870075.4. NCBI lineage: Eukaryota > Viridiplantae > Streptophyta > Magnoliopsida > Asterales > Asteraceae > Lactuca > Lactuca sativa. The sequence goes on along the minus strand of NC_056623.2, from coordinate 156,940,678 downwards.
CCAAGCAGACATTTGGTGTACCAAGCGAGAATTTTTAAGATAAGAAAGTTTTTAATTACGATAAACGTATAAATCTCCTTATCACCTCGAAACGTTTACATGCTAGTTCTAATTTCATAGTCGTACGCTTAGAATCCTAAACACATAAGGTTTCCAGATCCGGTCGGCAACAAACCATAGATCCGAACAAATAATAGTATCAATTTAGCTATCACACAAGACAATTAGCACATAAAAGCATTTTAGGCATCATTCCTAAAATAAACTAGTGCTTGTGTCAATTTAGGTGTACTACCTAACATATTTTAGACACACTCCTCACAATCATTACTTAGCATTCTAAGTTTAAGTCTAGAAATTTCCTACAAATTCCTAGTTCGCTTAAACTAATGCTCTGATACCAACTGTGACATCCCCAATTTCGCGGCAACAAAAGACCGATTTGTTTATGCGTTATTTTAAAATCAGAGTGCTTGTTTAAAGAAAACGGTTGCAGAATTTGTTCCCAAAATAAAGTATGATAACCATTTATCAAAACATTTCTCAAAGAGAATGTATTTTCATTAAATAATAAAACCTCGGGATGTCATGTTCCGATACAGACCAAAAGCATAAACAATATAAAATAGACCTTACAACAGTTATTTATAACTACTGATCTATAATCCAAAACCTCTCGTCAAGTCCACCAACTTATACTCTTGTGTCATTAGCTGTAATGCAACGAAAACTGAGTGGGTCAGGCTTGGGAGCCTGGTGAGCATATAGGGTTTTCAACCCACAATAATACAATTATTATATTCAATCATTAAAAAAACAACCCAATTATCCATCCCCATTATATTCTTTACACTTAAGGTTTTACCCTAAGAATCAACTATCCTTTATTCATTCACTCCTAAGGATTGACCTAAGGAATTGGCACGAAGTCCATTGCTACCAAAGTTTATCTATCAGGTACTAAATCCATAGTTACCAGCGTTCGTCTCTACGGTACTAAATCCATAGCTACCAAGGTTTGTCTATACGGTACTAAATCCATAGCTACCAGGGTTTGTCTATACGGTACTAAATCCATAGCTACCAAGGTTTGTCTATACGGTACTAAATCCATAGCTACCAGGGTTTGTCTATACGGTACTAAATCCATAGCTACCAAGGTTTGTCTATACGGTACTAAATCCATAACTACCAAGGTTTGTCTCTATGGTACTAAATCCATAGCTACCAAGGTTTGTCTATACGGTACTAAATCTATAGCTACCAAGGTTTGTCTATACGGTACTAAATCCATAGCTACCAAGGTTTGTCTATACGGTACTAAATCCATAGCTACCAAGGTTTGTCTATACGGTACTAAATCCATAGCTACCAAGGTTTGTCTATACGGTACTAAATCCATAGCTACCAAGGTTTGTCTATATGTCTGATCCTCAATCTCATCCGTCATCACACACTAACTAATCCGTCTACCCATGTTCTACCCAACGTATTTGTCGATATAACATACATATACAGTTTAGATCATTTAAAAACCTGTATAAAACAATCATTCAACAACCATCTCAAGTAAACCATAGCACATATTTCATAGCAAATACTTCATATCTATTTGGTAGAAGAAAGTAACCACACACTCACACATATAAACAACAATATACTTAATATATTCAAACAATACTTGTATTATTATCGTGTTTATGAAAGGGACTATACACTCACTTGATCAGAAGATGATCGGACAACACTACGGCTTGTAGTAGTAGTATTCTTCGGTGAAACCGGGATCACTTCACACATCGGGTTTCTCGCGGGCAGAGCTTCGGCTCGGAAACTCTTTTCTTCTCGGGATCTACGGTGCTTCGGGACTTGCTTCTGGTCTCGGGGTTGATACCGGGGCTTCGGGGTACTTCTGGCACGCAAATCGAGGTAAAACGGGAGAGAGAAGAGAAAAAATAGCAACCCTAAATGGCTGGCCCTTCAAATCTATTTATAGGGCAAATTTGGCCCTTGCCACGTCGTGGCAACCTTTTTCCACGTCGTGGGCTTGGTCGTCACTGCATGCGTCATCCCAAGTTGCATCTGGGGGCCTCCCGGAGGTGTCAGGAGATTTACCACGTCGTGGCACTGCTTGCCTCGTCATGGTCTCTGACAGTTTTGGGGTTTCGTGCCCCGAACTTCAGAAATTCATAACTTTCGCATACGAACTCCGTTTTCGACATTCTTTATATCGCCGCAAAGGGATTATGCTCTACAACTCTCATTTAGACTCCATTGGCTAATTTTGAATTTATTTTTAATATATTATAAGTATATTACATATATATATATATATATATATATATATATATATATATATATATATATATATATATATTATTTTTAGTAGGCCGGGACAGGAAAACTCCGTTCAAAATTCATAACTCCTTCATTTGAACTCTGATTCCATCCGTCTTTCCGTCGTTGCACTAATATCGATGAGATCTTCAATTATCATTTAGATCACTAAGGATAGATATCTATCTACCTTAAATTCACTATTTACGTCGCGCTAGGTCGTGCCAGTTCTGTCGCGAAACTTCGACAGGTCATAACTTCTTCGTTATAACTCGGATTTTTGCGTTCTTTATATGCACGGAAACCTTGTGACATATACTAAAACTTCGTTAAGATTAATACTTCTAAATAACCTTCCATCAAAAAGTCATTTTTGATGCTTATCGTCTTTAAATTGACTAGCCCTGATCTACGGGCGTTACACTGTACATTTCATGCCGTAGCGATAGTGCCTCCATATCTTTAGAGCGAAAATGACTGCTCCTAGCTCGAGATCATGCGTCGTGTAGTTTACTTCGTGCGTCTTTAGTTGTCTTGAGGCGTAGGAGATGACCTTTGCTCGTTGCATCAAAACACACCCAAGTCCTTGGTTTGACGCATCACAATAGACCACGAAGTTTTCTGTTCCTTCTTGTAAGGTTAAGATGGGCGCACTACATAAGGCACGCTTTAGTGTTTGCAATGTGACGTCTTGTTTTTCTCCTTAGTCAAAGGTTACACTCTTTTGAGTTAGGGTGGTAAGCGGCTTATCAATCTTCGAGAAGTTTTGTATGAACCTTCGGTAATACCCGGCGAATCCCAAGAATTGCCAGATTTCAGTTGGGGTCCTTGGAGCTGTCCCATTCTCTATTGCTTTGATACTGGAAGGATCCACGTGTATTCCCTCCTAGCTTACTACGTAGCCTAGGAAATCTACTTCCCTAATCCAAAACACACACTTTGAAAATTTTGCATACAGTTTTTCGGCCCTTAATGTTTCCAAGACTTGGCAGAGGTCTTGGCTGCATTCTTCCTTGCTTCTTGAATAGATGACTATATCATCTATGAACACGATCACAAATTTATCCAGGAAGGTACGACATACCCAGTTCATCAAGTCCATGAACACTGCTGGTGCATTTGTCAATCCAAAGGGCATCACTGCAAACTCGTAGTGACCATAGCGTGTTCGGAATGCTGTCTTGGGGATGTCTCCTTCCAGCACTCGCAGTTGGTGATAACCAGATCTTAGATCGATTTTTGAGAAGTAGCTTGCTCCCTGTAGTTGGTTGAACAAATCGTCTATGCGTGGTAGGGGATATCGGTTCTTGATAGTGAGTTTGTTCAGTTACCAGTAATCGATGCACATGCAAAAAGATCCGTCCTTCTTCTTCACGAATAGGACTGGTGCTCCCCATGGTGAGAAGCTCGGTCTGATGAAGCCCTTGCTCAGCAGCTCGTTTAATTGACTGGACAGTTCCTGCATCTCGGTTGGAGCTAGAAGGTAAGGCGACTTTGCTACTGGAGTAGCTCCGAGAATTAAGTCGATTCTGAACTCGACTTGGCGTTCTAGTGGAATCCCTGGAAGATCTTCTGGGAAGTTGCAGACTTCTGGAATGTCTTTAATGTTCTTCGGTTCTTGTTTATGGTCAACTACGTGGGCTAGAAAGGCATGATATTCCTTGCGAAGATATTTTCATGCTTTAACACAGGAGATGATTTGTAAATTTGTACTAGGTTTGTCACCATAAATGACAAGAGTTTCGTCGTTTGGCAAATTGAGGCGAACGGCCCTTTCGTGACATTGTATATCGGCATGGTGGAGACTTAGCCAGTCCATAACGATGATGACATCAAAACTTCTTATCGAAATGGGCATAAGATCGATTTGAAATAAGTGCTCGTTTAAATTTAATATGCACCCTACATACATATCGCTTGCGCTTTCCGTTTTAACGTTTGCTATTTCTACAGTGAATACTTTATTGAGTGGTTGGGGTTTTTGATTAAGTAGGTGTTTGAATTTATGACTCACAAAACTTCTATTCGCACCATAGTCAAAGAGTATGCATGCATAAATGTTGTCGAGGAGAAACGTACCCGTAACCACCGTGGGGTTAGCTATTGCTTCATTTTGTCCTATCGCCAACACTCTCCCAACACCGCCAGCATTCTTTGCCTTGGGGCAATCCCTCTCGAAGTGCACAGTTTCTCCACACCCATAACATGCCCGGCTTATTCCAGTACAAGGAACTTGAGTGATTGGTCGTGCCGATGCCTTACAGAAACGGGTAGTGTGCCCTTTTCCTGTCACAGTTTTTACAGTGCATCTCACGGAAATTACCGTGGTGATGGTAGTTGCATATGCTGCACTTTGGCAGGTTCCCAGCATATTGTTTCGTTGGCGTAGGGGTAGCAGGAGTTGTAGTGCTAGCAGTGGCGACATGAACCGTCACCATTTATTTCTTTGAAGATTCTTGCGAAGTTTGCCCCTTTCTCTTGTTCCAGAAGTTCTTCTTGTTGTTCTTGTTGGCATTGTTATCGTTGTTGTTGTTCCCTTTGGTTGGTTCAGCGACGATAGTCGTGACGCCTTGACAGACACCATGATCAATGAGAGATTGTGCCAGTTCGTTGGCGTTGTCGAATGTCATGGGTTTGGAGGCTAACACACTCCCTCGAAGTTGGGGTGATAGTCCCCAGATATACCTTTCCACCTTTTGGCTTTCCAGAATCAACATTCCTGGGCAAAGTATTATCATATCGCTGAATCTGTTGGTTTAGCCCGCGATGTCCGAGCCTACCATTATAAGGCCCCACAGTTCCTGTTCAAGCTTCTGAATCTTGCCTCTTGGGGAGTACTCTTGTAGGAGCATTCGTTTCAAATTTTCACAACCCATGGAGTTTGCCACCACTAGGGTTAGTGTCTTGACGTGGCCATTCCACCATGCTAGGACTCGTTCGGAGAAAGTAAAGGCGGCAAATTTTATTTTACTTTCTTCAGGGCATGCGCAAATTTCGAATACGGCTTCCGTTTTCTCTATCCATTGGGATAGAGCCATCACTCCCCTAGTCCCATAAAAGGGAATAGGTTTTCCGTTGGTGAAGTCTTTGTAAGTACATCCTCCGGGTCGGCCTTGGCTTTGGCCATTTGTAAAACTATTTGTTCCTCCTCCTGACCCGTTGTTGCTCATTTGAGCCCTCGCTGCGGTTATAGCGGCTGTTACAGCAGTTTGGAACATAGATGCATCCATAATTGGAGGAGTGGTGGATGTGGTGTTGGAGCTGAGTTTCTGCGTGATGATCTACGAGGAGGCATCTTCTGATAGAGAAATAATAATGAAGACTATAAGTTTCTAATGATTTGACAATCGTGCACTCGAGGGTTAGTTTTATCTTGTAATTTGTTTTGACATTAGTTTATGGTTTCAAAGTAGATATAGCAATTTATAAGTTTCGAGAGGTATGTAAAGAAGTACTTCATATTTATATATATATATATATATATACATATATATATATATATATACATATATCACACATACGGTGCGTTACATTATGCTTTGTGTTTAGGAAAATTTGACCTATCTAGATGTCTCCGATTACAAGTTCAAAGGAAATAAGAAAAACATTATCCGAGGTCCTATGTTATATCAAAATTGTTGGAGTTGGGCAAGTTCTACTTGCGGCGTGTTGTGCATTTGGTGCTAGATTCAGCATCCGACTGCTTGACTCCCATTAGGCGCCTTTCAAAAACTGCTTGTTGTTCCTTCATCTCTCTTATTTCTTCCAGTGTTGTCACCAATTGGCTTTGAAGCGTCCCTGTGTGGAGTTGGGTACTTTCGTTTAGTCCGTCCAGACGACGGATGTCTGCGGCGTTACCCTGTGTAGCAGCATTGACCTTACGCTGGCCGCTTACATGTCTGATTGGTAGTTCTGGGTAGCTATTGTACCCATAGGGATGGGAAGCACTCGATCGGCTGAGCCTCCTCCACTGACATTGTAAAAATCCTGACACATGTGGAAGGGAGGGCGTACACCTAGTTGATGGCTCCAATGGTAGAAGTGGCTTCCCCAAATGGGAATGGGACCTGGGTAATAAGCTCTAACTTCGGGAGGACGAGGAACAGGACGGTTGATTACTTCCCACTCGGAGTCTGTTCCATCAGTAGCTTCTTCTTCCTCCTCGACCTCCTCGTCGACTTCGAATTCCTCTCCGACTTCCTCTTTGACTTCAATCTTCTTCGACTTCCTCTTCAATTTCCTCCGGGTCTTCTTCCGGATCTTCTTCCATCCATCCGTCGTTACCCTTGTTTGGGTAGTAGGGATCTCCCGCTATATGGAATCCGGCCATTTGTCTGTACCAGGATAGAGGTATGAGAATTTTATAAGAAAAGAAATTTTCTAATTAACGGCATCCTAAGTTTAACTATATCATAATGTGTGTAGGTTTTTCATTGTCCTATTATCCTATAACAATACTCCTATAGTATTTCAAATTTACGAGTCTAAAAATTTTATTTGGTAAGTTTTTGACTTGTTGTCCACTACGACCATTCCTCGACGTACGTTGGTCAAATCCAGGATAAATATAGTTGATCAGGCTATATTTATTCTCGATTTGATTACATACCTCGAGGCCCAATCTTAGTGTCGCAACTTGCCTTAATACTTTTTAGAAAACATTGTTATGATACAAGACCGATGCATGCGAGTATGTATATATATATATATATATATATATATATATATATATATATATATATATAAGAAAATATTTTGTTTATGAAAACGTTTTGTCTGAGGGTTTTTGGTCCCCTTTTGCATTTATAGTTTGTATATCTTATGTTGTTCGATATACTTAATTCACTATAGACAATGCTCTGATACAAATCTGTGACACCCCGAAACAAGGATGGCGGAAACATTCGGGGGTGGATGACTTCACGTAGTACCATAACAATTGAATATTGTAAAGAAAGTAATACAACCATCATATATATAATAAGAACGTACATTGTTGCGTTATACATGTTTGCAAAAGAATATTACAATATGATGATTTAAAATGTTTGATAATAAACGCCTTTAGCGTTCCTTCTTCAAAAGCTGGTAGTTACATGTGTTACTGATTCCCTAAGAAATACAAGTGGTTTCGAAAAAGTGTCAACAATAAAGTTGGTGAGTTCATATATTTTTTGTACTGAAAAAGTATGTCTTTTTGGAAGAAAATCGATGAACGTGGCTTTCAGAAAATCCAATATTTTTCACATATAGTTTGAAAAGTTGCCAAGGTTGGAGGGCGTTAGTATCTTTCGTATTTAAATGATAAAGATAAGTTTTGTACTCAAAATAATGTAAGTACTGAATGCATGTATGAATCTCGTAAATCAAGCTTGTTTTTATACTTTCGTGCTAGTCTTATAACCATACTATTGACACAGACTGCCTGTAACAACATTCTTCAGGTGTTGTAGTGTTATGACATTTGTCACCCCAGACCTACCGGTCTAACTGTAGCTAACAGCTTAGGTGCAGGGTTGTCAATCCCGTATAGATCTATACACAAGTATCACGCTCTCCTTCCAAGAGATTATGGCTTATAATACAGGACTTGAAATGCATACATAAAAGTACGTTGAAGTTTGAATATCTCACATCACTTAGTATAAATAGATTTATGATAAGAAAGTATTTATTCTACTTTAGAAGAAAGTATTTCGTTTTTCAAGATGTATACGTAAGAATGTATGAATAACTCGCAAACTATACCATTATAGTTTTTCAGAAAGTATGTTCCATTTGATGAAAATAACTTGGTGATACACTAAACTTTATACGTAAAGTAAGATGTTGGTAATGAATAATAATAGGATAGATGTTGTATTTATATAAGACGATACGTTTTCTTGTATTGTACTTGTATTCCCCCCCTAAAACATGAAAAGACTTGAAAAGTAGGGGTATGAACTCACTTGTTCGGTTTGAAGAGAGCGAGACTAGAGTCGGGCAGAACTTCAACTGCGGAAAGTTGCATCTTCAAGCTTTGCGGGAGTCTCGGTAGCGTAGTGCCTTCGTCGTGGGCTCGAGTGTGGAACCGAGGGTGTCGGGATGGTCTCTGGTACGCAAGAGTGTGTGAGGGTGAGTGAAACTTTGAGTGAGGTGTGCTAAAATCCGGAGCTTATGTCTTCTATTTATAGGGCAGAAAATGTGAGTACGCTGGGCGTACTTCGGTTAGGGTGGGCGTAACTTTGCGTCATGGCTTATGACCCGGGTCTACCTAGGTGTAGAGCATGCAGCCGATGGGACTCGACCCTGCACCTGATTACGCTGGGCGTACTCCTGAATTACGTTGGGCGTAATTCTGGCTTACGTCTTCTAAATTCCGTAACTTTCGCGTACTTGCACTGATTTCCGTGTTCTTTACATCCACGCATTGGTGAGATTATGCTTTACAACTTTCATTTAGACTCCGTCGGGTAGTTTTGACTTTATTTTTAATGTTATGTTTTTAATAGGCCGGGACTGCTAAAGTCCGTTAAAAATTCATAACTTCTTTATCCGATGTCTGTTTTTCGTTTATTGTGGAGACCTTCTACTCTCGTTTTGGTTACATTAGCTAAATATCGATCGATCTTCAATTCGAGTTTTTAGCTCTCTACTATTGTTACGAAACTTAGAAAATTCGTAACTTCTTCATACGAGGTCCAATTTGGGCGATCTTTTTATGTACGTTTACAGTTTAACGAACTCTACAACTTTTGTTTAGATACTTAAGGCTAAAATACATTTTATTGGAATTTCACTTCTTACATTACATACTGTTTTACCGGGTGTGTCGTAAATATTTGAGTGATTATAGTTTCTTCAATATAACCCGGTTTCGAATGTTCTTTATGTTTTTGGAAACCTTGGCACGATATCTAACATTTGATGCATCCCAAATTAGATATTCTAAAAACTTTATTTTTGAGGTTAATTTCATTGATTCCAAATAGTTTTCGTTGTATTTGACTTTTGAGTGTTACATTGCGTTTGGAAAAATATACGGTTGTCATACAAACACCACTAGCTACAAGGAAGAACAAGAGAGAGAGAGAGAGAGAGAGAGAGGAGAAATCTTCAAAAATTGGCTTGGGTTTAATCTAGGGTTCAAGTGTCCGATTTTAGGAGAATTGGGGTTCCTTTTATAGTTGAGGCTTACAAGGGTTTTCAATTCGAAATCCTAATTCCCTTGTTTAGGCCCTAAGCAACACATGGAACCACAAATGGTATGCCTTGGACGAAAACTCTATGGGCTCCCCATAGATTTTCGTCCATCCTATATCAATTGGATCCGTTAGCCGAAACTATAACTATTATTGATTTAGATAATCAGTCCCAATTCTTTAAATCAGTCTCTTTTACTCACCAAATTAAGTCTAAATTAATTTTCGACCAATACTAATTAAATAATATGATTTCTTAATTAATATATTATGTAGTAGTTATTTAATCAAGTAATGAAGCGAGATCAGAGTTGGATTGAATTAAGAACACAAAGAGTAAATATAATCTTGTTTCAGCTCATATTATGCTTTCACGATACGAAGAGTTTCAAACAGAAGAATAGAAAAAGTTCTATCTACCTTTAGTATTGTTCTCTATTTATAGGAAAATAGAAAGCATTCAAAAAATACAAAGGTCTAAGCATTACAGTTTCGAAACAATTTGCCTTTGTAATAACGTTACAAACTAACGAAGCTACTCTATGACCTTTAACGTCTTACAACAAAATTCGACACTTACAATCTCCCCCTTTGTTACAACTGTTCTCCCTCAAAACGGCACCAAAAACTTGAATGAATATTTTATATATAAATATTATCATGTGTTAAATTTTAAATTTTAATCTTCCATGGCTAAACTAATACACAGGCGGTTGACCTAATCATGTAGCAATATTGTTTTGGTAAGACCGGATGCGGATCTCAAGGAGAATGAGATTACTGCTAATTAAGTTATAAACAATAAAATAAACAAGGGATTTTTCCTAAGTTTAATTAAACATAATAAAACAAACACAAAACTAGAGTGTAGTTATAGAGATCAAGATCTTTTCACAAAGATTTCAATCTCATAGTCGGGTATGGTGGATTCCAATAAAGTGCAATTAATATTAGTTATTATCGACGGATTTATAGTGTAGTATTTATGTCGATCAGATTTAGTAAATTCTACAATTATAAAGACAATTAAAACAAGTATTTTGCAATTAACTATCTAAAGAGTTATAATTAAGTGCATAATGTGTTTTGAAGTTTAATTTCCAATTAATTTCCAATATAAAATAAATTAAAATATCATTTTTATTATTTACTACAATAATTTGATAAATAGTATGCCCTTATTCCATATTAATGGAAAGATATATAAATAATAGATAATAGTTGATAAAGGTAAAGGGGTGGATGTAGTCGAGTAGATCAAGGTTGTGGATTTTGTATCCCCCATGCACGTGTTAAGTTCATGTAATTCGCCCAAACTTATTTTTTAAATAAATTATTCGCTACTAGTAGATTTTATTATTGAAGATGTCACAACTTTCTACTTTTTTTGTTTTGTAAGACAAAGAAAGTAATTATAATTTCTATATTATTTACTACGAAAAAGAAAAATCGAATTATCAATAATTATCCGTATATGCATCTTAAGTAAATAAATGTATTTCTTCATCATTTAAGTTAAGTTTATCAAATTTGTGGGTTATACAACTAAAAAACTCAAAAGGAACATAAACAACCAGCGTTCTCATAAAGTACCGGAATATGATGTTTTTATTGGTAATTCGGTACTCCTATATTTAAGAAGGAACAAATTCATATAATTTCTCAATACAAACTGCAACAATAGGAGGTGTACATACGAACAAATCACAATCATGTTTGTACATCTTTCAACAACACCTTTGTTCTCGAAAATTGGGCTTCGAGTTTGGTTTTTACTATCAACGTCTAAGTTTGTCTGCCATTTTGCAAATTGAACCGGTGAGGCTACAATAGCACAAATACATGTATATATATATATATATATATATATATATATATATATATATATATATATATATATATACACATAGAGAGAAAGAGAGAGAAAGAATAACCTATAGTGAAAACGAATATGATGAAAAACATAATTTTGAACAAAATATTCATCTTAATTCGTTTTGCGATGGACTTATGTTATGAACTATAGTAAATAATTGTATGAAGTTTATAGAGATGAAGGAAATTTATAATTAATACTATAATAATTACTTATTTCTAATTACCAAATATAAAATTTCAATAAAAAGCATTTTCCTAACCAAAACTAACATTTCAATTAGTGATAATATTTCTAGTGTTCGAAAGAAAATTTTCTATTAATACTATAATGATTATTTTTTGGTAATTTACAAACATAAAATTTCAATCAAAAGACAATTATAGTGAATGTGTGTGCATGTGTGTGTTCGGCTCATTATGTAAGTAAGGAGGATATATATTGTAGCACCCTATTCATACTTGGCGAGGATGTAAATTGGTATCCGAATACAAAACAAATTTTACAGTTATAGCTGATGCGTTCTATGAATTACAACATTCCTATGGTGCACATGCAACCCTACTTGCTTTGGATATCGGTTTTCCTTAAGTTCTACATGTAACTTGATTATGTAAAGAAGAACCTTAATCTAGCATACATAACTTCGAAATTCTAATTCAAATTAGGGTTAGAAGAATACCTTTCCTATTGAATTCTTGACATTGACCTTCAGAGCTTAGTGCCTAAATTTTTACACCTTTAATGGAGTCACCAACACCACTAGCAACAAGGAAGAACAAGAGAGAAAGAGGAGAAAGCTTCAAAAATCGCCTAAGCTATAATCATGGCTACAAGTGTCCGATTTTAGGAGCCTTAGGGTACATTTTATAGTTGAGGCATACTAGGGTTTTCTACTGGAATCCCTAATTCCCTTGATTAGGGTTTTCAGTAGCCGAAACTATAACTTTTATTGATTTACGTAAGCCTTCGATGAAAAATCTATGGGCTCCCCATAGATTTTCGTCCATCCTATACCAATAAGATGCATTAGCCAAAACTGTAACTATTATTGATTTACATAATCAGTCCCCGTTCTTCTAATCCCTCTCTTTTGCTCACCAAATTAATTTTAAATTAATTTCCGACCAATAATAATTAAATAATATGATTTCTCAATTAATATATTATGTAATAGTTATTTAATCGAGTCATGAAACGAGATCAAAGTAGGATTGAATTAAGAACACAGAGAGTAATTATAATCTAGTTTCAGCTCATACTATGCTTTCACGATACAAAGAGTTTCAGACAGAAGAATAGCAAAAGTTCTATCTAGCTTAGTATCGTTCCCTTTTTATAGGAAAACAGATAGCATACAGAAAATTCAAAGTACAAGCTATTACAGTTTCGGAAAATTATGCCTTTGTAATAATGTTACAAACTAACGAATCTACTCTTTGACCTACGACACCTTACAACAAAATTCGACACTTACAATCTCCCTCTTTGTTACAACTGTTCTCTCTTGAACGACACAAAAAACTTGAAATGAATATTTTATATATGAATATTATCATGTTTTATATTTTAAATCTTAATCATGCATGGCCAAACTAATACACAAGCGGTTGACCTAATCGTGTAGCAATATAGTTTTGGTAAGACCGAATGTCAATCTCAAGGAGAATGAGATTACTAATAATTAAATTATGAACAATAAAGTAAACAATAGATTTTTTCTAAGTTCAATTTAACTTAATAAAGCAAACACAAAACTAGAGTGTAGTTTTAGAGATCAACATCTTTTCACATAGATTTCAATTTCACATTTAGGTATGGTGGATTCCAATAAAGTGCAATTAATATTAGTTATTATCTACAGATTTATTGTGTGATAGTTATGTTGATCAGATTTAGTAAGTTGTACAATTATAAAGACAATTAACACAAGGATCATGCAATTAACTATCTAAACAATTATAATTAAGTTCCTAAAGTTTTGGTAAGTTTAATTTCTAATTGAATTCCAATATAAAATATATTAAATGATCATATTTAGTATTTACTATATTTATTTCATAAATAGTATGCTCTTATTTCATATTAATGGAAAGATATATAAATAATAGATAATAGTTGAAAATAGTAAAAAGGTGGATGTAGCCGAGTGGATCAAGGTTGTGGATTTTGTATCCCCCATGCACGCGCTCAGTTCATGTCCTTCGCCCAAATTTATTTATTTTTAAATTAATTATTCGCTACTAGTATATTTTATTGTTCAAGATGTCACAACTTTCTACTTTTTTTGTTTTGTAAGAGAAAGAAAGTAATTATATTTTCTATATTATATACTACGAAAAAGAAAAACCAAAGTATCAATAATTATCCATATATGCATCCTAAGTAAATAAAAGTATTTCTTCATCATTTAATTTAAGCTTATCAAATAAGTGGGTGATACAACTAAACAACTCAAAAGGAACATAAATAATCCATCGTTCTCATAAAGTAACACTAGAATATGATGTTTTTATTTGTATTTCGGTACTCCTATATTTAAGGAGGAACACATTCACATAATTTCTCAATACAAACTGCATGGGTAGGAGGTGTACACGGGAAGAAATCACAATCATATTGACTTCTACATGTTTCAACAAGGCCTTTGTTGTCGAAAATTCGGCTTGGAATTTCGTTTCAACTATCAACATCGAAATTTGTCTTCGCTTTTGCAAATTGAACCGGTGAGGCTGCAATAGCACAAATACATGTTTAGATTTTATCCATTCTCCAAAAGTTTATGAAACAAATAAGGAACATCATAAGCCTTATTTGTGTGATATATATATATATATATATATATATATATAGAGAGAGAGAGAGAGAGAGAGAGAGAGAATAACCTGTAGTGAACAGGAATATGATGAAAAACATAATTTTGAACAAAACATTCATCTTAATTCATTTTGAGATGGACTTATGTTATGAACATTAGTAAATAGTCGTATGAAATTTATAGAGACGAATGAAATTTATAATTAATACCATAATAATTACTTATTGCTAATTTCCAAATACAAATTTTCAATTAAAAGCATTTTCCTAACCAAAACTAACATTTCAATTAATGGTAATATTTGTAGAGTTCGAATGAAAATTTTCTATTAATACTATAATGATTAGTTTTGGTAATTTAGAAACATAATATTTCAATCAAAAGGCAATTATAGTAAAACTACATTTTCAATTAATAATAAATTATTTCTTCCAAATATTGATTTTTCAATTAATCTTAAATGGTAAATTTATAAATCATTGAATAGTAAAAAGTTTCATAAGGTATTTTATTAGTTGTAATTATATTTTGAATCAATTGCATGTATTTCTAATGAGACTTGTCTTTGTGTGTGTATATGTGATATGATGTGCTATGTGAGCATACCTCAATTAATAAAAATGTTAAATTTATCATTCTCATTGTCACATCCTACAATATTTATAGGCTAATGCTATATGTACCCACCCATTTACTAGGCATACCCCCACATGCGAGTATATGAATGTGTGCTATGTGTGTGTGGGACTCTTTACGTAAATAAGAGAATACATATAGTAGAACCCTATTCATACTTGGCGAGGATGTAATTTTGTAACAGAATACAAAAGAAATTTTACTGTTATAGCTAATGGGTTGTATGAATTACAACATTTCTATGGTGCACATGCAACCCTGCTTGCTTTGGATCTAGGTTTTCCTCAAGTTATACATGCAAGTTGATTATCTAAAGCATAACCTTAATCTAGCATACATAATTTCGAAATTCTAATTCAAATTAGGGTTTGAAGAATACCATTCGTGTTGAATGGTTGACCCTAACCTCCAAGAGCTTAGTGCGTCAATTTGTGCACCTCTAATGGAGTAACAAACACCACTAGCTACAAGGAAGAACAAGAGAGAGAGAGAGAGAGAGAGAGAGAGGAGGGATCTTCAAAAATTGGCCTGGGTTTAATCTAGGGTTCAAGTGTCCGATATTAGGAGCATTTGGGTTTCTTTTACAGTTGAGGCTTACAAGGGTTTTCAACTGGAAATCCTAATTCCCTTGTTTAGGCCCTAAGCAGCACATGGAACCACAAACGGTATGCCTTGGACGAAAACTCTATGGGCTCCCCATAGATATTCGTCCATCCTATACCAATAGGATCCATTAGCCGAAACTATAACTATTATTGATTTAGATAATCATACCCAATTCTTTAAGTCAGTCTCTTTTGCTCACCAAATTAATTCTAAATTAATTTTTGACCAATACTAATTAAATAATATGATTCCTCAATCAATATATTATGTAGTAGTTATTTAATCAACTAATGAAACGAGAGTTTCAGACAAAAGAATAGAAAAAGTTCTATCTAGATTTACTATTGTTCTCTATTTATAGGAAAACAGAAAGCATACAAAAAAATACAAAGGGCTAAGCATTACAGTTTCGTAACAATTCGCCTTTGTAGTAATGTTACAAACTAACGAAGCTACTATATGACCTTTAACGCCATACAAAAAAATTCGACACTTACAATCTCCCCCTTTGTTACAACTGTTCTCCGTCAAAACGGCGCCAAAAACTTGAACGAATATTTTATATATAAATATTATCATGTGTTAAATTTTAAATTTTAATCTTCCATGGCTAAACTAATACACAGGCGGTTGACCTAATCATGTAGCAATATTGTTTTGGTAAGACCGGATGTCGATCTCAAGGAGAATGAGATTACTTCTAATTAAATTATGAACAATATGATGAAAAACATAATTTTCAACAAAACATTCATCTTAATTCGTTTTGAGACGGACTTATGTTATGAACTATAGTAAATAATAGTATGAAGTTTATAGAGATGAAGGAAATTTATAATTAATACTATAATATTGCTTATTTCTAATTACGAAATATAAAATTTCAATAAAAATCATTTTCCTAACCAAAACTAGCATTTCAATTAGTGATAATATTTCTAGGGTTCGAAAGAAAATTTTCTATTAATACTATAATGATTATTTTTTGGTAATTTACAAACATAAAATTTCAATCAAAAGACAATTATAGTGAATGTGTGTGTTCGGCTCATTATGTAAATAAGGAGGATATATATTGTAGCACCCTATTCATACATGGCGAGGATGTAATTTGGTATCCGAATACAAAACAAATTTTACGGTTATAGCTGATGCGTTCTATGAATTACAACATTCCTATGGTGCACATGCAACCCTACTTGCTTTGCATATAGGTTTTCCTTAAGTTATACATGTAACTTGATTATGTAAAGCAAAACCTTAATCTAGCATACATAACTTCGAAATTCTATTTCAAATTAGGGTTAGAAGAATACTTTTCTTGTTGAATTCTTGACATTGACCTTCAAGAGCTTAGTGCCTCAATTTTTGCACCTCTAATGGAGTCACAAACACCACTAGCAACAAGTAAGAACAAGATAGAAAGAGGAGAAAGCTTCAAAAATCGCCCAAGCTTTAATCATGGCTTCAAGTGTCCGATTTTAGGAGCCTTGGGGTTCATTTTATAGTTGAGGCTTACTCGGGTTTTCTACTGGAAACCCTAATTCCCTTGTTTAGGTTTTCTAGTAGCCGAAACTATAACTTTTATTGATTTACATAAGCCTTCGATGAAAACTCTATGGGCTCCCCATAGATTTTCGTCCATCCTATACCAATAAGACGCATTAGCTGAAACTATAACTATTATTGATTTATGTAATCAGTTCCCGTTCTTCTAATCCGTCTCTTTTGCTCACCAAATTAATTTTAAATTAATTTCTGACCAATACTAATTAAATGATATGAATTCTCAATTAATATATTATGTAATAGTTATTTAATCGAGTAATGAAACGAGATCAGAGTTGGATTGAATCAAGAAAACAGAGAGTAAATATGATCTAATTTCAGCTCATATTATGCTTTCACGATACAAAGAGTTTCAGACAGAAGAATAGCAAAAGTTCTATCTATCTTTAGTATCGTTCCCTATTTATAGGAAAATAGATAGCATACAGAAAATGCAATGTACTAGCTATTACAGTTTCGAAAAATTATGCCTTTGTATAATGTTAGAAACTAACGAATCTTCACTATGACCTGCGACACCTTACAACAAAATTCGACACATACAATCTCCCTCTTTGTTACAACTGTTCTCTCTCGAACGGCGCAAAAAACTTGAAATGAATATTTTATATATAAATATTATAATGTTTTAAATTTTAAATCTTAATCTTGCATGGCCAAACTAATACACAGGCGGTTGACCTAATCGTGTTGCAATATTGTTTTGGTAAGACCAGATGTCGATCTCAAGGAGAATGAGATTACTGCTAATTAAATTATGAATAATAAAGTAAACAAGGGAATTTTCCAAGTTTAGTTAAACTTAATAAAGCAAACACAAAACTAGCGTGTAGTTTTACAGATCAAGATCTTATCACATAGTCTTCAATCACACATTCGGGTATGGTGGATTCCAATAAAGTGCAATTAATATTAGTTATTATGTACGGATTTATAGCGTAATAGTTATGTTGATCAGATTTAGTGAATTGTTCAATTATAAAGACAAATAACACAAGGATCATGCAATTAACTATCTAAACAATTATAATTAAGTTCCTAATATTTTTTGAGGTTTAATTTCCAATACAAAATATATTAAATGGTCATTTATATTATTTATTGCATTTATTTCACAAATAGTATGCTTTTATTTAATATTAATGGAAAGATATATAAATAATAGATAATAGTTGACAATAGTAAAGGGGTGGATGTAGCCCAGTAGATCAAGGTTGTGGATTTTGTATCCCACATGCACGTGTTCAGTTCCTGTCATTCGCCCAAATTTATTTTTTTAAATAAATTATTCGCTACTAGTAGATTTTATTGTTGAAGATGTCACAACTTTCTACTTTTTTTGTTTTGTAAGACGAAGAAGGTAATTATATTTTCTATATTATTTACTATGATAAAGAAAAACCAAATTATCAATAATTATCCGTATATGCATCTTAAGTAAATAAATGTATTTCTTCATCATTTAACTTAACATTATCAAATTTGTGGGTGATACAACTAAACAACTCAAAAGGAACATACATAATCCATCGTTCTCAAAAAGTAACACTTGAATATGATGTTTTTATTGGTAATTCGATACTCCTATATTTAAGGATGAACACATTCACATAATTTCTCAATACAAACTGCAATGGTAGGAGGTGTACAAACGAAGAAATCACAATCATATTGATTTGTGCATCTTTCAACAACACCTTTGTTGTCGAAAATTGGGGTTGGAGTTTTGTTTCTACTATCAACATCGAAATTTGTCTGCGATTTTGCAAATTGAACCGGTGAGGCTGCAATAGCACAAATGCATGTATACATTGTTGTCCATTCTCCAAAAGATTATGAAACATATAAGGAACATCATACGCCTTATTTTTGTGATATATATATATATATATATATATATATATAGAGAGAGAGAGAGAGAGAGAGAGAAAGAGAGAATAACCTATAGTGAGCATGAATATGATGAAAAACATAATTTTGAACAAAACATTCGTCTTAATTCGTTTTGAGATGGACTTATGTGATGAACTTTTGTAAATAATTGTATGAAATTTATAGAGATGAAGGGAATTTATAATCAATGTTATATTAATTACTTGTTGCTAATTTCCAAATATAAAATTTCAATAAAAAGCATTTTCCTAACCAAAACTAACATTTGAATTACTGATAATATTTCTAGAGTTCGAAAGAAAGTTTTCTATTAATACTATAATGATTATTTTTTGGTAATTTACAAACCTAAAATTGCAATCAAAAGACAATTATAGTAAAACTACATTTTCAATTCACATGATATTTTATTAGTTGTAATTATATTTTGAATCAATTGCATGTATTTGTAATAAGACTTGTCTTTGTATGCGTATATGTACTATGATGTGCTTTGTGAGCATACCACAATTAAAAAAATGTAAAATTTATCATTCTCATTGTCACATCCTACAATATTTATAGGCTAATTCTATATATACCCACCATTTACTAGGCATACCCCCACGTGTGAGTATGTGAATGTGCGTGTATGTATGTGTTGGACTCTTTATGTAAATAAGGAGGATACATATGGTAGCACCCTATTCATACTTGGCGAGGATGTATGTGACACCCGATCCTCAGGTATTAATATATTGTATCTTTTGAGTTTTAAAGGATCTACTCGATGAGTTGGTCTCCGTACTCGTCGAGTAGTAGCGGGTTGGTCCGCAAAGTTTAATGACCTACTCGCCGAGCCCAGAATGGGACCCTACAAGTAGAGTCTGGCAGATGAAACCCTAAATTTTGTGGCTTTGCACCCTATTTAAAGGGTCATTAGCCTCCCCCAGCCTCTCCTTTATAGCTTCTAGTCTACCTTAAACCCTAATTCGAGTGTGTGTGTGTCCTTTGGTGAGTTTAAGCTTGAAGGAAGAATTTGGTGAAGGAAACACTTGAAGTAACAAGCTAGAGGAAGCATAGCATTTGTGAGGTTCAAGATCTACTTCAATGAAGCATTCTCTAAAGGTATTAGACTATTTCCCTCGGCTCATTTCCACCCAAAACCATCTTTTGCATGGGTTTGAAGAAAGGGTTTTGTGCTTAAGCCAAGATCTGAAGTTGTAACTTTAGATCTGGACTCCCTTTGGCCTCTAGATTCATAAAGTTATCATTTTTGCCTAGCATGAGCCTCCTCTTAAGTGTGTGACTCCATTTCAAGCTTAGTTTTGCCATTTTAGGGCCTTAAAGCCTCTTATGCACGTAAAGTTTGCAACTTTATGTTAAAAGCATCCCTTAGAAGCTTGGATATGTAATTTGGAAGCGTTGCATGGCTCAAAAGAGTCTGTATGGATTAAGGACTGTAGGGACTCGGCGAGTCGCAAGGGTTGACTTGGCAAGTCATATGAAGATAGGCATGGACTCAACGAGTTGGATGAACAGCTCGGCGAGTCGATTAAGATTTCCCCAACTGTTGGATGTTTGTGGACGTGTCGAGTTGCAAGAAGGGAAACTCGACGAGTGACCTTAGATTATCAATAAAAGGCTTATGAACTCGACGAGTCACCTCGGTGATTCGGCGAGTGAACTATATACCAGGAAACTCGGCGAGTCACTAGTTGTACTCGACGAGTTAGAGTCAACATGGACTGTGGACTTGACCTTGGCTAAAGATTCCCAGGGCTGACTTTCGGGGATATGAATGGTTATTGTATGACACTTTTTAGGTAGTTGAGTTGGAGCAGCTCGTAGGGTATATTTGGTCGCAAAGTGTCAGTTCAACATTCGTGTCAGGTGAGTCTTCTCCCCATACCTATGGGTCTAAGGCACCAAGGTTGGCCCATTATGTAAACATGTTACGTGTGTGCCATTCTTTCATTAATTGGTATGTTATGTTACATTATATTTCCGTGAAAGACCCTGGGGGAGCCCGTGGCATTGGATATAAGACCATGTGGGGTAGACCATGGATTTTTTAGGTAAAGACCATGTGGGGTAGCCCATGGCATTGGACATAAGACCATGTAGGGTAGCCCATGGCAGTCCTAGGTAAAGTCCATGTGAGGTAGCCAATGGCATTCTTGTTAAATTGTATTGCATGGTTTATGTGGTATGTTTATAGCTTATTCTACTATCAGGATATGTGGATGTGATTGTGTGTGGTATGCTCTGGGAAACTCACTAAGAATTTCACTTATACGTTGTTGATTTGTTTCAGGTACTTTTGAGCCCAAGGGCAAGGGCAAGGCGTGATGACGTGGCGTGCACTATATCTCCTGTTTTACTATGTTTGGGACCCTCTTATGTTTTGAAAGAAAACAATGATGTAATAAATGACGATTTGGAAAAAAAACAATTTGGATATTATGGTTTATGTGAGTGGTTTTGACTAATTAAAAACAAAAATTTCTTTGTAATAATTTGGTCGTT
The DNA here is from genome assembly GCF_002870075.4 of Lactuca sativa. NCBI lineage: Eukaryota > Viridiplantae > Streptophyta > Magnoliopsida > Asterales > Asteraceae > Lactuca > Lactuca sativa. The sequence continues at coordinate 156,919,251 of NC_056623.2, read as the reverse complement.
ACAAGTTGGTATCAGAGTCTTGGTTTGAGGGATTCGGAGTTCGGACACACCCTTGGGTGTGTCAGGACTTAAACTTAGGAAATGGCAAAAGGTTTTCAAAAGTAACCGAAAAAGGACTTTAAAAGAAACCCAAAAGATGAGAGTGCAACGCGCGTGATCAGCTGAGCCAAGTAAGTAGTTTCCCAATTTGAATAACCATGTTATACTGATAGCGAGCTCTGTCGATTATGCTGGAATAATAATCCTAGTAGGATCGATAAATTCTACAAAAGAATAAGAACATGACACAGGAATGGCTCAAATATTGTCGAATGATTAAACTTAAACACCCCAGAAGAGCTCGATGAAGAACTTTGACTGTAAAGGTGTTATAGGGTTACACAATAATAATCAGAGTAATAAAATCAAGAACGTATCTAATGCATACATGCATGCACTATAAATACTGCCTCACCCTAATAAAACACGGATGGACAGGCCCAATCCGGTTAATACAAAATAAGCCCATGACGCAACATCAATATCCTACAATCTCCCCCTTTGCGTCCATGGAATCGAAATCTCATTTTGGTTGAGCAACAAAAGACTTTTTAATAGTCTTGAACATCTTCGATATGATGGCCAAAAGATTATGACGAAAAGTTATATACCACCGAAGCATGTTCGTGAAGTTCTTCTTGTCAGACTCACTGTTCTTCATGCACCGATGAATGACATTGATTATGTGCACCAAGCAATCGGTTGAGAATAGATGTTTATCCACAAGAGCAAATAAAAATTTGGTATGTTCGGATCTTGTGAACATGACAGTATGATGAATAGGATCAATTTGACCCATTGTCATTTTATTCACATCTCCCGGTTTTGGAGTCAGCTTCACAATCGGTTTCTTGTTCATGACCGCAACAATATCTTGATCCATCTTCGCCACTTCATAAACATATGACCCCAACATCCTCTTCAAATGATTAAGGATCGGTTCATACTCCTTTGCACTTGTAAGCAAAATGTTGTAAAGAAATATCTAATCATGAGGATTCAAGTTTGGGAGATCTGCGAGGGAAATTATAGAGACCGACTTGTCTGAACCTCGAGTAACTCTAAATTGAACGTTGAAAAATTCCCTGTAGGTATCCACTTCAACACTTTGACAGATGTGATCTTTTGTGCACTCCACGTCAAGTACTGAGGTTGACCGAAGTTCAGATAAAAATCAATCAGTTCATGGTTACTTTGAGGATGAGGCGAAGGAGCTTCAGTAGTAGAATCGAAGTAGTGGAAAATGAATGCCTTCCTCGTCATAGGCATATCAAACTGAGAATCCCTTGTGTTCTCCACATCAAATGATGCCACCGGTTCCAACCAGAAAACACTTGGGAACTCAATCGCCTCTTTGATCAGTTTTGCCCTAGTTCATGGCAGAAAAAGGGCCTTCTTGCATTCAAGAGCATCATGCTCTTCTTTCTTCTTCCTTTCCTTCTGCTTTTCTTCCCTTGCAATCCTTTGAGTTTCATTCAACTCCCGATCCCTTTTCTTTGTTTTCAGGATTACGGTTGTTGTCTCCTGGTCATCATCACTATCAGCATCTGATGGACCCTTCATTTCTTTAACTCCGGAACCCAAAGCTTCATTACCCTTTGGTTCTGGTTGAATCACAACTTTCGGTTGTACAGGAGGAACTGGAGGTTGACCTGAATGCTTTTCATTCTTTACTTTCACACCTTCTTCCCCTTGTTGCGGAGCGACCATCGGCTTCGGAACACCCTTCATTTCACGAAGTAGTTTGATGGCAGCAAGGAGTTTGGTGGTAAAATGATTCCTTATAGTCAGTGTCAAGACCGGATCATGAGCCTGAATGAGATTGTTGAGCATGCTTTGAACATCAGCAGCACAGCTCCAAAAGACAGCTCTTTCAACCTTCAACAATTCAATCTCCTTTTCTGCCTTTGCAAATCGGACCTTCTAACCTTCCACAGTAGCAGCCTGCTTTGCAAGGTCATCTCGCAATTGTCGTTCCACAGTTAAATCGGCAACAAGTTTTTTTATCCGAGAATCAATAGATGACAGGTGAGTTTTATTCTCGGCTTGAATAGCAGCTCGAACAGCTTCAAATTTGGCTTGCTGTCGTTGAAGCGATTGTGTCAAGGAATCAATCGGAGCATTAACCTTGGTTGCATTGCATTCAGCATGACCCTGAAGCGATTCTAAGAATAGTTTAGAATCATGAATAAGATTCTTAACATCCTTAGTAGCCTGTTTGCACTGGGAAGTAGAATCATCTGCAGCAGCTGAGTACTTATCCATATACTGAGTGTACTATTCCAGGGCTGTGTCCATGAAGGCTTTCATGACAACATCGACAGGTTTCTGATAATACTCAAGCAGCTTGTCAATCTTTTTATGAGCACTATCGAGTTGTTCCTTAGTGGTAGGAGCAGAATCATCATCTTCAATAGGAAGCCGGTAAGGACTGTAATAAGTTGAATCATACTCGAAATCATCTCCTCCAAAAATCGGGTTGGAGTCATCAGAACTAGTTGGTGTAATGGGTATAGTGGTAATAGGGGGATCAGTACCAGTAAATGCCCCCGCATCAGATACGTTGAAATTCACCGGTGGATAGGTTGTAGTGGAGGTAATGATAGGAGTTGAAGTGATAATGGGAGTAATATGGACAGGTAGTGGTGGAATGGGTGACGAAATAGGTTGTGTTGTAGAAACTGGAGGTACTAAATGAACCGATTCTGGAATAGCAGTTTTTGGTGGAGATAGAGGAATGGGAGCAACCGAAACTGGAATAGTGACTGTCGGTTGTGAAGCAGGTGGAGTAGTTACCTTGGTATGGAGATCATCAGTCGGAGTTGGAGACCTAGGAGGTGTGTCTCCTCTCAGTGAGTCTTCATGTTGAATGTCTTCGTCCTCATCAGCCGATTTATCCTCCTGATGATCAGAGCTAGAGGGTGAAGGAGAGTTAGTCTTCCTCGCCATCCTCTTGACTTTCTTAGGATGAGCCGAGGATCCCCCTTTCTCTGACTTGCCCTTCATAGTCTTTTCTTTGGCAGCCTTCTTCGGTTTGTCAGGCTTCGAAGATGCACCCTCTACCTGTTCATCAGTTTTATCCTCCTTCTTTTTTCCTCGTTTAGAAGGCTTCTCCACAGCTTCCAAAGCTGCCTGCATCTCCGGTGTTAATAATCTGGGACCAGTAGGGCCAAGCTTTCGATATGCTTCCATAATTTTGCTTGTCATCGGTACACATCGATACATTGTTTATGGGATTGAGCCAACATGCTGATATCTTGAAGGATCAGCAAGGATAACCTTCTTAGTGATCCATAATCAAGATTGAGACCATTGTAAAGACCATACAGAATGGTCATGAAGCACTTGTTTGAACCGTCTGACCCTGCAACTCGTTCACCCAAACCCTTGTGAAGCAGAGTTAATAAACCACTCCACTGTGGCGGAAGACACGACTTCTTGAACTTCGTGAAGGAAAAAAGAACCTCAGTGTATCCCATCTCATAGAACATGGAAAATAGTTGACTCGTCGTTATGAAATCAGGAGCAATAACAGAAGGATCGACTGCAAGCCCTAGCAACGAACATAATCGAACTTTCGAAATTGAGGTTTTGCGATTGAAAATCTGAAAATAGATCCTATCCCTGTTCTTGTCATAAGTGGCACTGGAATAAACCTCTGCTTGTAGGGACATCAGAACAGATTCCACCAATAGATAATGTCGTACCCAGTGGAGAGCGCTTGAGGCATTCAACAACGTGAAGCATATCCGGGTCATATAAGTATGGATTGAACTCAATAATCAAGTTCTTGTTGGGTTTGATCACCAGTAGGGACGAAGAAGGAGTTTGTTCATGGTGAGAAGATGAATGCGCCATTGTTGAACTGTCGGGAATTGCCAGTTGTATTGGAGTGATGTTGAGAATGGTAAGAAGGTACAATGGGTGTGAGAAACCCTTTATATACCATTGCGATGAGAGAGAAAAAAATCTTCCATCATGATTACACGATCTCTGAACCGTCGCCTAAAAAAGCGGGATTTGACGGCTTGGTTTCCCCAAATAAACGTCATCACGTGTGTTATTAGGAGCCGTTACAACTTCATGCGCCCATTTCCATCCTTATCTCTTAAAGCGATTCAAATTCTTATCCACAAAATGCCTCGTCAACTGAAATTTTGCTGCTGGCACAACACATAGATTAATGAAACTTCAGTTGAACACGATCATTAGAATTTTGGAAAAATATAAGAAATTTTCGTGCAAGAGTGAAAAAGAGAAAGAAATAAATCAAATGTGTATAGGATGTGAGTGATGTCATAAATTGACATAAAGCCGTTGATTCCGGGCACGAATCTCTTCCTTCAAAGTCAAGAGAGACTTGAAGTGCTTGTATGGTTTCCCATAAAATTACGATTGAGTGTCTATTAATAAACATCGAAAGGCTTCTTTTCAACTATCGGCTCTAAAAGGTGGCTGATCTTCAGCCGAACCTCGATACTTGACATAAGACCGAAGGTCAGGCGAAGTACTTGTGAGACTGATGTGGTCTGTTGACCAAGTAGGTGAGACATATAAAGAAGTGGTTGAGGAATTGAAATCTCAAAAACAAAACTTGACCTTTTGGGGAGAAATGCCTTGGTGTTAGACAATTTCATAAAGATCTCGCATAAAAATAAAAAGAGATTTCAACAGGTAACAAGTTAAATCTTGAATATTAAAATTCACCGTTAATTCCGTATTGGTATTGGATTGTGGGTTTCACTCAGCACGTGGTATTCGCAACTATGATCATCAACACAGATGTTGTGTAACCATAAACCTTAGTGGTAGAAACCGAGAGTCTTAAGGGTTACTGTTGTGAACCGAAAGAAGATGAAGAATATTGAGGAGTTGGTTAAAGAACTGAGAGTACCTCTGCTGTTTAAAAATTGACACAGCAGAAAACTCTTAACAACTTTGAGAAGGGTAAGGTAGCTCGCGACTTGAGTGTATTTGGCCTTCCCTTGTTTTAAGATCATGATCTTTCTATGTCTTTGATACCTAAAAGAAAATAAACAAACCACACGAAAAGCAACAAAATTTTGGATAAAAAAAATGAATAAGACTTAAAAGGAGAAAATATTTTTTTATTTTGATGATAAAATAAAACTTCAAAACAGTTCAATTTTTTTTTTTTGTTTTTTTTTTTTGTGTTTTTCGTCTAATAAAAAAAAAACTGAATAAAAATAAAGACAAAAGATAAACAAAATATACAATCGAAACAAACCTTCAAAGATATTAAAGCAAAATACACCGATAGATCAGTCGGTGTCGGTTCCTTAAAATTATGGAGCCGATATAGCCCGAGCGGTCGACTTATATCGGTTTCCTAAAATGACGGAGCCGATATAGACCGAGTGGTCGACTTATATCGGTTCCCTAAAATTGCGGAGCCGAAATAGACCGAGCAACGTTCCATTTTACTTAGCTAACCTTTTACGTTGATGAAAGTTGTTTTGATACTGACTCTGCTTCGATCATTCCTAAGCCATGTAGTATTCTATTGAAGCTCGTTTCAGGCAGTGCCTTAGTGAAGATATCGGCATGCTGATCTGATGATTTAACAAAGTGAACTTCCACATTTCCATCTTCAACATGGTCTTTGATGAAGTGGTATCTCAGTGCAATATGTTTGGTCTTGGAGTGTCACACCCCGAAACCAAGGATGGCGGAAACGTCCGAGGGTGGCGGACTTCATGTATAGTTTCACAACAACGAGAATAATAGTGCTCAAAGTAAATACAACCAATCATATATATAATTGAAAAAGTTACATCATTGTATGAATTACATGTTCTAAATCAGTTACAATATGTAGACAAAAAGTATGAAATGTTTGACGCCTTGACGTCCCATCCTCAAAAGCACTTGGTTACCTGTTTAGTGATTTCCTGAGAATACAAGTTGTTTGAAAAAGTGTCAACACAGAGGTTGGTGATTTCATAAGCTTTTGATAGTAAGAGTTTGAAAATCGATCTTTGTAATGAGTTGTATGTTACTAAGAAAATCCAATATTTTCCTTATAAAAGTTATGTGGTCCTAAATACCAGGACTGAGAATGAACAAGTATTTGTCATACTTAAAGATATAAAATTGGTTTTAAATTGGCATAAAACCCTTTTTAATTTGAGAAGAATCCTGTAATGAATGATGTGTAGTCTTAAATACCATGACCGAAAGTATACAATAAAATCTGTAATTATTGGTTTAAAAAGTGATTTTAAATTGACATAAAACCCTTTTTGATATGAAAGCGTACAAGTATTTTTCCATACTTAAGGTAATTTCTATGAGCTAAATCGACATAACTCGCTAATTTAAAAGTAGAACCCATAAATCTTATGATTTGTTAATACCACATGTGGGCTATTATAACCATACTTGACATAAACGGCCTCGTAATACGACGTTCTTCAGGCGTCGACGTTAAATGACACTTGTCACCACAGACCTGTCGGTCTAGCTGTTGCAAGCAGCTCTGGTCTGGGTTTCTCAAACCCAATATAGATCTATACACAACTATCACGTTCTCCCTACGAGAGACTCTGGTTACAATTTACTGGACTTTTTGACTTTGTTACTTTGGAAGTAACCCGAAGCGAATGACTCACAAATTTATTCATTAACAGATTTACGCGAACTAAACTGAAAACCTTTGATAAATCAGTTTGAAAAGTAAATGATACATAAAATATACCTATTATAGTTTAACCACACGTTTCTAATGTATAAGAACTCTTTTATGAAAACACATTAGTGCTACGAATCCATAAACTATGCTTATTATAGCTTAATATATGTGTTCTAAACAAATGAAGAATCTTACCATGAATGACTAAATATCAGTTTATGATGACAAACTAACAAGGAAACACATTCAATATTTAGAACTTATTGTTATACACTTTTCTCAACAAAATACAAAGTGTTATGAAAGTTATAAGCTGTTAACTAGTTTTTAAACTTTCAGCACCGTTATAGAAAAATCATACGAAGTTGAAAACTGAATCCGTAAATTCTGAGAGTTCGTAAAATGGGTCTAGTATATCCATTATTTTTATTATGATTTTTAGAAGTCTTTAACTTGTGTTAAAATGTTCATATTCACAGACTGGTCAAGGACCAGTTCTTGAAATGATAGGCTGTTTTGTAAAAATTACCATAAATCATAGAAAAATCATATGGAGATGTGTAAGTAGTCATTTTAAAGCTAAGAACTGGGACAACTCACACCTAAAACACTTTTGAAAAATAAAAAGTTTATGTTGACCAAAAGAGTCCGTGAATGGAGTCCAACATTTCTGATGAAAGCTGTTAGAAATGTTTAGTTATGTTCTTGGTGCTTTACTAGTATTCTCCCCCTTAAAACATAAGAAAACATGATAATAGAGGGGTATGAACTCACCTTGAGTAGTTTCAGTGGGTGAATGTTGGATTAGGAAAGTGTTCAACTCAAGAACACTTGAAGATGCCTTGAAGATTTTCGAGAATCTAACACCAAAATGATGTAATTTGTGTAAGCAATCTATGATTGGAGTAGAATGGAGTGTAATTATCACAAGGAGGATGAATTATACTTACCAAGAATGTAACAAAGCTTGATGATCAGCCTTGGAATCTCGAAATCGATGGAGAAAGTTTGAGAGAAAAGTGGATTTGGATCTTTGGTGAAATGAGAGTAAATGAGAGAAGTGAGGAGAGCGGATGGGTTGATCCATCTCTTTGAACGTGGGAGAGGCTGAAATTGAGTGGTAAAAGGACTATGATGTGACTAGAGATGGTGGGGAGGAGTGTGGGTTAGTCATGGAGTGGGTATGGGAGGTTGCTTATGTCATAAGTTAAAGATAAGTCAACACTCCACCTCCTTGTACTTTACCCACTAAATTTTATTGTTTAAATAAAGGTTTTCAAGAAAATATGATTAAATTATGAATATTTAGGGTTTATTGTGTTAAAATACGAGTTTGAGTGAAAATCCCGCGTTAAAATCATGAAAAATGGGCTTAAAATGTTAAAAATATTGAAAATGGGTGAAAAGTATCAAAAATCCAAAGTTTGGCCGGAGGTTCGGCATCTGATGCCAGGAACCGAAAGTAGAAGAGAAGGACCAAGAGAGCGGAAGGAACCGAGAGTGCGAGAAGGTGAATAGCAGCGAGGCTCGGTCGGAAGAAGGGAACATAGAGTGAGGTTCGGCCCGAGAGACTTCGCCCCTTCCCAGTTTCGGCCCGAGAGGCTTCGCGTCTTCCTAGATTCGGTCCGAGAGGCTTCCAGGTCTCGGTTTCGGTTGTTTCTTGGTTTCGGCTTCCAGGTCTCGGTCTCTCTCTTGGCCTCCAAGAGGAGTTTCGGCTCCTTGAGGCTGATTTTCACGTTTTTACCCCGTTTTAAGCCGTTTTCGACCTGGTTAAGAGTCGGGATGGCCCGGAAGACTATGAAAAATTATTCGAACTTTTGAGAGATTTGGGAGATATTTCTAATAAAAAGAGATATGGTGAAAACGATTTAGAGAGGTTTCGTTTGTGACCTTTTAGAGTGTCCGGCTTCGCAATGCAAGGTCCGTAAAGCCCATTAAGCCATGTTTTAGTGTCTTACACATTCCCGATGAGTGTGAAATAGTGATTTACCACTTTGGTTCAATGTTTAGTACGTTTAGGGTTTAGGAAATTCAACCACATGTATTTTCCAAATGATGTTTTCTCATTAAAATGGCGGTTTGTTTAGTAATCACACAACGTGAACCCTAATACACAAGGGTTAATTGAGTTGACTGGTTTGACTTGTTGGCTTTAGCTGACTTTGACTTGACCGGAAATTGACGGTTGTCACATGGAGTGCTCCACTGGATTGTGGCAAATCCTTATCGCACTTTCAGAATCACAGTTAAGTGGAATCTTCTTCATACTTAAACCATAATCTTTGAGCTGACTTTGTATCCATACCACTTGCGATGTACAGGCATCTGCTGCAATGTACTCAGCTTCGGCTGTTGAAGGAGACACACACGTCTGCTTCTTTGACTGCCAGCTGATAGGTTTTCCATTAAGGAACTGACATCCTCCCATAGTGCTCTTTTGGTCCAATCCACATCCACCAAGATTCGCATCAGAAAATGCTTGTATAAAGAATCCATAGTTCGTAGGATACCAAAGACCAAGAGATAAGGTTCGCTTCAGATAGCGAAAAATATTCTTCACAACTATCATGTGAGGTTCTCTTGGATTATCTTGAAACCTGGCACAATAGTAGACCGAGAACATTATATCTGGTCTAGTAGCCGTCAAATACATGAGGGATCCTATCATTTGACAATAGAGTGTCATGTCTACAGCCGGTTTATCCATAGATGGCATCAATTTTGTGCCAAATGCCCTGGGAACCTTCACCTTCGAGTCTCCGTTTATTCTGAATTTTGTCAGCAAGTTCTTGGTGTAAGCTTCCTGATTTATGAATATACCTTCTGGTCCTTGTCTAATGTTTAGTCCAAGAAAAAAGTTAATCGGACCCATTGCGCTCATTTCAAATTTAGTCTCCATCACCTTCCTGAATTCAGCTGTTAGGTTAGGATTCGTGGAGCTGAAGATGATGTCATCGACATAGATTTGAACAATCATCAAGTGTTCGCCCTCTTTCTTACGAAAGAAGGTCGGGTCAACCGAACCTTATTTAAACTTAGACATTTTTAGGAAACGAATTAAGGTTTCATACCATGCTCTCGGTGCTTGTTTCAGACCATACACTGCTTTATCTAGGACGTAGCAGTAATCAGGATACTTTTCATTCACAAACCCAGGTGGCTGCTCTACACACACTGTTTCTTCCAGTTCTCCATTCATGAAGGCACACTTCACGTCCATTTGAAAGACTTCGAAGTTTTTATGAGCAGCATAAGCAAGGAATATTCTCACCGACTCCAATCTAGCTGCTGGAGCGAACGTCTTTTCATAATCTATCCCCTCTTCTTGGCAGTATCCCTTCACCACTAGCCAAGCCTTGTTCCGGACGACATTTCCCTCTTTATCCATCTTGTTCCTGAACACCCATTTTTATCCGACCACCGAAGCATCCTTAGGAGTGGGAATCAATCTCCAAACTCAGTTCCTTTCGAACTCATGCAGTTCGTCTTGCATTGTGTGTACCCAATCGGCATGATCGAGTGTAATATTGACCGTCTTTGGTTCGATTTTGGAGACTAACGAATTAAACATGCAAAATTCGACTTGAGAAAATACTGCAGTTTGTTTCGCTTTTAGTTGAGAACGTGTGAGAACTTTCTCTGACGATTCACCAATAATTTGTGTTTTGGGGTGATCCCTTGTCCATTTCATCAGGGGAGGATAATTTAGATCATAATGTGGATCCAATTCTGCATTGACCTCTTCTTCGAATTCTGATTGATCATCTTTGTCAATTGTATTAGCATTCTCCTCCTCAAATGGCGAAGCATATCCAATGTCAGGTTCAGATATGTCACCCTCAGTTGAAGTAGGATGCTCCCTCTCAGTTGGAGATGGAGTTTCCCTTGCCTCTGGATGCTCCCCCTCAATTGGAGCTTTATGAGGTGAAGTTTGGTGCTCCCTTCATTTGAGCTTCAGGATTTGGAGGTGGATGCTCCCCCTCGACATGCAGTTCAACTGAAGGTTGATTCTCGACTGCTTTAGTAGGATCGGTTTCAGCAGCATGGCCAGCTTCATCGATGATTTTCTTCAGATGATCAACTTTGTTATCCGCTGCATTCGCCTATGAATTGATGGCCTTTTCTAGTTCATCAAATAGCCTTATGTATTCATCAAAGAAGCTGGAAATTGGAGTTGAGACTTGACCAGTTTCAGGGAAGATTTCAAGGGCAGTACAGTCAGTTGTTTAAGTTTTCTTAATATAGTTGTCATCAAAGGTAACATAGTAGGTTTCTTCGAGTCTCTTGGAGTGTTTGTTTAGAACCCTATATGCCTTTGAGGTTAGTAAATACCTAAGAAATATCCCTTCGTCGGCTTTGACGTCAAACTTTTTTCGGTTCTCTTTGGAGTTAAAAATAAAGCATTTGGAACCGAACACGTGGAAAAACTTTATGTTTGGCTTTAGATTGTTTAGGATCACGTATGGGGTTAAGGTGAATCTTTTGTTGAGAAGGGATCGGTTTTGAGTGTAGCAAGCACATGCAATGGCATCAGCCCAAAAATATAGAGGAAGCAAAGCAAAGGACAATATCGTGCGAGCAGCTTCACATAGAGATCGGTTTCCCCTTTCTACGATTCAGTTCTGCTATGGAGTGTAAGGAGCAGAGAAGTTGTGAGTTACTCCCCTTTCAGCCAAGTAGTGTTCAAACTCCTTATTTTTTAATTCAAACCCATTATTGCTTCGAATGTTCCTTACAGTCTTCCTCAGTTACACCTCGACCTGCTTGATGAATGCTTTCAACTTAGGAGTTGCTTCAGATTTCAGTTTAAGAAAATAAAACCCAGGTGAATCGAGAAAAATCAACTACTATAACAAGTATGAACTTACTACCACCGATGCTTTCGATAGCTGAAGGTCCACACAAGTCAACATGTAGAAGCTCAAGAGGTTCGATAATTTTTGTGTTGATGCACGTGGGATGACTCTTCTGGCTCTGCTTGCCCATCTCAAATGCTGTACAGAGGTGCTCCTTATCGAATTTTAGAGGAGGAAGCCCTCGAACATGATCACCCAACACTAATTTGTTGATGTCATTGAAGTTTAGATGCGAGAGTCGTCTATGCAATAACCAGCTTTCATCAGATTTTTCCTTAGCTAGTAGACATATCGCTGGTTTGACCTTGATAGGGTTGAGATTAAGAGGATACATCTCTCCCTTGCATTGAGACTTCAGTAGAAATTTCTTCGTGTTCTTCTAAATGATTTCTGATTTCTCATCATCAAATGATACTTTCAGTCCGGTTCCAATAACTAGTTGGGAAACACTGATGAGGTTGTGCTACAAACCTTCCACATACGCAACTTTTCTAATTGAGAATTCCCCATTTGTTATCATACCATATTCTTTTATTGTTCCAAACGAGTTCTTTCCATACTTCACACAACCACCATATGTTAGGGACTGAAACTCCCATAGCTCTTCCTTCCTCCCTGTCATGTGACGCGAGCAGCCACTGTCAATGCACCATTCGTCGTCGAACTGCTCGTCGCTCAACACCTGAAAATTCAAGCAGATTTAGGAACCCAAAGTTTCTTGGGCCCTGGTAAGTTTTCCACAGAAAAAGGAATAACTACATCAAGATCAACCAAAGATGTTCTTTTAACGAGAGTGGTTTCATCTTTACGTTTGATGGTGTACACCTTTATTTTATTTTTATCTTGTTTAAATTGAGGTGTATTAGATGGTGTTTTCTTAGTATGAATTTTCTTTTGATCCCTAGGTTCAGTTGACTTCTTCGAATTAGTGTTATTCGTCTCAAAGTCAAGCTTCCCTTTTCCTTTAACATATTTCAAGGATTGTGCCTTATGTGATCTGGGAGCAGGACAGTAATAGGATTTTTGACTTTGATCCTTTGGTTTTGAACCGAAAATGGAGGTTCGGCTCTGAGCCTGTGGTTTTGAACCGAGACTGGACGTTCGGCTCTTCCATCTGATGTTTGGAACGAAATTGGGTTGTCTGCTATGGACTCTAGTATTTTGAGGACCGAAACTGGAGGTTCGACTCTGAGAGTGGAAAGAATTTGAATCGACACTTGACTTTCAGTTTATCTGACTGTTGGCCTTGCTCAATTGATTTCTAGCCTGAGCCTCATCCTTGGTTTGGACAAAGTTGGGATTTTCAGAGTTCCAAAACCGTTTTCTCTCACACAGGTTTTTCATATACCTCTCATTTCTTTGGCGCTTTTGGATGGCCAAATCCTTTTGAGATTTATGAATATTGAAGCTCGGTTTTGGTTTTGGATTTTCCTTCTTAGATTCGTTTCGATGTGACTCCTTCTTAGGTTCTTTAGGTATTTCCTTCGTTCCACTAGTGCTTAGTTTGGCAAAGCTTGATGGTTTATTAAGGGGTTCTGGAATGTATCTACCTTCCACTCTCCATGAGGTTTATTCTGACAAGCCGACGGTTTCGCCAGCATTATCGATAGGTGCTGACCAGAAGAAATCGTCACATCCTCCAATGTTGTATTGATCTACCAAAATCTTTAGTTCTGCTGTTTGTGTTTCTGATACTCCTTTCACAGCATAAACCTGATAAGGAACCGTTTGAATCTTTTGGTAGACCACTGCCTTTTCTTTGAGTTTCTTCGTCTTGTTGTTTGACAGGCGAGCATATTTGACCAAGTTTTATGATATTAAGGGCTTTTCAGTCTTGGTTTCGCTCTTTAGAAACTCTGAGCAATCGATTACGTCTTCCACTTAGATCGCACTCGTCTCAGTTGCATTGTCAAACTCAGATGAACTTTCAATATTTATTTTATGTTCGGTCATCAGTTTGGCGTTAGATGAGTCAATGGATTTTAAAGTGTCAGTCTTAATTTTTAACTTATCATTTTCATCTAAGAGTTGTTTTAACATACATTTATGTTCCTTAGAATCATTGAAAGTTTCAATTCGTCCAGACCTATTTTATAGGCAATGGAAATTTCTTCAGAGGACATGATAGATTCACATTCATCAATGACCTCATCCTCCTTAAACTCAAGGAAGGGCAAGATCATTTTATGAATCTTTTTCCCTGTTTCACAATCCAAATGCAATTGCATGATATTAGTATATAAACGTTTGGCAATCAAACAAAAAACATTACGTCATCTTCACTCTCTCTTCTCTCGGCTAACTTTCTCAACAGGCAATCCATGGCAAAGTGATTCTTGCCGTGACAGTAATTGCAGTCATACCGGAAGTCACCCACCAGTTTGCTCTCTTTCTTTTCATTCTCTTTTTGAGATGTATTCTTTGACTCTTCCTTCACCTTTTCTGCACTATAGCTTCCTTGCCAGTTTCGGTTCTTACTGACAGGGAATTTCTTCCGAGCAAACTTCTTCGGATTTGACACCATCATCGCATACTCATCACTTGTAAGATCACACTATGACATCTCATCTTCCTCTTCTTCTTCAATCACATTTTTGCTCTTCGAGACAAGAGCTAGTGAGCCGACTCCAGAGACCAACTTTGCTTCTTTTGACACTGTGCTTTCATGAGACTTTAGAATTCCCATAAGTTTTGCAAGGGAATAAGCCTTGAAATGTTCATGTTCCTTCACAGTTGAGACTACCGCCATCCACTCGGGTCTTACACCATTCAAGAAAGTTATCAGGTTTGTCATCTTTCAATACCATGTTTTGTCATCTTGCTGAGTAGATGATTGTATCGGTCAAACATCTGAAGCAAAGTTTCTTCAGGTTTTTGTGCAAACGCCCCGAACTCAGAGAGAAGCAGAGTTTGAATAGAATGCTCTAGATCCTTTTTGGTTGAATAAAATTCTTTTAGCCTATCCTATATCTCCTTAGCTGTAGTGCATGAACTCACCAAACGGAAGGTGTTGGCTTGCAAAGTGAATTGGATGATTCTTAATGCTTTGACATTACACAACAGTTTATCTTTCTTGTCCTGAGGAATCTTATCCTAGTCTACAATCAGCTTGTTATACTCTTTTTGACTTTTCACAGTTGTATTTGTTCCAGAGTGAACAAACGAAGCAAGCATGATTGCTTCCCAAATTAGATACCCATTATCTTCAGATCCAACCACATAATCTTCAAAGTCATGCGTCCATACTTTATAATCATTCGTATAAAGAATGGGTACTGTTGTAGTAGATCCAATATTGTTGGAGATGTTGATGGGATTAGATTGCACGTCGTCTTGAGACATTATGAGCCTTCCTTAATACTGTACGAAATCAGACCTTTAAACTTGAGAATAGGGTTTTATCAAACACAATAGTTTTGTTCGATAAAAAGAAGATGGTTACTATATATTCGATAAAAGCGTAAACCCTATAGAGTTCTTCAAATAAAAGGAATATGTATTTGTAACACAGTCTCCTGCTCTGATACCAATTCTTGGAATAATAATCCTAGTAGGATTGATAAATTCTAAACAGTAAATAAAAGAATAAGAACAAGACACCGGAATGGCTCAAATATTGTCGAATGATTAAACTTAAACACCCTAGAAGAGCTCGATGAAGAACTTTGAATGTAGAGATGTTTTAGGGTTACACAATAATAATCAGAGTAATAAAATCAAGAACGTATCTAATGCATACATGCATGCACTATAAATACTGCCTAACCCTAATAAAACATGGATGGACAGGCCCATTCCGGTGAATACAGAATAAGCCCATGACGCAACATCAATATCCTACAGATTATATGAAAGTGTTTTTTAAAAAATGTATATGGTTAGGAGCTAATAGCCTCAGAATGATTGGTTTAGCCTTATTTTATTTTCCTTATTTGGATGTGTTCTTAGGGTAGAATCTCTTATTCGAAAGTCTATTTGATCCTTTCTGTGTATAACTTGCATGCCTAAAAGCAACCAGATAGGATGGGTTTGATTGTTATGAGTAGGACAATCGTAAGGTAGCACGGGTTTGATTCCTGCAAGAGTTGTGAGTCATGGTTTGTGTTGGGATAGGTTTGGAATTACTAGGTAAAGCAGCGGGGGAAAGGTACATGTAGGTGTGGAAGGTAGTATTGGGCCCGTACTACTGGAAGCACAGGACCCGTACCCAAATCCATGTTCTACCTGGGAATTCCAAGGAAAAATGGTATAGAAGTAACCTCGTTATGGGTATCCTAATCATTATGTTTTGTGATATTTCAGTTCAGCATGGTGGTTACATGATTTGGAGCAGGGGGATCATGACCGGGAGCGGGATCGAGATCCAAGGCTGGGTCAGGCGGCCCTACTGATGGTATCGATGAGAGGCTGCGTGAGCTGGTTGCGGTCGAGATTACGAGGGGCATCCTTGACGCTACCCCCATCATTTTTGGGACAGTCAAGGAGGGCATGATGGAGATCATGGAGGAGAGACTTAGAGCATTCAGAGCCGATGTTTTTGTGGGTCAGAGTGGAGCCCGGACCCCCTCATTTAGGGAGTTCAAGGCGTGTGGAGCTCCAAAGTTTTCTGGGGTCAAGCATCCCATTGTGAGCATACACTGGGTAGCGGACATTGAGAATGCCCAGCGCACGAGTTCTTGCCCAGAGGAGTTAAAGGTTGGATTTGCTTCCTGCATGTTAAGGGACAAGGCCTGAGATTGGTGGGGCGAGGTTACTAGTTAGGTGGGAGCAGTCGATGTGGCTGATATGTCATGGGCTGAGTTTGTTCGACGTTTTGATCTAGAGTTTGCACCACTTATTGAGGCTCAACAGATGGTGAGGGAGTTTCATGACCTACAGCAGACCACTAAGACTGTGGTGGAGATCACCGCCAAGTTTCAAGAGCGAGCTTTGTTGATTCCTCAGTATGCTACAGATGAGGACATGAGGAGGACCCGATATCATTCTATGCAAAGGGATGACATTCGGGAATTTGTGAGCTTTATAGGATGCAAAACCCTGAATGAGATGGTGGAGAAGGCCCGTGAGAGGGAGATGGAGTTGGAGTCCCGCACGAAGCGGAAGACGGAGCAGGTGCAGGCATCGGGGGATCAGGCTAAGAAGCCTAAGAACACTGATTCTTCGAATAAGGGCCAGCAGGGCCAGGGGATGTGTGCCAAGTGTGGGAGATTTCATAGTGGGGCTTGTCGAACAGCCGGGACGTCAGGATGCTACTCTTGTGGCCAGTAGGGCCACATGAGTAAGGATTGCCCTAAGAAGGGCTTGATATGTTTTCACTGCAACCGGACAGGCCATAAAAAGGCCGATTATCCGAGGTTGTAGGGAGGAGGAGAAGGATCTGTGGCGGCGCCCGCGCCTGCCACTACGAGGATTACTGATGGCCGCCCTGTTAAGGTGGAAGCTCCAGCGTTGCAGAGTCGCGCATTCCAGCTGACTACCAAGGAGGCTCGGGCGACACCAGACGTCGTAGCTGGTATGTGTTCATTATTCTCTGCCTTATTTATGTTAAATGTTTATAAGTGCTTATTATGCTTTGTATAGGGACCTTTCTCGTCAATGGTATGTTGGCCCATGTCTTGTTCGATTCGAGAACTACCCGATCTTTTGTGTCTCTTGCGCTTAGCAAGAATTTCTTAGATGCATCGTGGACTCTAGATGCCCCACTCGACATGGAGATTGCAGATGATCGCACCGTGAGTGCTGCGAGGGTATGTCGGGACTGTGTCCTTAATGTGCATGGCGAAAGGTTTCGCGTTGATTTAGTTCCCATTCCATTGTGGGGATTGAAGGTGATTATTGGGATGGACTGGCTGGGGGCCAATGGGGACATGATCGATTACGAGTGGCAGTTGGTTCGGGTTCGAACCCCAATGGGGGGAGAACTAGTTATCCAGGGTGAGAGGGCCTCGTAGGGCCTGACCCTCTGTTCAGCCGCAAGGGCGAGGAGGTTTTTGCAACAAGGTTGCACGGGGTTTTTGGCTTATGTTTCGGATACGTAGGTCGAGGCAGTGACGGATATTGACAATGTACCAGTAGTGCAAGATTTTTGAGACATTTTCCTCGAGGAGTTGCCTGAGTGTCTCTGGAGAGGAAGGTGGAGTTTCGCATCGATCTCGTGCTGGGTGTCGCCCCGATAGCAAAGGCACCGTATCGATTGGCACCACCTGAGATGCAAGAGCTATCTACACAACTTCAGGAGCTGCTAGACCGACGGTTTACTCGTCCGAGTAGTTCTCCATGGGGAGCACCGATCCTTTTCGTGAAAAAGAAGGACGGATCGCATCGGATGTGCATTGATTATAGGGAGCTGAACAAGCTGGCGGTGAAGAACCGTTATCCTTTACCTAGGATCGACGATTTATTTTATCAGCTTCAGGGTGCATCCTGGTTCTCTAAGATTGATCTTCAGTTCGGGTATCATCAGATGAAGATTCGGGATGAGGATATACCGAAGACGGCTTTCAGGGCTCGTTATGGGCATTACGAGTTCGTGGTGATGCCATTTGGGCTCACCAATGCTCCAGCAGCGTTCATTGACCTTATGAACCCGGTGTGTAGGCCGATGTTAGCTCAGTCAGTGATCGTTTTTATTGATGATATCCTGGTTTACTCCAAAACCAGGGAACATCATGAGCAGCCTTTGAGAGAGGTACTAGAGACGTTGAGGGTGGAGAAACTTTATGTGAAATTTTCCAAATGTGATTTCTAGATACGGGAAGTGTAGTTTTTGGGGCATGTCATCAATCAAGAGGGTATCTTGGTTGACCGAGCTAAGGTGGAGGGTGTGATGCGATGGGAGGTACCGAGGAATGCCTCAGAGATTCATAGCTTTTTGGATTTAGCGGGTTATTACCGGCGATTCATCCAGGATTTCTCCAAGATCGCGGTGCCATTAACCCGATTGACCAATAATAATGTGGCCTTTCGATGGGATATTGACCAGTAGAGGGCTTTCAAGACCCTGAGGCAGAGGTTATGCGGGGCTCCAATCTTAGTACTGCCCGAGGGGTTGGACGATTTCGCAGCATATTGTGATACATCGGTTTCAGGGTTGGGTGCAATATTGATGTAGAGGGGGCACGTGATCATGTATGCCTCGAGGCAGCTGAAGCCTCACGAAGCAAATTACCCAACACATGACCTAAAGCTGGGGGCAATGGTGTTTTCCCTCAAGATTTGGAGGCATTATTTGATAGACCAGCAGAACCTAAATATGCGACAGAGGAAGTGGTTCGACGTGCTGAAGGATTATGACTGTGAGATCCTATACCATCCATGGAAGGCTAATGTAGTGGCCGATGCATTGAATCGAAAGGCGACGGGTCGCCGATCAAGGATATTTGTATGAGGGTGACCGTAAAAGCACCTTTGCTAGACATGATTCGAGAGGCTCAGGTCGAGGGGGTGAAGAAAGAGAATTGGAAATTAGAGAGAACTCGAGGGCAGTATCTTTTGTTTGTTAAGAATAGCCGCGACTTATTGACGTAGTGTGGCCGAGTGGGTGCCGATGTCGGGGGGGGGGGTGAGAGAGATTGATGGAGGAGGCGCAAAAGTCCAAATTTTCTTTACACCCTTGTGCAAGAAAAATGTATAGGGATTTGAGATTAAAATATTGGTGGCCCTGCATGAAGCGGGAGTAGCCAGGTTTGTGGAGCGGTGCTTGACCTGCAGGAAGGTCAAGGCCGAGCATCAGCGACCTCATGGCAAGTTTTAGCCGTTACCTATTCCCATGTGGAAGTGGGAAGAGATCACTATGGATTTCATCACGAAGCCACCACGGACAATGAGGGGAGTAGATGCCATATGGGTGATCGTGGATAGACTGACGAAGAGTGCCCACATCATTTCGATCTCCGAGGGTATATCTACAGAGAAGTTGGCGAACATCTAAGTTCGAGAGGTGGTGGCTAGGCATGGAGTTCTAGTATCAGTGGTTTCAGATAGGGAGGTTTGGTTTACATCCAAATTTTGGAAAAAAATCGACGAGGAATTGGGTACTCAACTGCATTTTAGTATGGCATATCACCCCAAGACCGACGGCCAGAGTGAGAGGACAATTTTAGAGGAAGTTGGGATACGTACCTCCTACTAGCAAAGTTTTCGTACAATAACAGTTATCATGCCAGTGTTGACCATGCACCATTTGAGATGTTATATGGGCGGAGGTGTAGGACCCCAGTATGCTGAGACGAGGTTGGGGATCGGGTCTTGGGGAGCACGGAGTTGGTACTCGAGACCACCAGACTGATTCAGCAGGTGTGCAACTAGTTGCGAATCGCGCAAATCTGTCAGAAGAGTTATGCGGACCGACGGCAATCGGACCTCGAACTTCAGGAAGGGGACCTTGTCTTACTAAAGGTGTCGCCCTGGAAAGGGATTATCCGGTTGTGCAAGAGGGGCAAATTAGGGCCTTGGTTCATAGCCTCGTTTAGGATCATAGCCTGGGAGGGCAAGGTGGCATATCGTTTAGAGCTCCCAGAGGAGCTTAGTCGGATTCACAACACCTTTCATGTGTCTCAGCTTCGGAAGTCTGTCGCCGACGAGTCCCCAGTCATATCCTTGGAAGAAACATAGTTGGATGAGAACCTGAATTATATCAAGAGACCAGTTATGATTTTAGATAGGAACACGAAGAAGCTCCAGAATAAAGAAGTGAAGTTGGTAGAGGTGCAATGGCAGCACCGAAAGGGTTCCGAATGGACTTGGGAATCGGAGGATGAAATGCAAGGCTTCTATCCGGAATTGTTTGGATCAGCAGGCTTCGAGGACGAAGCCTAATTCAAGTGGGGGAGAGTTGTGACTCCCCGATCCTCAGGTATTAATAATATTGTATCTTTTGAGTTTTAAAGGGTCTACTTGACGAGTTGGTCTCACTACTCGTCGAGTAGTAGCGGGTTGGTCCGCGAAGTTTAATGACCTACTTGCTGAGTCCAGAATGGGACTCGATGAGTAGAGGCTGGCGGATGAAACCCTAAATTTCGAGGCTTTGCACCCTATTTAAAGGGTCATTATCCTCCCCCAGCCTCTCCTTTACAGCTTCTTGTCTCCGTTAAACCCTGATTCGAGTGTGTGTGTCCTTTGGTGAGTTTAAGCTTGAAGAAAGGATTTGGTGAAGGAAACACTTGAAGTAACAAGCTAGAGGAAGCAAAGCATTCGTGGGGTTCAAGATCTACTTCAGTGAAGCATTCTCTAAAGGTGTTAGACTATCTCCCTTGGCTCATTTCCACCCAAAACCCTCTTTTACATGGGTTCTAAGAAAGGGATTTTGTGCTTAAGCCAAAATCTAAAGCTGTAACTTCAAATCTAGACTCCCTTTGGCCTCTAGATTCATAAAGTTATCATTTTTGCCTAGCATGAGCCTCCCCTCAAGTGTGTGACTCCATTTCAAGCTTAGTTTTGCAATTTTAGGGCCTTAAAGCCTTGCATGCACGTAAAGTTTCCAACTTTACGTGAAAATCATACCTTAGAAGCTTGGATCTGAAATTTGGAAGCGTTCCATGGCTCAAGAGAGTCTGTATGGGTTAAGGATTGTATGGAATCGGCGAGTCACAAGGGTTGACTAGGCGAGTCATATGAAGATAGGCATGGACTCGACGAGTTGCATGAACAACTCGGCGAGCCCGATGAAGATTTCCATAAACTCGACGAGTTGAAGGAACAACTCGACGAGTCGATTAAGATTTCCCCAACTGTTGGATGTTCGTGGACCCGTCGAGTTGCAAGAAGGGAAACTCGACGAGTGGCCTTAGATTATCAATCAAATCCTTATGAACTCGACGAGTCACCTCTGTGACTCGACGAGTGGAGTATATCTCGGGAAACTCGACGAGTCACTAGTTGTACTCGGCGAGTTAAAGTCAACATGGACTGTTGACTTGACCTTGGCTAAAGTTGCCCAGGGCTGACTTTGGGGGATATGGCTGGTTATTGTATGACACCTTTTAGGTAGTTGAGTTGGACCACCTCGTGGGGTATATTTGGTCGCAAAGTGTCAGTTCAACATTTGTGTCAGGTGAGCCTTCTCAGCATAACTATGGGTCTAAGGCACCAAGGTAGACCCATTATGTGAACATGTTATGTGTGTGCCATTCTTTCATTAATTGGTATGTTATCTAACATTATATTTGCATGAAAGACCCCAAGGGGAGCTCATGGCATTGGATACAAGACCATGTTGGGTAGCCCATGGCATTCCTAGGTAAAGACCATGTGGGGTAGCCCATGTCATTGGACATAAGACCATGTGGGGTAGCCCATGGCAGTCCTAGGTAAAGACCATGTGGGGTAGCCCATGGCATTCATGTTAAATCGTATTGAATGGCTTATGTGGTATGTTTATAGCTTATTCTGCTATCAGGATGTATGTATGTGATTGTGTGTGGTATCCTCTGGGAAACTCACTAAGCATTTCGCTTACAGGTTGTTGATTTGTTTCAGGTAATTTTGAGTCCAAGGGTAAGGGCAAGGCGTGATGACATGGTGTGCGCTCTATCTCTCTTTTTACTATGTTTGGGATCCTCTGATGTTTTGAAAGAAAACAATGATGTAATTAATGATGATTTGGAAACAAACGATTTGGATTGAATTAAAAACACAGAGAGTAAATATAATCTGGTTTCAGCTATTATTATGCTTTCATGATACAAAGAGTTCCAGATAGAAGAATAGCAAAAATTCTATCTAGCTTTAGTAACGTTCCCTATTTATAGGAAAACAGATAGCATACAAAAAATGCAAAGGACTAAGCATTACAGTTTTGATACAATATGTGTTTGCAATAATGTACCAAACTAATGAAGCTACTCTACGACCTGCGACACCTTACAACAAAATTCGACATTTACAATCTCCCTCTTTGTTACAACTGTTCTCACTCGAAACGGCGCCAAAAACTAGAAATGCATATTTTATATTTAAATATCCTCATGTTTTAATTTTTAAAACTTAATCTTGCATGACCAAACTAATACACAGGCGGTTGACCTAATCGTGTAGCAATATAGTTTTGGTAAGACCGGATGTCGATCTCAAGGAGAATGAGATTACTGCTAATTAAATTATGAACAATAAAGTAAACAATAGATTTTTTCTATGTTTAATTAAACTTAATAAAGCAAACACAAAATTGGAGTGTAGTTTTAGATATCAAGATCTTTTCACATAGATTTGAATCTCACATTTAGGTATGGTGGATTCCAATAAAGTGCAATTAATATTAGTTATTATCTACAGATTTATTGTGCAATAGTTATGTATCAGATTTAGTAAATTGTACAATTATAAAGACAATTAACACAAGGATCATGCAATTAACTATCTAAACAATTATAATTAAGTTCCTAATGTTTTGTGAAGTTTAATTTCTAATTGAATTCCAATATAAAATATATTAAATGATCATATTTATTATTTATTATATTTATTTCATAAATAGTATGCTCTTATTTCATATTAATGGAAAGATATATAAATAATAGATAATAGTTGAAAATAGTAAAGGGGTGGATGTACGCGAGTGGATCAAGGTTGTGGATTTTGTATCCCCCATGCATGTGCTCAGTTCATGTCATTCACTCGAATTTATTTTTTTAAATAATTTATTCGCTACTAGTAGATTTTATTGTTGAAGATGTCACAACTTTCTAGTTTTTTTGTTTTGTAAGATAAAGAAAGTAATTATGTTTTCTATATTATTTACTACGTAAAAGAAAAACCAAATTAT
Source organism: Lactuca sativa (assembly GCF_002870075.4). NCBI lineage: Eukaryota > Viridiplantae > Streptophyta > Magnoliopsida > Asterales > Asteraceae > Lactuca > Lactuca sativa. Next base: position 156,895,943 of record NC_056623.2, on the reverse strand, counting down.
CAATAACTATCCGTATATGCATCCTAAGTAAATAAATGTATTTCTTCATCATTTAAGTTAAGCTTATCAAATATGTGGGTGATACAACTAAACAACTCAAAAGGAACATACGTAAAAGAAAAACACCAGAATATGATGTTTTTATTGGTAATTCGGTACTCCTATATTTAAGGAGGAACACATTCACATAATTTCTCAATACAAGCTGCATGGGTAGGAGGTGTACACGGGAAGAAATCACATTCATATTGATTTCTACATGTTTCAACAAGACCTTTGTTGTCGAAAATTGGGGTTGGAGTTTGGTTTCTACTATCAACGTCGAAATTTGTCTGCGATTTTGCAAATTGAACCGGTGAGGCTGCAATAGCACAAATACATGTTTACATTATTGTCCATTCTCCAAAAGTTTATGAAACATATAAGGAACATCATAAGCCTTATTTGTGTGATATATATATATATATATATATATATATATATATATATATAGAGAGAGAGAGAGAGAGAGAGAATAACTATAGTGAACACGAATTTGATGAAAAACAATTTAATGTGTTAAGATGCTTGGGCCGTAAACTCCATATCATGGGCAGTAAACTCAATCTAAAGTGTTAAGATGCCACTTAAACACATCATAAGCCATGGATTAAAGTCTAGAAGCAACCACAATCGATTTAGGGGCCTTAAACATGATGAAAACCAAACCTTACATGGTATAAGACTATAAACGCTAAGGGGCCAAAGTGCTCTGAACTAAAATTATACTTCAAAATATAAGTATTTTCAAAATATACAAGTATACCTAACCGTCGAGATTCGTAACTATAAGTAGAACAAAACATAAGTGAATGGGTGTTGTACGCTGCGGTTAAACCTGGGCAGTTATGTAGTAGTGTCTAGGGTCAATATAGCCTGATCAACTATATATTCATTCGAGACACGGCCAACATGTGCTTGGGAGTGACTGTGGTATGCAGCATGCCTAAAACTTACCCAATACCCAAACATCGAGCCATTGTCGTAGCGAATCATGAAATACTATGGGAGTATTTCTCGAGCCAATCCGTTGTAGAAATCCTTATTTAAGCGTTGCTCCTTGATCATTCCTTTAGCGATAATTTATTTGCTTTGATAACTCTTTCCTGCTTTATCGCTTAACAGGAATATATATATCTGTCATATCTCTTGATTCAATTCAGAGGACTTACCATCCTCTTTTTCCTGATCTTTTTAGATCAGGATGCCTGCAAGAAAGAGACCCAGCTCAAAGACCAATAACCCTCCGCCACCACCTCCTCCTGAATTTGACCTTGTGATGTTCCAGGCAGCTATTACTGCCGCAGTAGCAGCTGCTATGTCTCAAATGAACTCCGGTGTTTCCGATGGTTCAGGAGGTGGTACCCAAACTCAAAACAAAGAAGGTAGCCAGGGACAACGAAGGGAGTGTTCCTATAAAGATTTCATGAACGCAAAACCCACATCCTTCGATGGCATTGGAGGTGTCGTTTCCCTCACCCGATGGTTCGAGAAAATCGAATCTATCTTTGAAATCTGTGCCTACTATGATTCTGACGAGGTGAAGTGTGCCGCCTGTAACTTCATCGATAAAGCCCTGACTTGGTTGAATGGCCGAGTCAAATCCCTAACCCTACGTGTAGCCAATGCTATGGGTTAGGAAGCCATGAAAGAACTTCTGCTGGTGGAGTACTGCCCTCGGGGCAAAATACAAAAGCTGGAGCATGAACTCTGGAACCTAAAGATGAAGGGTTCCGATATCGCCGCTTATACTTCCAGATTCGATGACCTGGCGCTACTCTGTCCGGGATTTGTTACCCCGAAGAGTAAAAAGATCGAGAGATTCATCTGGTGGATGACCCAATTGACCAAAGGAAATGTCTTAGTTGCGAGGCCAGATACATATGACAGCGCCAAAAGTTTAGCCCAGACTCTGATTGACCATAGTGATGATCACGAGGAAGCAACCACTACTCCTGAACCGACCAAGAGGAGTGGTGAGAAAAGAAAGTTTTGGAAGAAAAAGAAGAGTCAGCCTTCTCAACGATCCTCAAAGAAACAACAGACTATAGCAGTCCATGCTGCTACTATCCCTACTGCTGCTGCTTCAGCCATGGGATCCACAGCACAAACACCTACTTGTCGGTATGCTGGTAACCTTCCCCAATGCGACCAGTGTAAATACCACCGTAACCTCGGCCCCTGCCGTGAACTGTCATGCACCAACTGTGGTAAAAAGGGGCATACGATTCGATTCTGCAAAGCACCAGCCCAATCAGCCAATCAATCTTCTGGAGCAGGTGTTGGTCGGGCCTGCTACAATTGTGGAGAAATCGGGCATTTCAAGAGGAACTGCCCCAAGAAGGCGACCACTGATAACACTGGGAGAGTCCTAGCTATGGAACGAAAAGAGACAGTCGCTGATCCTACCATTGTTTCGGGTACATTCCTTCTCGACAACTCTTATGCTAGTATCCTATTCGATTCAGGTGCTGAAAGAAGTTTTGTTAGCCATTCATTCAAACATAACCTTAAACAAAATCCCCAATCATTAACCGAAACGTTTACTGTCGAGATGGATAACGGTGAGAAAGAAACTGCTAGTGATATATTCATAGGTTGTGCCCTTACCCTGAACGATCATTCATTTCCCATCAATCTTATGCCAGTTTCAATAAAGAGCTTCGATGTTATCATTGGCATGGATTAGTTGAGTCCCAATCATGCTGATATCCTTTGCTACAAAAAGGCAATCCATCTCAATCTTCCTGCGGGTCAAACTTTCATGATCTATGGCGATAAGCTTAGCTCCAATCTTCGCATCATTTCCTACATCAAAGCTCAAAAACTTTTGCGAAAGGAGTGCCAAGCATTCCTAGCTCATGTAATCAACGAGAAACAGGAAGTTAAAGACCTCGAGAGCATCCCCGAAGTCTGCAACTTTCCTGATGTCTTTCCCGAAGTCTGCAACTTTCCTGGAGCTACCCCCGTAGCCAAATCTCCGTATCGCTTAGCTCCAGCAGAAATGCAGGAGTTATCCAGTTAACTCAATGAGTTGCTCAGCAAAGGGTTCATCAAACCGAGTTCCTCACCCTGGGGAGCTATGGTATTGTTTGTGAAGAAGAAAGATGGATCCTTTCGGATGTGTATCGACTACCGTGAGCTGAACAAGTTGACCGTCAAAAACCGATATCCTCTTCCGCGAATAGATGAGCTCTTCGACCAAATCCAGGGAGCCAACTACTTCTCAAATATAGACCTTCAGTCAGGGTACCATCAGCTATGAGTTCATGAGAGTGATGTTTCCAAGATGTAACGCCTGCAGATCCAGGTTAGTCAATTTAGAGGCGATAAGTGTCGAAAACGACTTTTCAACAAAAGATTATTTATAATAAATAGTCTTAACCAAGTTGTAGAATATGTATCAAGGTTTCCGAACATATAAAGAACACCGAAATCCGAGTTATAACGAAGAAATTATAACCTGTCGAAGTTTTACGACGGAACCGACATGATACCGGGAAGCGTAAATAGTGAATTTACGATAGAGCGAGATTCAGCCTTAGCGATCTAAACGAAAGTCATAGAATATGTTAAACTAAGAACATCGATAAAAAGAATGCCCAAATCTGACTTCATATGAAGAAGTTATGATTTTTCGAAGTTTCGGACCAGCAGTGTATAGCCCGAAATTCTAATATTAGATCGAGCGGTTTTTAGCCGACACGACCTGAACGAGAATCGAAGATCTCGTTAAGAGTAGCGTAACGAGAAAAAGATGGGCGAAAACGGACGTTAGATGAAGAAGTTATGAGAATTTAACGAACCAATCCTGTCTGGGTCTGTTAGTAATATAAAATTTAAAATCGAGTCAAAATTAGCCGACGAAGTCTAAACGAAAGTTGTGGAGCATATTCCCACCTTCGCATGGATATAAATAATGTTGAAAACGGAGGTCGTACACGAATGTTATGAATTTTTAAAGTTGACTTTGCAAATTGCAAAATCTGATGTAAGATAGATGACGTGGCCTCATCACAGCCGTCCATCGCCAATCACAGAGCGCCCTTCGGATCACGCCACATGGCCTCGCTTCGCCTTACGCCCCGCGTCGGAGTTCGGTACGCCCATCGTACCATCGGTCCTTATCCTCTTCCGAAGTGCGAGCCAGCTGGTGCGAGCTGGCAACCCTATCCGAACTACGCCCAGCGTAGCTGCTGAACGCGCAACGTAGTCCGAGCTGCTGAGCGCCTATAAAAGGCTGCGAAGATTTTCGAGTTTTCACACAATTTTCCTTCTCTCTCTAGATTTCTTTCTCTCTCTCTAGCCTATTTTGGGCCCCCTAAACCCTACATAAACTCCTTAGCTCTCGAGGGAAGCCCCGAGGCTCCCGGAGTCCCGAGAAAAAGAGCCTTTCAGTTTCGAAACGTGGCTCCAACTAAGTTCTGGTTTTAGATAATATTCGCTGTAAGTGTGCTACGCTTACACAATTTTTAATATAGCTTTCAAATAATTATAGGAATGTTATTAGGTCCATAAAATAATTATTTGGGCTATTATTATGAGTTATATTGAGTGTTATTAACCCTTAATAATAATCAGACTAATTAATTTGTCGCGGTTATCGTTAGACTAAGCCCTAGTGGTATTGGTATTAGGTTTTATCGAAGGAAAATCATTTTGAGAGTATCGAAGCGGTGTCCGAGTGCTGAGTCACCACCTTTCAGGTGAGTGCATGGTCCCCTTCAACTTACACATAGATATGAAGTATTTACTACGTGCTATGTGTGCATATTGTCTGTTTACTTGCTGTCTATGCTCGGTGAACGATTTTATACATGTTTTAAATGATTTAAACTGTATATATATTTTATATCTACGAAAATGTTGGGGTAAGACATGGGTAGATGTAATAGATGAAATATGAGTTGGATGATGAGTTGAGAGGAAAAATAGACTGTGGGGTGAGGGTGACAAGTGGACGATGTGAGAAGCCTTTTTTCCCAAATGACGGCCCCCGTCATTCAGCAGAGTATGGATGACAACCACGGACTATTCTAGACAGTCCAGTGGAACACTAGTAGGCTCGCAACCTGTAGGTGTTGTGAACGATGTGTTCACTGGTGTACTCTAAAAACCCATTAATATGTATTGCGAGTGGACTCTCGAAAACGATACTGTCAATAAAACCCGAAAGAAGCGCCTAAAGGACTCTACTGGCAAAAGCGCCTAATAGAGAACCTCATAACCCCGGCAGATGCACCTAAAGGACTATTTCGGCAGATGCGCCCCATAGAGAATGTCACAATTTTGGTAGTTGCGCCCTAGTGACAGGAGTAGCAGGTTGTGCTTCATAGATGTGTCATTTACAACGATGGAATTCATACCTATTCCTTAGGATACTCCTTAGGAATGAATGAACAAGAAATAGCTGATTCTTAGGGTAGATCCTTAAGAATAAAGAAGATAATGGGGATGGGTAATTAGGTTAACTGTTTGATGATTAAATATAATAATTATATTATTGTGGGTTGAAAACCCTATGTACTCACCGGGTTTCCCAACCAGACCCACTCAGTTTATTTATATCACAAGTGACGATATGAAGTGACATTACACTGAGAGATTTAAAGAGATGTAGATCACTAGTGTAAATAATTGTAAATTCTGTTTATGCTTATGTTTCTATATTAACGATGACATCCCAAACGTTTCAAAATGAAATAAATACGTTTCTTCGAAAATATTTTAATAACGTATTTATCATGTTTTTCTGGGAACAAATTCCGCAACATTTTTATTAAAAGAAGTACTCTGATTTTTATAAAGCATAAACAAAATCGATCTTTTCTGGCCGTGAAATGGGGATGTCACAGTTGGTATCAGAGCATTAGTTTAAGCGAACTAGGAATATGGATTTATTTCTAGACTTAAACTTAGAATGCTAAGCGATGATTGTGAGGTTTGAGCACTAGATTATTTTAGGAATTGTGCCTAAAATGTTTTGATGTGCTAAATGCTTGTTCCTGATATGCTGTTATTTGTTCGGATCTATGGTCTGTTGCCGACCGGATCTGGAAACCTTATGTGTTAAGGATTCTAATCGTTTAAATACGATATTAGAACTAGCATATAAATGTTTCGGGGTGATAAGGATGATTGAAACGTCAATCCTAAATAAAGATCTAGAATCACCTTATTCGGTGTATAGATCAAGATGGTAAGGACCCGTAGTGGAAACGCGAATGCAAATGGGAACCGAGATCAACCCTAGTGATTGAGCAATTACCGATTGTGGTAGCCGCTGCTGAGCCAATAACGATGGCCGGAATGTAAGCGATGATCCAGGCAATGTTGGATCGTTAAATGGAGGAAACCAAACGTTTGCTCCAGCAAAATTGAGAGGAAGCGACCATTCAGATCGAACAGTCCGAGTTGAACGAAGGGCGGACTGAGGAGGGAAACTATAGTGGGACTGTTGGTGAAGCCAACCCACCGATAGTTAGGAAAAACCACGAGGGTGGAGGAAATGATGGACATGGATGCAAATACAAGGATTTCATGGCGTCCAAACCACCGAGGCTATCAGGAAGCCTGACGCCGGTGGAAGTCATGAACTAGATCTCTGAGACGGAGACGATGTTTGAGATTTGCGAGTGTAGCAACAAGCAGAAGACCGCTCTCGCGGTTCCTCTGTTGAAATCTGGAGTACTAAGCTAGTGGAAGCTACTGGCTGATGCAATGCACAAAGGTGAAGCAAGCAAGATGTCATGGGAGGATTTTCTGGTGCAGTTGAAGATGCAATACTGCTCTGAGCAGGATCTTCTGGAGATCAACAATGAATTCCATAATCTGAAGAAGGGAAGAATGAGCGTTACTGAATAAGTTGCAAGCTTTACTGAGAAAATAAAGCTTGTTCCTCACCTCGTCCCAACTGAACTCTCCAAGGTTAACAAATTTGCCCTCGGATTACCAGCGGACTTTGGTCCAATGGTCAAGCAAAATACCACTCTGAAAGCCGCCATCTGGGCTGCTAAAAATGTGGAGACCCAGCTACGAGAGAAGAGTCTGGAGAGAGCAGAGGTGGGAGAGAAAAGGAAAATTGAAGGATCTTCAAATTCCAACGAGAAGAGAAAATTCTCGAAGAAGTTCGAAAGAGGAGGAGGAAGTGAGGAAAGATGGTGCGAGAAGTGCAAAAAGAAACACTCTAGAAAATGCGGTGAGGAGGTGACTTGTTTCAAGTGTGGGAAGCATGGGCATTATGCCAACGAATGTAAATTCAACAAAAGAGTGTGTTACGAATGTAATGAGGAAGGGCACTTCAAGAAAGATTTCCCAAAGAGAGAAGGGGCTACAAAGCCAAATGTGCCGCTAAAGCCAAAGGCAAGAGCATTTCAAATGATCATTGACGAAGCAGCTGACGATGCAAGGAATCAAGAGTAAGGATGGATATATAGAGATCGAGTTATGAAGAAGCCATATAAATAGTGTCATATGATGTAGCCTATTAAATGCATAATCTAGGATGAACTTGAACACCCATGTAATCGTTTCAAGTAATAAAATAAAAACCTTCGTTTTGATATTTGATATGTTAAGTTGTTATGTGATGGTGACTTGGGAAACTGCGGGACAATACTTGGGACGAGTATGAGTAGGTGTGAATGGTAGTAGAGGCCTATTGTGACAACCCAAGTGTTCCCGTTACATTTTCCCCGTTACCGTTAACGGAATATTCCACTGTATAAAAGTTCTGTTAGTTAGAGGGCGTTAATTTAATAAACATTCCATTTGTTTATAATTAAAATGCCGTTAAGTCGTGATAAAAGGAGATGAAAACACAAGACACACATTTCCATTAAATTGGAAAATGTCAAGTTTTATTATTACGACCACTAAATCGGGAGCGACCAAAAGCCCCGTTTAACGGCACTATCGGGTAACATTCCACTGAGCCCCGACTCAAAACCCTATATAAGGGTGAGTGGAGTCCATTGGAGACTTTTTACACTCTCTCTCTCTCTATACTCTTTCTCTAGACCCGTTTTCTCCCCGAATCCGCAACCAAACGCTTCCAAATTGTAAGTCCGGCTACCCTAGCTTATTCTAAACATTATGATTCATGTTTATAGCCCAAAAATCGGACATAGAAGCACTAGAAAAGGAGTTTACGGCCTAAGCCCCTCCTTAGGCCGTAAACACCTAAAACAAGGCCAAAATGACCCAACCTTGTCCCCAATGGCTAGGAAAGAAATTGAGGTATTAGCTTAGGAGTGTTTAAACACTAAAATGCTGGGATTTAGGACTCACAGAAGAGTTTACGGCCCAAGCACTTGCTTAGGCCGTGAACTCCTCAAGTCATGGTCCCAAATGCACTCCAAGCTCATCTTAGGGCTTCATACATAATATAGGAACTTATCCTCTTGAGTTTAGACCCTTGAAACACTCCAAAATGATTTATTAAAGGGATTTTACGGCCCAGACAAGGGTCAAGGCCGTAAACACCCTTAAACATGCCTAAAATAATTGTTTTGTCCCCCAAATGGCCTTATACATTTACCATAAAATACTAGGAGGGGATTTAAGGGCTTAAACACAAGGAATTGAGGGATGACTTGGAGTTTATGGCCCAAGCATTTATCTAGGCCGTAAACTCCCCAAAACCCACTCAAATGTTGGTTTTAATCCTCCAAAATAGCATCACACTTCATTAGAAATCAATAGAAAGGCAATAGGGGCTTTAAACTTCCCAAAACTCTAAGGATTAGAGTTTACGGCCGTAAACTCCTTTAGGAGTGGTCCCTTGGCCATAAACTCATAGAACATGCCCTTAGAGGCCTCAAACCCACTCATGCCTTTTGGGAAAAGTGCTTAGAATAATTCAATGAACAAGTTAGAACCATAAAACACCCAAGAATATACCCTTGGGAGTTTACGGCCGTAAACTCCCTTGAGTTAGGCCGTAAACTCCAAGTTGGTCCATCTTAATGCTTTAAACCCATTCACACACTTGATATTTGAGTTTAGCAAAGTTCCACAACTGATAGGAGACCCTTAGCACCCTTAAACGCTACCCGGGACCCCAAGCACGTAACCAAAAGTGTTTTCCGCTCCTTTGAGCGTTTATATTTGTTTAATTATATTAAATATACTAATTGTATGTGAACATATGTTATCATAGGTTAAATAGGTCATTGTGTGTGTTCAAGTCCTTGCGTGACACTGAACGCCCCAAACGGCACTTTCGTCGGACCTACTTACACCAGGTGAGTTCATACCCCTGAATGAACCTTTTAAATGTTTTTAAATGTTTTTATAGGGGGGAATACAAGTTAAACATGCCAGTTATCATATTAATCACATGTGATTGATAACCCGCATGCACAAGATTTTACCACTTTACACTGTTTTACCGAGTGGGGCACTATAAAGATTTTTACTTATTACATAACTTTTACTTATACTGATTTATCCAAATTCATTCTAAATTGGTTAATGAAAGATTCTATAAGGTTTTTTTTAAACATATTTTACAAAAGAATACAATTCGTGATTTACTCTGTACATAAAGGCTTTTCATTAAAGATTTCCTTTTCGACGTATACTTTTACTTGTTCAATACTGTTGCTTCGCTTATACTTATTTCATACTCCTACTCGGTAACGCTTTCACTTATACTTGAAGTCACTTATACCTGATGACGCTTATACTTATTCACACTCTTACTTAGTGATACGGTTCTACCTCACTTATACTTGATATCGCCTTTACCTCACTTATACTTGATATCACCTTTACTTCACTTATACTTGATATCGCCTTTACTTCACTTATACTTGATACGCTCTTACTTCACTCATTGTCATCTCTACTTCGTGATACGCATATACTTATTCGACACTCTTACTTCACTTGCAACCGCTCTTACTTCACTTGTTAGACACTCCTACTTCACGAGAATCACTTTTACTTGATACCCACTCAGTTGTAGTTAGATGTATGTCTGTGTTGGGATAGATGCATATAAATAATGATTGAAGGACTTAGGAAGGTTTGTCCGCCCTATTTCCTTTTCTTCGTTGAGATGTGGTCTGGTGGGATCAGATGTCCATCCGAAGGTCGTTTGATTTATTATTTATATACTATGTACACAAGCATAGACATATAGGTTACTGCAGTCAGTTCAGTTATGAGTCTCTACCTTTAGTTCAACACTTACATTAGAAACCCACTAGTTGGAAGTCTCTACCCACTATTTGGGATGCATCTTCAGGACACGGCCTTCTCCGTCGTCTAGTTGGTAACCAGAGTCTCCTGTAAGGAGAGCGGACATTGTGTGTATAGATCTATACGGGATTGACACCCCCACATCCTGACTGCTAGCTACAGACCACGACTCACCAAGTTAAGGGGTGACAAATGTCACATTATATAGATGCTCGTAGGGCGTCTGGTACTCTAGTGTCGGTTAGTATGGTTACGAGTATTCCGGGTTACCTTATAATTCATGGCCTTAAGGTAACGGTATTTCGCCAGCAATTTACACTGTATGCTGGTAGCTCATTTTCAGAGTCACACTGTTTTGACCCTACAAGACGTATCTTACATTTAAATGTTGTCTGGGGTCTGTATCCACTGTATTCACAGAATCCACTGTATTCATTATGTTCACCGCATTCATTGTTTTAGACCCTGCTAGACGTGTCTTTCATTTGATATCGTCTGTGGTCTGTATTCACTGTTTTGGACCTTACCAGCTGTACCTTTCATTTGGTACCTTCTGGGATCTGTGTCTCTATTTGTTAGACTGAACCAGGCGTGTCGTTCGTTCGATACTCTCCTGGAGTCTATGATTCTTTGCCTTAGTCAGCAGTCCTCATTGCTGAGGCATATGTTATTCCCTGATGACATTCGCTTTCCGCAATAATCAGATTCAGTATTTTGATAAAGATAGCAATTTACGGAAAATAACTTTTTACCACATAACACTGACCAGTCTTGGTAGAAGGCTGCTTTGATTAAAGAAAATATAGGATTTTTTGGAAAGAACTCTAATACACTGTAAACACTTAAATTATTACTTTATAAAGTTATTTAAATGAAATGTCACTAAATACTTATGAACTCACCAGCATTTGTAAAAATGCTGATACTCGCTTTTCAAATAACTTGTATTCTCAGGTTAGCATTAGACAAGTACATCCCAGGAGTAGTTGACGAAGATAGCTTATTACCTCGATGTACTTATTATATTTGTCTGTATTACTTTGATGTATTTTAATATAACCATGTAAAAATTATTACTATTAATACAATGTTCTGTTGTACTTCGGTTACTATATGCATGTGTTGTGATACTTGACATGAAGTCATCCAACCCAGAACGTTTCCGCCGTTCCGGTTATGGGGTGTGACACCTATACTACCGGAAGCACAAGACTCACACTTGGATCAGGGAAAGTCACAAGGTTACCAAGAAGCTAGTAATTGATTTCGTTCTATTGAAGTATGTCGTTACCATTGTTTCGGTAATGACTAAGAAAATTGTTGTTATCCCGACCCTAGTGGTCATATCACATTAAGTCCGACTACGATGAGTAGGTTACGTGGTTCAGAGAACCAATTTTGATGTAGCGTCCGATTTAAACCAAACGATTGAAATCCAAGCGATCATTAGAAGTATCGTGCTCATTGTTAAAGAAGTTGGTAGCTAGAAATGATACATGTTAAAATGTGATTATATCACATTAGACCATGAAGGAAGGGATATTCCATTCCGGAATTTGACTCTTAGAGACCTGAGTCTAAGCGTTGCTACATACGATGATAGGTCATTAGAATATGACACATCGATCCATAGTAGTAATAAAAGAACATATCTCAAGTTTGTATCCAGTGAGGATCAAGATTGTGACTTGAAAGTCATAATTTGGAGTCTAGCATGAGGTAGAGAGCAGGTGCACGATCAAGTACTGCCTACATTCGATAAGTCTAAGAGATAGACTTGAAGGAATATAGATGTTATAAGTATTACCTAAAATGAAGTGATGACGTATGGAGTCATTATATGACCCTGTTTCGTTGATGATTCTGCGACGTAATCATCCTAAGGGGGAGATAATTGTAACGCCCGCAGCTCCGGGTTAGTCAATTTAGAGGCGATAAGTGTCGAAAACGACTTTTCGACAAAAGATTATTTATAATAAATAGTCTTAACCAAGTTGTAGAATATGTCTCAAGGTTTTCGTACATATAAAGAACGCCGAAATCCGAGTTATAACGAAGAAGTTATGGCCTGACGAAGTTTTACGACGGAACCGGCACGATACCGGGATGCGTAAATAGTGAATTTACGATAGAGCGAGATTTAGCCTTAGCAATCTAAAAGAAAGTCGTAGAATATGTTAAACTAAGAACATCGATAAAAAGAACGCCCAAATCTGACTTCGTGTGAAGAAGTTATGATTTTTCGAAGTTTCGGACTAGCAGTGTACAACCCGAAATTCGAATATTAGATCGGGCGGTTTTTAGCCGACACGACCTGAACGATAATTGAAGATCTCGTTAAGAGTAGCGTAACGAGAAAAAGATGGACGAAAACGGACGTCGGATGAAGAAGTTATGAGAATTTAACGAACCAATCTTTTCCCGACCTGTTAATAATATAAAATTTAAAATCGAGTAAAAAATAGCCGACGAAATCTAAATGAAAGTTGTAGAGCACATTCTCACCTTCATGTGGATATAAAGAACGTCGAAAACGGAGCTCGTATACGAAAGTTACAAATTTTTAAAGTTGACTATGCAAATTGCGAAATCTGATGCGAGACAGATGATGTGGCATCATCGCAGCCGTCCATAGCCGATCACAGAGCACCCTTCGGATCACGCCACGTGGCCTCGCTTTGCCTTACGCCCCGCGTCGAAGTTTGGTACGCCCAGCGTACCCTCGGCCCTTATGCTCTTCCGAAGTGCGAGCCAGCTGGTGCGAGCTGGCAACCCTATCCGAACTACGCCCAGCGTAGCAGCTGAATGCGCAACGTAGTCCGAGCTGCTGAGCGCCTATAAAAGGCTGCGAAGATTTCCAAGTTTTCACACAATTTTCCTTCTCTCTCTAGATTTCTTTCTCTCTCTCTCTCTAGCCTATCTTGAGCCCCCTAAACCCTAGATAAGCCCCTTAGCTCTTGAGGGAAGCCCCGAGGCTCCCGGAGTCCCGAGAAAAAGAACCTTTCGGTTTCGAAACGCTGCTCCAATTAAGTTTCGGTTTTAGATAAAATTCGCTGTAAGTGTGCTACGCTTACGCAATTTTTAATATAGCTTTCAAATAATTATAGGAATGTTATTAAGTCCTTAAAATAATTATTTGGGCTATTATTATGAGTTATATTGAGTGTTATTAACGCTTAATAATAATCAGACTAATTAATTTGTCGTGGTTATCGTTAGACTAAACCTAGTGGTATTGGTATTAGGTTTTATCGAAGGAAAATCGTTTTGAGAGTATCGAAGCGGTGTCCGAGTGCTGAGTCACCACCTTTCAGGTGAGTGCATGGTCCCCTTCAACTTACACATAGATATGAAGTATTTACTACGTGCTATGTGTGCATACTATCTGTTTACTTGCTGTCTATGCTCGGTGAACGATTTTATACATGTTTTAAATGATTTAAACTGTATATATATATTTTATATCTACGAAAATGTTGGGGTAAGACATGGGTAGATGTAATAGATGAAATATGAGTTGGATGATGAGTTGAGAGGTAAAATAGACTGTGGGGTGAGGGTGAGAGGTGGACGATGTGAGAAGCCTTTTTTCCAAAATGACGCCCCGTCATTCAGCAGAGTATGGATGACAACCACGGACTATTCTTGACAGTCCAGTGGAACACTATTAGGCTCGCAACCTGTAGGTGTTGTGAATGACGTGTTCACTGGTGTACTCTAAAAACCCATTGATATGTATTGAGAGTGGACTCTCGAAAACGATACTGTCAATAAAACCCGACAAAAGCGCCTAAAGGACTCTATTGGTAGAAGCGCCTAATAGAGAACCTCATAACCCCGACAGATGCGCCTAAAGGACTATTTCGGCAGATGCGCCCCATAGAGAATGTCACAATTTTGGTAGTTGCGCCCTAGTGACAGAAGTAGCAGGTTGTGCTTGATAGATGTGTCATTTACAACGATGGAATTCATACCTATTCCTTAGGATACTCCTTAGGAATGAATGAACAAGAAATAGCTGATTCTTAGGGTAGATCCTTAAGAATAAAGAAGATGATGGGGATGGGTAATTGGGTTAACTTTTTGATGATTAAACATAATAATTATATTATTGTGGGTTGAAAACCCTATGTACTCACCGGGTTTCCCAACCTGACCCACTCAGTTTATTTATATCACAGGTGACGATATGAAGTGACATTACACTGAGAGATTTATGGAGATGTAGATCACCAGTGTAAATAATTGTAAGTTCTGTTTATTCTTATGTTTCTATATTAACGATGACATCCCAAACGTTTTAAAATGAAATAAATATGTTTCTTCGAAAATGTTTTAATAACGTATTCATCATGTTTTTCTGGGAACAAATTCTGCAACATTTTTATTAAAAGAAGTACTTTGATTTTTATAAAGCATAAACAAAATCGGTCTTTTCTGGCCGTGAAAATGGGGATGTCACACTAGACAGCATTCAGGACTTGATACGGACACTACGACTTCGTAGTGATCCCTTCGGTTTAACCAACGCATCGGCTGTGTACATGAACCTGATGAACCGGGTGTGTCGCCTTTTTCTGGACAAGTTCATCATTGTGTTCATTGATGACATACTTGTCTACTCTAGAAGCAAAGAAGATCACAAACAACACCTGAGGTCAGTGTTGGAAACCCTTAGATCTGAAAAGCTAAACGCGAAATTTTCCAAGTGTGAATTCTGGATTCGGAAGGTAACTTTCCTCGGTCATGTGGTAAGCGAAGAGGGTATTCACGTGGATCCTTCCATGATCAAAGCGACAGAGAATTGGTCGACACCGAAAACACCCACAGAAATCCGTCAATTCTTGGGTCTCGCTGGCTATTATC
The DNA here is from genome assembly GCF_002870075.4 of Lactuca sativa. Lineage (NCBI taxonomy): Eukaryota > Viridiplantae > Streptophyta > Magnoliopsida > Asterales > Asteraceae > Lactuca > Lactuca sativa. The sequence continues at coordinate 156,880,832 of NC_056623.2, read as the reverse complement.
GGAGATTCATCCAGAATTTTTCCAGAATCGCCAAACCCTTAACCACTCTAACATAGAAAGGTGTACCCTTTTGTTGGAATGAAAAGCAAGAGACTGCGTCCAAACATTAAAGCAAGCCTTGCGCAATGTACCTGTTATGTCCCTGCCCGAAGGGACAGAGGACTTCGTTGTCTATTGTGATGCGTCTAATCAGGGCTTACGCTGTGTGCTTATGCAAAGAGGAAAAGTTATTGCTTATGCCTCGAGACAGCTGAAGGCACACGAGGTCAACTATACCACCCACGACCTGGAGTTAGGTGTCGTAGTCTTTGCATTGAAGATTTGGAGACATTATCTCTACAGAACCAAGTATACGATCTTCACTGACCATAAGAGCCTGCAACACATCTTCAATCAAAAAGACTTAAACATGAGGCAACGATGATGGGTAGAGCTACTCAGTGACTATGAGTGCGAGATTCGCTACCATCCCGGCAAGGCCAATGTGGTAGCAGATGCCCTTAGCCGAATGGAAAGTTCAAGCCGTAAAGTGAGGACACTGACGATGACTATTCATTCCCATTTATCCATACGGATCTGAGACGCCCAGTTAGAAGCCCTCAAACCAGAGAACGTGTCAAGCGACGCCTTGAGGGGAATGGATAAGAAACTTGAGAACAGAGGTGACGGAGTCTACTGTTTTATGGACCGAATCTGGACCCCAAAGTTCGGAGGATTCAGGGAGGTTGTCATGGAGGAAGCACACAAGACCAGATACTCTGTTCACCCGGGTTCGGGTAAGATGTACCTGAATCTCAAGAAACAATACTGGTGGCCAAACATGAAAGCCAAGATTGCTACATTTGTGGCCAAGTGCTTGAATTGCACCAAGGTGAAAGTCGAGTACCAGAAACCTTCGGGTTTGCTCCAGCAACCTGAGATACCCAAGTGGAAATGGGAGATAATTACCATGGATTTCATCACCAAGTTACCCAAATGTCTGAGTGTGTACGATACCATTTGGGTAAATGTCGATCGTTTGACAAAATCCGCTCACTTCATTCCGATCAAAGAATCATTCAAGATAGAAAGACTCACGCGAATCTACATCCAAGAGGTAGTTCGACTGCACGGTGTACCTACGTCGATTATCTCTGATCGAGATAGCAGGTTTACCTCCATATTTTGGCAGTCTCTTCAGAAGGCTCTTGGAACTAAACTAGACATGAGCATGACTTATCATCCTCAGACCGATGGACAAAGTGAGAGAACTATCCAAACCCTGGAAGACATGCTGAGAGCATGTGTCATCGATTTCAGAAAGTCGCGGGACACACATTTGCCTTTGATCGAGTTCTCGTACAACAACAGTTACCACACCAACATCAAGGCTACTCCGTTTGAAGCCCTCTACTGTCACAAGTGCAGATCCCCTCTGTGCTAGGCCGAGGTAGGGGACACGCAGCTAGCTAAGAGTTGAGTCCCCGACAGTGCTCTCACGGGTACTAAAATCATTCATGAAACCACCAAAAAGAACATCCAAATTCGGGAACGAGTGAAAGATTCACAAGATAGACAAAAGAGTTACGCTGATAATCGACGGAAACCTCTGGAGTTCCAGGTTGGAGACCGTGTCCTATTGAAGGTCTCGCCCTGGAAAGGCACAGTACACATTGGAAAGCGTGGGAAACTTAACCAAAGGTACATTGGACCTTTTGAGATCCTCGCCAGGATCGGTCCTGTAGCCTATAAACTTCGATTACCCCATGAGCTTAGTAACATCCATCCTGTATTCCACGTCTCGAATCTTAAAAAGTGTTTAACCGATGAAACCCTTGTGATCCCTCTGGACGTGATTGAGATCAACGAAAACTTGAACTTCGTGGAGGAACCGATCGAAATCATGGATCGAGAGATCAAACATATGAATCAAAGCTGCATCCCGATCATATAGGGATTTGATATTGAACTATTGGTGGCCCTGCATGAAGCGGGAGATAGTCGGGTTTGTGGAGCAGTGCTTAACCTGTAGGAAGGTCAAGGTCGAGCATCAGTGACCTCAATGCAAGGTTTAGCCATTACCTATTCCCATGTGGAAGTGGGAAGAGATCACTATGGATTTCCTCACGAAGCTACCACGGACAACGAGGGGAGTAGATGCCATATGGGTGATTGTGGATAGACTGAAGAAGAGTGCCCAATTCATTCTGATCTCCGAGGGTATATCTGCAAAGAAGTTGGCGAACATCTATGTTCGAGAGGTGGTTGCTAGGCACGGAGTGCCGATATTAGTGGTTTCTAATAAGGATGTTCGGTTTACATCCAGATTTTGGAAAAAATTCCACAAGGAACTGGGTACTCAACTGCATTTTAGTATAGCATATCACCCCAGACCGACGACCAGAGTAAGAGGACGATCCAGACACTGGAGGATATGTTGCGGGCATGTGTGCTGGATTTCGGAGGAAGTTGTAATACCTACCTCCTACTGCCAGAGTTTCCGTACAATAACAATTGTCATGCCAGTATTGACCGAGCACCATTCGAGATGTTATATGGGCGGAGTTGCAGGACCCAGTATGCTGAGACGATGTTGAGCATCGGGTCTTGGGGAGCACGGAGGTGGTACTCGATACCACCAGAATGATTCAGCAGGTGCACAACCGGTTGCGAGTCGCGCAAAGCCGTCAGAAGAGTTATGCGGACCGACGGCGATCGGACCTCGAATTTCAGGAAGGGGGCCTTGTCTTACTAAAGGTGTCGCCCTGGAAAGGGATTATCTGGTTCCGGAAGAGGGGCAAATTGGGGCCTCAGTTCATAGGCCCGTTCAGGATCATAGCCCGGGAGGGCAAGGTGGCATATCTTTTAGAGCTCCCAGAGGAGCTTAGTCGGATTCACAACACCTTTCATGAGTCTCAGCTTCGGAATTCTGTTGCCGATGAGTCCTCAGTCATATCCTTGGACGACATACAGTTGGATGAGAGCCTGAATTATGTTGAGAGACCAGTTGCGATTTTACACAGGAAGACGAAGAAACTCCAGAATAAAGAAGTGAAGTTGGTAGAGGTGCAATGGCAGCACCGAAAGGGTTCCGAATGGACTTGGGAATCAGAGGATGAAATGCGAGGGTTCTATCCGGAATTGTTTGGATCAGGAGGCTTCGAGGAAGAATCCTAATTCAATTGGGGGTGAGTTGTGACTCCCTGATCCTCAGGTATTAATAATATTGTATCTTTTGAGTTTTAAAGGATCTACTCGATGAGTTGGTCTCCCTACTCGTCGAGTGGTAGCGGGTTGGTCCGCGAAGTTTAATGACCTACTCGCCGAGTCCAGAATGGGACTCAACGAGTAGACGCTGGCGGATGAACCCTAAATTTCGGGGTTTGCACCCTATTTAAAGGGTCATTAGCCTCCCCCATCCTCTCCTTTATAGCTTCTTGTCTCCCTTAAACCCTTATTCGAGTGTGTGTGTGTCCTTTGGTGAGTTTAAGCTTGAAGGAAAAAATTGGTGAAGGAAACACTTGAAGTAACAAGCTAGAGGAAGCAAAGCATTCATGGGGTTCAAGATCTACTTCAGTGAAGCATTCTCTAAAGGTGTTATTCTGTTTCCCTTGGCTCGTTTCCACCCAAAACCCTTTTTTGCATGGGTTCTAAGAAAAGGGTTTTTGTGCTTAAGCCAAGATCTGAAGTTGTAACTTCAAATCTGGACTCCCTTTGGCCTCTAGGTTCATAAAATTATCATTTTTGTCTAGCATGAGCCTCCCCTCAAGTGTGTGACTCCATTTTAAGCTTAGTTTTGCCATTTTAGGGCCTTAAACCCTTGCATGCATGTAAAGTTTGCAACTTTACGTGAAAAGCATCCCTTAGAAGCTTGGATCCGTAATTTGGAATCGTTGCATGGCTCAAAAGAGTCTGTATGGCTTAAGGACTATATGGACTCGGGGAGTCGTAAGGGTTGACTCAACGAGTTGGATGAACAACTCGGCAAGCCCGATGAACTCTTGACTTGCCGATGAACAACTCGGCAAGCCCAGGGATGACTTTGGGGGATATGACTGGTTATTGTATGACACTGTTTATGTAGTTAAGTTGGAGCAGCTTGTGGGGTATATTTGGTCGCAAATTGTCAGTTCAACATTCGTTTCAGGTGAGTCCTCTCCCCGTACCTATGGGTCTAAGGCACCAAGGCCGGCCCATTATGTGAACATGTTATGTGTGTGCCATTCTTTCATTAATTGGTATGTTATGTAACATTATATTTGCATGAAAGACCCTGGGGGAGCCCATGGCATTGGATATAAGACCATGTGGGGTAGCCCATGGCATTCCTAGGTAAAGACCATGTGGGGTAGCCCATGGCATTGGACATAAGACCATGTGGGGTAGCCCATGACAGTCCTAGGTAAATACAATGTGGGGTAGCCCATCACATTCTTGTTAAATCGTATTGCATAGTTTATGTGGTATGTTTATAGCTTATTCTTCTATCAGGATATGTGTATGTGATTGTGTGTGGTATGCTCAGCGAAACTCACTAAGCATTTTGCTTACAGGTTGTTGATTTGTTTCAGGTACTTTTCAGTCCAAGGGCAAGGGCAAGGCGTGATGACGTGGCGTGCACTCTACTTCTTTTTACTAAGTTTGGGATCCTCTGATGTTTTGAAAGAAGACAATGATGTAATAAATGACGATTTGGAAACAAAAGATTTGGATTGAATTAAGAACACGTAGAGTAAATATAATCTGGTTTCGGCTCATATTATGCTTTCACGATACAAAGAGTTTCAGACAGAGAATAGCAATAGTTCTATCTGGCTTTAGTATCGTTCCCTATTTAGAGGAAAACAGATAGCATACAAAAAATACAAAGGACTAAGCATACAAAAAATACAAACTAATGAAGCTACTCTATGACCTACGACACCTTACAACAAAATTCGACATTTACAATCTCCCTCTTTGTTACAACTGTTCTCCCTCGAAACGGCGCCAAAAACTAGAAATGCATATTTTATATTTACATATCATCATGTTTTAATTTTTAAATCTTAATCTTGTATGGATAAACTAATACACTCGCGGTTGACCTAATCTTGTAGCAATATAGTTTTGGTAAGACCGGATGTTGATCTCAAGGAGAATGAGATTACTGCAAATTAAATTATGAACAATAAAGTAAACAATATATTTTTTCTAAGTTTAATTAAACTTAATAAAGCAAACACAAAACTAGAGTGTAGTTTTAGAGATCAAGATCTTTTCACATAGATTTGAATCTCACATTTAGGTATGGTGGATTCCAATAAAGTGCAATTAATATTAGTTATTATCTAAAAATTTATTGTGTAATAGTTTTGTTGATCGGATTTAGTAAATTGTACAATTATAAAGACAATTAACACAAGCATCATGCAACTAACTATCTAAACAATTATAATTAAGTTCCTAATGTTTTGTGAAGTTTAATTTCTAATTGAATTCCAATATAAAATATATTAAATGATCATATTTATTATTTATTATATTTATTTCATAAATAGTATGCTCTTATTTCATATTAATGGAAAGATATATAAATAATAGATAATAGTTGAAAATAGTAAAGGGGTGGATGTACGCGAGTGGATCAAGGTTGTGGATTTTGTATCCCCCATGCACGTGCTCAGTTCATGTCATTCACTCGAATTTATTTTTTTAAATAATTTATTCGCTACTAGTAGATTTTATTGTTGAAGATGTCACAGCTTTCTAGTTTTTTTGTTTTGTAATACAAAGAAAGTAATTATATTTTCTATATTATTTACTACGAAAAAGAAAAACCAAATTATCAATAACTATCCGTACATGCATCCTAAGTAAATAAATGTATTTCTTCATCATTTAAGTTAAGCTTATCAAATATGCGGGTGATACGACTAAACAACTCAAAAGGAACATACATAATCTATTGTTCTCATAAAGTAACACCAGAATATGATGTTTTTATCGGTAATTCGGTACTCCTATATTTAAGGAGGAACACATTCACATAATTTCTCAATACAAACTGCATGGGTAGGAGGTGGACACGGGAAGAAATCACATTCATATTGATTTCTACATGTTTCAACAAGACCTTTGTTGTCGAAAATTGGGGTTAGAGTTTGGTTTCTACTATCAACGTCGAAATCTGTCTGCGATTTTGCAAATTGAACCGATGAGGCTGCAATAGCACAAATACATGTTTACATTATTGTCCATTCTACCAAAGTTTATGAAACATATAAGGAACATCATAAGCCTTATTTCTGTGATATATATATATATATATATATATATATATATATATATATATATATATATATATATATATATATATATATATATAGAGAGAGAGAGAGAGAGAGAGAGAGAATAACCTATAGTAAACAAGAATATGATGAAAAAAATAATTTTGAACAAAACATTCATCTTAATTCGTTTTGAGATGGACTTATGTTATGAACATTAGTAAATAGTCGTATGAAATTTATAGAGACGAAAGAAATATATAATCAATACCATAATAATTACTTATTGCTAATTTCCAAATATAAATTTTCAATTAAAAGGATTTTCCTAACCAAAACTAACATTTCAATTAATGGTAATATTTGTAGAGTTTGAAAGAAAATTTTCTATTAATACTATAATGATTAGTTTTTGGTAATTTACAAACATAAAATTTCAATAAAAAGACAACTATAGTAAAACTACATTTTCAATTAATAATATATTATTTCTTCCAAATATAAATTTTACAATTAATCTTAAATGGCAAATTTATAAATCATTGAATAGTAAAAAGTTTCATAAGGTATTTTATTAGTTGTAATTATATTTTGAATCAATTGCATGTATTTCTAATAAGACTTGTCTTTGTGTGTGTATATGTGATATGATGTGCTATGTGAGCATACCCAATTAATAAAAATGTAAACTTTATCATTCTCATTGTCACATCCTACAATATTTATAGGCTAATGTTATATGTACCCACCCATTTACAAGGCATACCCCCACATTTGAGTATGTGAATGTGTGTATGTGTGTATGGGACTCTTTATGTAAATAAGAGGATACATATAGTAGCACCCAATTCATATTTCGCGAGGATGTAATTTTGTATCAGAATACAAAAGAAATTTTACTGTTATTGCTAATGGGTTGTATGCATTACAACATTTCTATGGTGCACATGCAACCCTACTTGCTTTGGATCTAGGTTTTCCTCAAGTTATACATGCAAGTTGATTCTCTAAAGCAAAACCTTAATCTAGCATACATAATTTTGAAATTCTAATTCAGATTAGGGTTTGAAGAATACCATTCTTGTTGAATGCTTGATGCTAGCCTTCAAGAGCTTAGTGCCTCAATTTGTGCACCTCTAATGGAGTCACAAACACCACTAGCAACAAGGCAGAACAAGAGAGAGAGAGAGAGAGAGAGAGAGAGAGAGAGAGGAGAAAGATTCAAAAATTGGACAGGGTTTAATCTAGGGTTCAAGTGTCCGATTTTAGGAGCATTGGGGTTCCTTTTATAGTTGAGGCTTACAAGGGTTTTCAACTGGAAATCCGAATTCCCTTTTTAGGCCCTAAGCAGCACATGGAACCACAAATGGTATGCCTTGGACGAAAACTCTATGGGCTCACCATAGATTTTCATCCATCATATACCAATAGGATCCATTAGCCAAAACTATAACTATTATTGATTTAGATAATCAGTCCCAATTCTTTAAATCAGTCTCTTTTGCTCACCAAATTAATTCTAAATTAATTTTTGACCAATACTATTTAAATAATATGATTTCTCAATTAATATATTATGTAGTAGTTATTTAATCAAGTAATGAAACGAGATCAGAGTTGGATTGAATTAAGAAGACAAAGAGTAAATATAATCTTGTTTCAGCTCATATTATGCTTTCACGATACGAAGAGTTTCAAACAGAAGAATAGAAAAAGTTCTATCTAGCTTTAGTATTGTTCTCTATTTATAGGAAAACAAAAAGCATACAAAAAATACAAAGGGCTAAGCATTACAGTTTAGAAACAATTTGCCTTTGTAATAATGTTACAAACTCACGAAGCTACTCCATGACCTTTAACGCCTTACAACAAAATTCGACACTTACAATCTCCCCCTTTGTTACAACTGTTCTCCCTCAAAACGATGCCAAAAACTTGAATGAATATTTTATATATAAATATTATCATATGTTAAATTTTAAATTTTAATCTTCCATGGCTAAATTAATCCATAGGCGGTTGACCTAATCATGTAGCAATATTGTTTTGGTAAGAACGGATGTCGATCTCAAGGAGAATGAGATTACTGCTAATTAAGTTATGAACAATAAAATAAACAAGGGATTTTTTCTAAGTTTAATTAAACTTAATAAAACAAACACAAAACTAGAGTGTAGTTACAGAGATCAAGATCTTTTCACAAAGATTTCAATCTCATAGTCTCGTGGATTCCAATAAAGTGCAATTAATATTAGTTATTATCTACGAATTTACAGTGTAATAGCTATGTTGATCAGATTTAGTAAATTCTACAATTATAAAGACAATTAACACAAGTATCATGCAATTAACTATCTTAACAGTTATAATTAGGTGCGTAATGTGTTTTGAAGTTTAATATCCAATTAATTTCCAATATAAAACAAATTAAATTATCATTTTTATTATTTATTATATTTATTTCATAAATTGTATGCTCTTATTTCATATTAATGGAAAGATATATAAATAATAGATAATAGTTGAAAATAGTAAAGGGGTGGATGTACCCGAGTGGATCAAGGATGTGGATTTTGTATCCCCCATGCATGTGCTCAGTTCATGTCATTCGCCCAAATTTATTTTTTTAAATAATTTATTCGCTACTAGTGAATTTTATAGTTGAAGATGTCACAGCTTTGTAGTTTTTATGTTTTGTAAGACAAAGAAAGTAATTATATTTTCCATATTATTTACTACGAAAAAGAAAAATCAAATTATCAATAACTATCCGCACATGCATCCTAAGTAAATAAATGTATTTCTTCATCATTTAAGTTAAGCTTGTCAAATATGTGGGTGATACGACTAAACAACTCAAAAGGAACAAACATAATCCATCGTTCTCATAAAGTAACACCAGAATCTGATGTTTTTATTGGTAATTCGGTACTCCTACATTTAAAGAGGAACACATTCACATAATTTCTCAATACAAATTGCATGGGTAGGAGGTGTACACGGGAAGAAATCACATTCATATTGATTTCTACATGTTTCAACAAGACCTTTGTTGTCGAAAATTGGGGTTGGAGTTTGGTTTCTACTATCAACGTCGAAATTTGTCTGCGATTTTGCAAATTGAACCAGTGAGCCTGCAATAGCACAAATACATGTTTACATTATTGTCCATTCTACCAAAGTTTATGAAACATATAAGGAACATCATAAGCCTTATTTGTGTGATATATATATATATATATATATATATATAGAGAGAGAGAGAGAGAGAAAGAGAGAGAGAGAGAGAGAGAGAGAGAGAATAACCTATAGTGAACACGAATATGATGAAAAACATAATTTTGAACAAAACATTCATCTTAATTCGTTTTGAGATGGACTTATGTTATGAACTTTAGTAAATAGTCGTATGAAATTTATAGAGACGAAAGAAATTTATAATCAATACCATAATAATTACTTATTGCTAATTTCCAAATATAATTTGTCAATTAAAAGGATTTTCCTAACCAAAACTAACATTTCAATTAATTGTAATATTTGTAGAGTTTGAAAGAAAATTTTCTATTAATACTATAATGATTAGTTTTTGGTAATTTACAAACATAAAATTTCAATAAAAAGACAACTATAGTAAAACTACATTTTCAATTAATAATATATTATTTCTTCCAAATATAAATTTTACAATTAATCTTAAATGGCAAATTTATAAATCATTGAATAGTAAAAAGTTTCATAAGGTATTTTATTAGTTGTAATTATATTTTGAATCAATTGCATGTATTTCTAATAAGACTTGTCTTTGTGTGTTTATATGTGATATGATGTGCTATGTGAGCATACCTCAATTAATAAAAATGTAAACTTTATCATTCTCATTGTCACATCCTACAATATTTATAGGCTAATGTTATATGTACCCACCCATTTACAAGGCATACCCCCACATTTAAGTATGTGAATGTGTGTGTATGTGTGTTTGGGACTCTTTATGTAAATAAGAGGATACATATAGTAGCACCCAATTCATACTTCGCGAGGATGTAATTTTGTATCAGAATACAAAAGAAATTTTACTGTTATTGCTAATGGGTTGTATGCATTACAACATTTCTATGGTGCACATGCAACCCTACTTGCTTTGGATCTAGGTTTTCCTCAAGTTATACATGCAAGTTGATTCTCTAAAGCAAAACTTAATCTAGCATACATAATTTCGAAATTCTAATTCAAATTAGGGTTTGAAGAATACCATTCTTGTTGAATGCTTGACGCTAGCCTTCAAGAGCTTAGTGCCTCAATTTGTGCACCTCTAATAGAGTCACAAACACCACTAGCAACAAGGAAGAACAAGAGAGAGAGAGAGAGAGAGAGAGAGAGAGAGGAGAAAGATTCAAAAATTGGACAGGGTTTAATCTAGGGTTCAAGTGTCCGATTTTAGGAGCATTGGGGTTCCTTTTATAGTTGAGGCTTACAAGGGTTTTCAACTGGAAATCCGAATTCCCTTTTTAGGCCCTAAGCAGCACATGGAACTACAAATGGTATGCCTTGGACGAAAACTCTATGGGCTCCCCATAGATTTTCATCCATCATATACCAATAGGATCCATTAGCCAAAACTATAACTATTATTGATTTAGATAATCAGTCCCAATTCTTTAAATCAGTCTCTTTTGCTCACCAAATTAATTCTAAATTAATTTTTGACCAATACTATTTAAATAATATGATTTCTCAATTAATATATTATGTAGTAGTTATTTAATCAAGTAATGAAACGAGATCAGAGTTGGATTGAATTAAGAAGACAAAGAGTAAATATAATCTTGTTTCAGCTCATATTATGCTTTCACGATACGAAGAGTTTCAAACAGAAGAATAGAAAAAGTTCTATCTAGCTTTAGTATTGTTCTCTATTTATAGGAAAACAAAAAGCATACAAAAACTACAAAGGGCTAAGCATTACAGTTTAGAAACAATTTGCCTTTGTAATAATGTTACAAACTCACGAAGCTACTCTATGACCTTTAACGCCTTACAACAAAATTCGACACTTACAATCTCCCCCTTTGTTACAACTGTTCTCCCTCAAAACGAAGCCAAAAACTTGAATGAATATTTTATATATAAATATTATCATGTGTTAAATTTTAAATTTTAATCTTCCATGGCTAAATTAATGCACAGGCGGTTGACCTAATCATGTAGCAATATTATTTTGGTAAGAACGGATGTCGATCTCAAGGAGAATGAGATTACTACTAATTAAGTTATAAACAATAAAATAAACAAGGGATTTTTTCTAAGTTTAATTAAACTTAATAAAACAAACACAATACTAGAGTGTAGTTATAGAGATCAAGATCTTTTCACAAAGATTTCAATCTCATAGTCGGGTATGGTGGATTCCAATAAAGTGCAATTAATATTAGTTATTATCTACGAATTTATAGTGTAATCTCTATGTTTATCAGATTTAGTAAATTCTACAATTATAAAGACAATTAACACAAGTATCATGCAATTAACTATCTTAACAGTTATAATTAGGTGCCTAATGTTTTTTGAAGTTTAATATCCAATTAATTTCCAATATAAAAAAAAAATTATCATTTTTATTATTTACTACAATAATTTGATAAATAGTATGCTCTTATTCCATATTAATGGAAAGATATATAAATAATAGATAATAGTTGACAAAGGTAAAGGGGTGGATGTAGCTGAGTGGATGAAGGTTGTGGATTTTGTATCCCCCATGCACATGTTAAGTTCATTTCATTCGCCCAAATTTATTTTTTAAATAAATTATTCGCTACTATTAAATTTTATTATTGAAGATGTCACAACCTTCTACTTTTTTTATTTTGTAAGAGAAAGAAAGTAATTATAATTCCTATATTATTTACTACAAAAAAGAAAAATCAAATGATCAATAATTATCCGTGTATGCATTTTAAGTAAATAAATGTATTTCTTCATCATTTAAGTTAAGCTTATCAAATTTGTGGGTTATACCACTAAACAACTCAAGAGGAACATAAACAACCAACGTTCTCATAAAGTACCGGAATTTGATGTTTTTATTGGTAATTCGGTACTCCTATATTTAAGAAGGAACACATTCATATAATTTCTCAATACAAACTGCAACAGTATGAGGTGTACATACGAAGAAATCACAATCATGTTGATTTGTACATCTTTCAACAACACCTTTGTCGTCGAAAAATGGGGTTGGAGTTTGGTTTCAACTATCAACGTCTAAGTTTGTCTGCCATTTTGCAAATTGAACCGGTGAGGCTGCAATAACACAAATACATGTATACATTATTGATCATTCTGCAAAAGTTTATGAAACACTAGGCATATGCCCGCGCGTTGCGCAGAAGCATCTATATAGCTGAAATATTTACCAATATATGTTTTTTTAAATATAACAATTATGTGGTTATTAAATTTGATATAATAATTCGTATACAAAATTGATATAATATATTGATTAATTTGAATTATATGATAATATATACATCTATTAAAACCGCATAATCTCAATCTTTTTAATGGCCTCTACCCATGGGTTATTTACGAATAAAATTAAATATAATATATGGTTTAATGTTATTTATAGTTGTTGTTATTGTTAATTATTTCTTTTAAATTTATTTCCTTCATGTTTTAATTTCTATCATTATAATTATTTAAAACATCAAACAATTTTTTTATTTTAAAGGTAACAATATAATCATTTATATAGAATTATTTTCAACTATTGTTATTGTAAGTTATTTTAAGCTACTTTTTTGAAAACTTTTAACGATTATAAGACTATCTTTAGGAAATAGTTTAGTTAAATTGATATTACAATTTAGTTTTTGCATTTAGCACTACAATTTTTTATTTTTAACTATTCATAAAATATTCTTTGAGTTTTTAAGTGGAACTAAAATTTATATTGAAGTTGACTTTGTAATGTTATATTTAAATTAACAATTTAAGTACTTTGTCCAAACTGTTAAAAAAATGTAGCTTTATATTGAAAATGGTTTACATACAACAACATATTAAATCTAATAAATTAAGTTTTAATATTGAATTGTAATGTTACAAAACTTTCTAAGTAGAAGTAAAAATAGTATTTTAATATTAAAATTTAGTTTATTTTTTATTACACATTAGGTTTGATACTTATTTAACCTTATTAGCCAACTTATAATCATTATTAGAAAGACACTACAATTTATCTCTTTTAACTATTTACAAAATATTCTTTAGGTTGGTTAAGTTGAACTAAAATGTATATTTAAGTTGATCTTGTAAGGTTATATTTAAAATAACAATTTATGAGTTTTATACAAATTGTTCAAAAGTTGTAGCTTTAAAATGATAATGGTTTACATAGAACAACATATTAGACCTAATAAGTTAAGTATAATACGTTAAATGTTAAAAACATAACTTTATTAGTAGAAGAAAATATATTCTTTTAATATTGAAATTTAGTTTATATATGATCCCATTTTAGGTTTTATATTTATTTAAGCTTATTAACTAACTTATAATCATTATTAGAAAGAAATTGAAAAGTCATGGGAGTTTCAAATGAATGTGGTTAAAGGAAAAATGAATGTGAGTTTCAAATGCATGAGATTCAAGAAAAAATGCTAGCTTTATAAGTATATAATGATAAGGAACATCATAAGCCTTATTCGTGTTATATATATATATATATATATATATATATATATATATATATATATATATATATGTGTATATATATATATACATATATATACATATATATATATATATATATGTATATATATATATATATATATATATGTATATATATATATATATATATATATAAAGAGAGAGAAAGAGGGAGAGAGAAAGAATAACCTATAGTGAAAAGGAATACGATGAAAAACATAATTTTGAACAAAACATTCCTCTTAATTCGTTTTCAGATGGACTTATGCTATGAACTATAGTAAATAATTGTATGAAGTTTATAGAGATGAAGGAAATTTATAATTAATACTATAATAGTTACTTATTTCTAATTACCAAATATAAAATTTCAATAAAAAGCATTTTCCTAACGAAAACTAACATTTCAATTAGTGATAATATTTCTAGGGTTTGAAAGAAAATTTTCTATTAATACTATAGTGATTATTTTTTGGTAATTTACAAACTTAAAATTTCAATCAAAATACAATTATAGTGAATGTGTGTGCTTGTGTGTGTTCGGGTCTTTATGTAAATAAGGAGGATATATATTGTAGCACCCTATTCATACTTGGTGAGGATGTAATTTGGTATCCGAATACAAAACAAATTTTACGGTTATAGCTGATGTGTTCTATGCAGTACAACATTCATATGGTGCACATGCAACCCTACTTGCTTTGGATATAGGTTTTCCTTAAGTTATACATGTAACTTGATTATGTAAAGCAAAACCTTAATCAAGCATACAAAACTTCGAAATTCTAATTCAAATTAGGGTTAGAAGAATACCTTTCTTCTTGAATTCTTGACTAACCAAAACTAACATTTCAATTAGTGATAATATTCCTAGGGTTTGAAAGAAAATTTTCTATTAATACTATAATGATTATTTTTTGGTAATTTACAAACTTAAAATTTCAATCAAAAGATAATTATAGTGAATGTGTGTGCATGTGTGTGTTCGGCTCTTTATGTAAATAAGGAGGATATATATTGTAGCACCCTATTCATACTTGGTGAGGATGTAATTTGGTATCGGAATACAAAACAAATTTTACGGTTATAGCTGATGCGTTCTATGCATTACAACATTCCTATGGTGCACATGCAACCCTACTTACTTTGGATATAGGTTTTCCTTAAGTTATACATGTAACTTGATTATGTAAAGCAAAACCTTAATCAAGCATACATAACTTCGAAATTCTAATTCAAATTAGGGTTAGAAGAATACCTTTCTTCTTGAATTCTTGACTAACCAAAACTAACATTTCAATTAGTGATAATATTTCTAGGGTTTGAAAGAAAATTTTCTATTAATACTATAATGATTATTTTTTGGTAATTTACAAACTTAAAATTTCAATCAAAAGACAATTATAGTGAATGTGTGTGCATGTGTGTGTTCGGCTCTTTATGTAAATAAGGAGGATATATATTGTAGCACCCTATTCATACTTGGTGAGGATGTAATTTGGTATCCGAATACAAAACAAATTTTACGGTTATAGCTGATGCGTTCTATGCATTACAACATTCCTATGGTGCACATGCAACCCTACTTACTTTGGATATAGGTTTTCCTTAAGTTATACATGTAACTTGATTATGTAAAGCAAAACCTTAATCAAGCATACATAACTTCGAAATTCTAATTCAAATTAGGGTTAGAAGAATACCTTTCTTCTTAAATTCTTGACATTGACCTTCAAGAGCTTAGTGCCTCAATTTTTGCACCTTTAATGGAGTCACAAACACCACTAGCAACAAGGAAGAACAAGAGAGAAAGAGGAGAAAGCTTCAAAAATCTCCCAAGGTTTAATCATGGCTTCAAGTGTCCGATTTTAGGAGCCTTGGGGTTCATTTTATAGTTGAGGCTTACTAGGGTTTTCTACTGGAAACCTAATTCCCTTGTTTAGGGTTTCCAGTAGCCGAAACTATAGCTTTTATTGATTTACGTAAGCCTTCAATGAAAACTCTTTGGGCTCCCCATAGGATTTCGTCCATCCTATACCAATAAGGTGCATTAGCCGAAACTATAACTATTATTGATTTACGTAATCAGTCCCCGTTCTTCTAATCCGTCACTTTTGCTCACTAAATTAATTTTAAATTAGTTTTTGACCAACACTAATTAAATAATATGATTTCTCAATTAATATATCATGTAATAGTTATTTAATCGAGTAATGAAACGAGATCAGAGTCGGATTGAATCAATAACACAGAGAGTAAATATAATCTAGTTTTAGCTCATATTATGCTTTCACGATACAAAGAGTTTCAAACAGAAGAATAGCAAAAGTTCTAGGTAAAGTCCATGTGGGGTAGCCCATGGCATTCTTGTTAAATCGTATTGCATGGTTTATGTGGTATGTTTATAGCTTATTCTACTATCAGGATATGTGTATGTGATTGTGTGTGGTATGCTCTGGGAAACTCACTCAGAATTTTGCTTATAGGTTGTTGATTTGTTTCACGTATTTCTGAGCCCAAGGGCAATGGCAAGGCGTGATGACGTGGCGTGCACTCTACCTCTCTTTTTACTATGTTTGGGACCCTCTGATGTTTTGAAAGAAAACAATGATATAATAAATGACGATTTGGATATTATGGTTTATGTTGATGTTTTTGACTAATTAAAAACGCAAAATTTCTTTGTAATAATTAGGTTGTTACAAGGTGGTATTGGAGCCTTGATTTGAGGGATTCGGACACATCCTTGGGTGTGTCAGGACTCAAACAAAGGAAATGGTAAAATGTTTTAAAAAGTAACCTAAAACGGACTGTAAAAGAAACCCAAAAGATGAGAGTGCAACACGCGTGATCAGCTGAGCCAAGTAAGTAGTTTCCCGATTTGAATAACCATGTTATACTGATGGCGAGCTCTATCGATTATGCTGGAATAATAATCCTCGTAGGATCGATAAATTCTAAAAAGTAAATAAAAGAATAAGAACAAGACACAGGAATGGCTCAAATATTGTCGAATGATTAAACTTAAACACCCCAGAAGAGCTCGATGATGAACTTTGACTGTAGAGGTGTTTTAGGGTTACACAATAATAATCAGAGTAATAAAATCAAGAACGTATCTAATGCATACATGCATGCATGCACTATAAATAATGCCTAACCCTAATAAAACATAGATGGACAGGCCCAATCCGGTTAATACAAAATAAGCCCATGACGCAACATCAATATCCTACAATCTCCCCCTTTGCGTCCATGGAATCGAAATATCATTTTGGTTGAGCAACGGAAGACTTCTTAACAATCTTGATAAGCTTCGATATGATGGCCAAAAGATTATGACGAAAAGTTATATACCACCGAAGCATGTGCGTGAAGTTCTTCTTGTCAGACTCACTGTTCTTCTTATACCGATGAATGATATTGATTATGTGCTCCAAGCAATCGGTTGAGAATAGATGTTTATTGTAACAAATCGTTATTTCAAACTTATATAATAGTGTAGGTCAAATTGTACTTCTTTTTTATTAAATAAAGAGAAATTTTGGCATACTATGTATATTTACATAATTGACCCTCAAAAATAAATTATTAAATAATCTCAATTGGGTTAAACCAAGTGATAGAGATTGTAACAAGGTTTCCAAAAATATAAAGAACACTAAAATCCGAGTTATAACGAAGAAGTTATGACCAATCGAAAATCCGCGACAAAACCGGCAAAACACTGTTCAGTGTAAAAACTGAATTTTTGATAAAAGGATTCCCAGCCTCAACAATCTAAATGAAAGTTATAGTTTTTGTTAAACCGAGAACTTTCATAAAAAGAACGCCAAAATCTGACTTCGTATGAGGAAGTTATGATTTTTCGAAGTTTCAGTATAGCAGTGTACAGCTAAAAACTTGAAATAAAGATCGAGTGGTTTTTAGCCGACACAACCTAAACGAGAATTGAAGGTCTCATCATTAGTAGAACAACGATAAAAAGACAGACAAAAACGGACGTCGTATGAAAAAGTTATGAATTTATAACGGATTCACGTCCCGGTCTGTTTAAAATAATAATATAAAAAATAAATTCAGAATTTGCCGACGAAGTCTAAACGAAAGTCGTAGAGTATAATTTTAGATACGCGTGCATATAAAGAACGTCAAAAACGGAGTTCGTATGCAAAAGTTATGAATTTTACAAGTTTTGGCAAAAAAATAAAGAAAAATAGAAATACCCGGGAAAATTCGCATAAACAGTCCCGCCACGTCACCCTTCGCATGCGAGCCTCCACGTGTCAGCTGCTGAGTGGACCGAAGTCTCGCGTGTCACCTCCTGATTCGGCCACCTCTGCCGTCCAATCCCACTCGGACAGCCTCGCAAGCAGACACACCGGGGATGCTCCTCGCACACGCCTCGCACCACCCTCGGACACCCCCTTCGCACGTGTCGCCTTTCCCTTGGACCGAGGGTTGGTCCAATCCGAGCCAGCCAACAACGAGCCTCCGCTCCGATGAACAAGTCCTCGCCTCGATATCTGTCAGCCGTGTGTCAGTCTTGCATAGCCTCGCACCAGCTTCGGATCCGAGCCTTCGGACTATATATAGGGTGCGAGGGTTTCCGAAATTTTTACACTTTTCACCCCAAATTTTACTCTCTTTCACTTTTTCCACACCCTTAAGCTTATATACAACCCTTAAAGCCCCGGTATCAAGACTCGAGCCCGAAGTAAGCCGTGAAGCCCCAAAATTCTCGAGAATTCAATCTCTCTCCTGTCAAAACTCTGCCCGATTTGAGCCGGTTTCTCGACAAATAAACTCCTTTTCGTGAAACGAAACCCTGTCCGAATTACCACCTACCAAGTGAGTTCATACCCCCGTATTTTCATAATTTCTACTGTTTTAAGGGTGGAAATACAAGTATAACACAACAACTTTGTGTTATAAATAAATGATTTCAAATCACGATAAAATGATTTTAAGGCATCAAAAATACTTCAAATATTGAACTCTTTTATCAACTTATATTTTTCCCAAATATACATATTTGTATATATAATTTAATATAAATAAGATTTAAAAGCCTTAGGACTAATAATTCATTCTAGGTCCTTTTCCTTGTTTAGATGTGGACTTGTAGTACCAGTTATTTGTCCGAAAGTCGTTCAAATTTTACTTATATTTAAAATTGTATATGTATATAAAATTGAAAGTTATTTCATCAGCTTAATCACCCTTTGTAACATGTTGAGCAAAGGATTACATGCAAAAATAGTTAGTTACCAATTTATAAAGTACATATAAATTATAATAGGTATAATTTATGATACATAGAGCGATAATTCATATGAATACACTATTTTACATGCAGCAAGGGTTTTAATTCAAAACAAATCAAGGGTTTACACTTATCAAATACATGTTCGGGATACTAAGTCAAGAACATATTGTCAATCATTTATTTTAGAATGATTGGCTTTTCATAACTAATATACATGTAACGTTTATATGCTTTTAATGAGACATTCAATTCAGGTTGTTTAGATTCAGTTTAGACAACCAAGGTAAAGCCCTGACATTATAACCAGAATCTCCAGTCCGGGGATCGAAACAAGTTGTGTGTAGATCTATATCGGGATTGACAACCCCGCACTCAAGCTGCTAGCTACAGTCAGGCATACACGCCAATGAGTGGCAATTGTTATCAACAGTTTAAGCGCTCATCAGGCGTTTGTTTTAGGCGTTCATGTCTTAGTATGGTTATAATAACTCATTAAAAAGATATTAACAACATGTTAGTGTATAAACAACTAAACATAAGTATATCTTCAAAGTACCAGTTTACAAAATGCAAAGTACAATGCTATACTATAGTTTTCAATAATAGCTGGTGAAGCCAGGTACACTCTCAAATACAAGTTTTACAAATACAATGGTTTACAAATAAGACGGTTTTATGGGAATAAAACTACTTTTCACACACCACAGAAAATATGGGATTTTCTAGGAGTGTTTTCATATTCAAAATACAAATACACTCATTCCAACATAAAGACTTATGTACTCACTCAACTTATTGTTGATACTCTCTTTTCAAATTACTTGTATTCTCAGGGAAATAATAACAGGTACTCCCCGAGCTTTTTGAGAAGATGGAGCCATTATGAGTCTTATCTTCTTCTTTTGTATAACTAGTTTGGTTTCAATATACAATGATTAAACACATGTAAATATTATACTTTTAAATACAATGGTTGTTTGTACTTTGATTACTATGATGCATGTGTTGTGATACTACAAATGAAGTCCTCCACCCCCGGACGTTTCCGCCATCTGGTTTGGGGGTGTGACAGATTGGTATCAGAGCATTGTTTATAGTGAACTCAGTATATCAATCCATAAAAGATATACAAACTATAAATACATTAGGGCTGAGAGCTCTAACTACAAGTATACTTTTAAGAATTTTAAGTATTTTTACAAGAAGTATACTAACCCTCATCCCTACAAGTACATAGTCATAAGAACTTAAAAGTATTTGGATGTTGAACATTACAGTTAAACCCGGGCAGTTATGTAATCATGTCTAGAATTAATATAGCCTGATCAACTAGATTGATTTCAGACATGACCAACATGTGTTTGGGAGTGATAGTAGTGTTGTGATGTATCTAAAACTTACCAACTACCAAAGAAACTCTAAGAACAGAACATAAAATACTATAAGAATATTATAAACATCGATATGCTTTAGTTTTCTTTTCAGGCATTTCTCATAACCTTATTCTCGTACAGACACAATGGCAGGACATCATCCACCAGGGGACCCTTATTTTCCAAATCATGGCAATCAGGAATGGATAGTGGAAGATCCAGAAGAAGACTCAGATGAAGAACCATTTGAGGACAGCAAGTCAAGCGGTACCGATACAGAGCCACAAGTCCGCAACCCGGGGATACGTCCCCTGAGACAAGAGGAAGCAATACCTATACCTGAGTGGGGCCAATACATAAACCATTGGAGTCGACAAGACGGCCAACGCCCTCCCTTCGGAATGCAACAGGGTTTCTATAACGTCTCAGAAGGAGGAGCAGCCGACAGAGCTCTTGCAGTTATAATGAACTGAATTGCCTGACAATTCGATCAATCAAGGATGTCAATCAATCGTATCCTAGAAGTGAATGCGGCTGCACAGGCTAATGCTGCCAATATCTTTCGTCTTGACGAGATGCAAGATGATACCCAACACCATACTGATGCCCTTCAAAGGCAACTTAATGCTGCCGAACCAGAGATCAGAGGACTGAGGGATCATCAAGCTGCCCAAGAAAGGCGCTGGAAATTGCAAGATGAAGCGGAACCCAGTAACCGTCGCAGCAACCATCGCAAGTAGTGTTTACACTACTTTTCTAGTTTAATATACTTAATGTATAGGCTACTTTCAGGACATGTACAAAATCAAACATCAATAAAATAATAAGGACCTTACTTCAACAAGAGCTATTACAATTTTCACAAACCTTCCATTCCAAAGTTTTGGGATTAAGGATATGTTCCAGTGTTGTTTTTCATACTTTTCGATACGGCCGCGAAAATTTTTTATTTTCGGCAGGTTGGTTTAATGTCGATACTTTCATAGTATTATGGACCTACTTGAAGGTCACATATACAGGTTACATAGATATCAACACAATCGACATGTATTTAGATATTCTTTGAAAAAATAACCACTCCAATTTATATTATCCTATTGCAAGTTATACTTGTAGTGGACATCTATTTTCAATTCTTTACAAGATTCTTGTTGAATTAAGTGTTTAAGTTCAGAGATATCAAATTCATATTCATTCTTGATATCTCACTATCTTTTTATTGACTATTATAGAAAAAAAAAGAGATGCCTCCTCGTAGAAATCCAAGGCATAACAATGAACCGGAAGCACCGACGCCACCTCCACCACCACCCCCTCAATTCGATGCTGCCATGTTCCAAGCGGCAGTCATGGCAACAGTAGCGGCTGCCTTATCTCATATCAATGCTGGCGGTAATAGTGGGCCGGGAGCTGATCCACGTCCTTCTAACCTTGTCGAGGGTCATGAGCGCTCGAGGGAGTGCACTTATAAAGACTTCTCGAATGCCAAACCCAGGACCTGTAATGGAACTGGAGGAGTGATGGTTTTAAGGCAGTGGATTGAGAAGATAGAAGCAGTCTTTGAAATCTGCTCCTGTCCAGAGGGTAGCAAAGTTAAATTTGCTGCCTTTACTTTCTTAGATAGGGCCCTAACATGGTGGAATGGCCATGTTAAGTCACTAACTTTGGTGGTGGCTAATACTATAAGCTGGGAGAACCTAAAAACCATGATGATGCGTGAATACCGCCCGCGAGGGGAAATCCAGAAACTGGAACAAGAACTATGGAGTATTACTATGGCCGGTGCCGACATAACGACTTACACGAATCGATTCTGTGACTTGGCGATTCTGTGTCCGGATATGGTTGCTCCAGAGAGCAAAATGATTGAAAGGTATATTTGGGGACTATCGCCCCAGATACAAGCAAGTGTCATTGCATCAAAACCTGTCACCTTTGACAGTTCCAAGGAATTGGCACAGTCAATTATTGACCACGGAAACCATCAAAACTCTATGGTTACCGCCCCAGAACAACCTAGGGAGAACAACAACAACAACAACAAGAAGGGTTGGAACAAAAGGAAGGGAAAATCTCCTCTGTAACCTTCAAAGAAGCAACAAATAGTGGCAGTCCATGCTACTATTGTGCCTGCTACCATACCTACTACTACACCTGCTGTTGCCCTTAACTACTCAGCACCAACTAAGCCCTATGCCGGTAGCCTCCCCAAATGTAACAAGTGCAATTTTCACCACACCGGAAATTGCCCTGAAATGCAGTGCCGTAACTGCAACAGGAAAGGGCATACTGCCCGATTCTGTAGAACACCGCCTCAACCCGTTAACCAAGTACCTGCCGCTGGTGTAAGTCGAGCATGCTACCAATGCGGTGATGTGGGGCATTTCAAGAAAGATTGTCCAAAAGCTGGAAATGCCGGTGGGGTTGGGAGAATTCTAGCAATAGGTCACGAAGAAGCGGTGGCAGACCCTACTGTGGTCACGGGTACGTTCCTTCTCAACAATACTTATGCATGCATTCTTTTTGATTCTGGTGCCGAGAGGAGCTTCGTGAGCCATAACTTTAAACATCTACTAAATCAGAACTCCCAACCACTAAATAAAACCTTCACAGTAGAAATGGCTAACGGGAAATCCGAATCCACCAATGATATATACATAGGATGTACCCTTATGTTAAATGACTTGTCTTTCCCAATAGACCTTATGCCGGTCTCTATCAAAAGTTTTGACATCATAATAGGTATGGATTGGTTGTGCCCCAACCATGCCGACATCTTATGCTATGAAAGAGCTATTCGTTTGAACTTACCAACTAACTAAACTCTTATTATCTATGGCGACAAACCCGGAACAAACCTTATGATCATTTCAAGCATAAAGGAACAGAATTACCTTTGCAAGGAGTATTGTGCATTCCTAGCTCATGTGGTAGATAAAAAGCAAGAAGTGAAAGACATCGCAAGCATTCTTGAAGTCTGCAACTTTCCCGATGTATTTGCCGATGATCTTCCAGGAGTGCCTCCCGAACGACAAGTCGAACTCCGAATCGACTTAATCCCTGGAGCTACCCCTGTAGCCAAACCCCCCCTATCGTCTTGCACCTTCTAAAATGCAGGAATTATCCAGCCAACTTAACGAACTCCTAAGCAAAGGTTTCATAAGACCGAGCTTCTCACCTTGGGGAGCACCGGTTTTGTTCGTAAAGAAGAAGGATGGATCATTTTGCATGTGTATAGACTACCGCGAGCTGAATAAACTTACCATTAAGAATCGATACCCTCTGCCTCGCATTGACGATCTGTTTGACCAACTTCAAGGGGCGAACTATTTCTCGAAGATAGACTTAAGATCCGGGTATCACCAGTTACGAATTTTGGAGGAAGACATTCCCAAAACCGTGTTCAGAACTCGTTATGGTCATTACGAGTTTATAGTGATGCCATTCGGATTGACGAATGCACCTGCAGTGTTCATGGACCTAATGAACGGAGTGTATCGTCCATTCTTGGACAAATTCGTTATTGTCTTCATTGACGATATCCTTATCTACTCAAAGAGCAAAGAGGAACATGGCCAACATCTTCGTCAAATTTTACAAACACTTAGGTCAGAGAAGCTCTATGCGAAGTTTTCAAAGTGTGAATTTTCGATCAGGAAGGTAGATTTCCTAGGTCACGTGGTTAGTTCAGAAGGAATACACGTTGACCCTTCCAAAATAAAGGCAATTGAAAACTGGTCAGCACCCAAAACACCTACAGAAATACGTCAATTCTTAGGTCTTGCTGGCTATTATCGCAGATTCATTCAAAATTTCTCTCGAATAGCTAAGCCTCTTAC
This sequence comes from Lactuca sativa, assembly GCF_002870075.4. Lineage (NCBI taxonomy): Eukaryota > Viridiplantae > Streptophyta > Magnoliopsida > Asterales > Asteraceae > Lactuca > Lactuca sativa. The sequence goes on along the minus strand of NC_056623.2, from coordinate 156,856,387 downwards.
TACTGTGACCCAAAAGGGTGTAACTTTTATCTGGGGAGGAAAGCAAGAAATAGCGTTCCAAATGCTAAAGCGAGCCTTGTGTAGTGCACCAATCCTGTCTCTCCCTGAAGGGACATAGGATTTCATAGTGTACTGTGATGCTTCTAATCAAGGGCTTGGATGTGTTCTTATGCAAAGAGGAAAGGTTATATCCTACGCCTCAAGACAGCTAAAGACACATGAAGTCAACTATACAACACATGACCTTGAACTAGGAGCAGTGGTGTTTGCTCTGAAGATTTGGAGACATTACTTATATGGCACGAAATGCATAATATTCATGGACCATAAAAGTCTCCAACACATCTTCGACCAGAAAGAGCTGAATATGAGACAACGACGATGGGTGGAGCTACTGAACGATTACGAGTGTGAAATTCGTTATCACCCTGGTAAAGCAAATGTAGTAGCTGACGCCCTTAGTAGAAAAGAATACTCAGGACGCCGGGTAAAGTCGTTGACCATGACAATTCATTCGCATCTGTCCACGCAGATCAAGGAAGATCAACTTGAAGCCTTGAAACCCGAAAACGTAGCAGGTGAAACTCTAAGAGGAATGGATAAGAACTTCTAAGTCAGGGATGATGGAGTCTATTATTTCATGAACCGGATCTGGACACCAAAGTTTGGTGGTTACAGAGATGTGGTTATGAATGAAGCACACAAAACCTGATACTCCATCCACCCAGGTTCAGACAAGATGTATCTGGACCTTAAGAAGTTATATTGGTGGCCTAACATGAAGGCCGAAATCACTACCTTTGTGGACAAGTGCCTTACTTGCGCCAAAATTAAGGTAGAGTACCAGAAACCTTCAGGCTTATTACAACAACCTGAAATCCCTGAATGGAAGTGGGAGCGGATTACAATGGATTTCATAACCAAGTTACCCAAGACATCAAGTGGTTATCATACTATTTGGGTAATCATCGATAGATTAACCAAATCCGCACACTTCTTACCAATCAAGGAGACCGACAAGATGGAAAAGCTAACCAGAACGTACCTCAAGGAGATTGTTAGACTACATGGTGTACCAATATCTATTATTTCAGACCGAGATAGTAGATTCACCTCTCGTTTTTGGCAATCTTTACAAAACGGTCTGGGAACTAGGCTAGACATGAGCACAGCCTACCATCCGCAAACCGATGGACAAATTGAAAGGACGATTCAAACGTTAGAAGATATGTTACGAGCTTGCGTGATAGACTTTGGGAAGGCATGGGATATTCATTTACCCCTTGCTGAGTTCTCTTATAACAACAGTTATCACACTAGCATAAAAGCTGCTCCATTCGAAGCCTCTGTGGTCGCAAGTGTAGATCCCCTCTGTGCTGGGCTGAAGTGGGTGACACACAGCTAGCTAGAGGTCAAACTCCTGACAGTGCTCTCACTGGTCCAGAAATTCTCCGAGAAACTACCGAAAAGATCGTACAAATTCGGGAACGACTTAAAGCTTCCAGAGATAGACAGAAAAGCTACGCAGACAAAAGGAGAAAACCCTTGGAATTCTAGGTTGGCGACCGAGTTTTGCTAAAGGTCTCACCCTGGAAAGGCATGATACACTTTGGAAAGCGTGACAAACTGAACCCAAGGTATATAGGACCATTCGAGATTCTTGCCGGAATCAGCCCTGTAGCTTACAAACTTCTATTACCCCAAGAACTAAGTAACATTCATCCTACCTTCCATGTTTCGAACTTGAAAAAGTGTCTTTCCGACGAGACTCTTGTGATACCACTCGAGGAAATCGAGTTAAACGAGAGCCTCAATTTTGTGGAAGAACCCGTAGAGATACTAGACAAGGAAGTTAAGAAAACCAAACAAAGCCGCATCCCGATAATGAAGGTTCGCTGGAATTCAAAGCGGGGACCTGAATTCACATGGGAGCAGGAGGATCAAATGCAACAAAAATACCCACATCTTTTTCCCTAGTCTATCCGTAAAGTAAATTTCGGGACGAAATTCTCTCTAACGGGGGGATAATGTAACAAATCATTATTTCAAACTTATGTAATAGTGTAGGTCAAATTGTACTTCTTTTTTTTTATTTAATAAAGAGAAATTTTGGCATACTATGTATATTTACATAATTGACCCTCAAAAATAAATTATTAAATAATCTCAATTGGGTTAAACCAAGTGATAGAGATTGTAACAAGGTTTCCAAAAATATAAAGAACACTAAAATTCGAGTTATAACGAACAAGTTATGACCAATCGAAAATCCGCGACAAAACCGGCAAAACACTGTTCAGTGTAAAAACTGAATTTTTGATAAAAGGATTTCTAGCCTTAACAATCTAAATGAAAGTTATAGTTTTTGTTAAACTGAGAACTTTCATAAAAAGAACGCCAAAATCTGACTTCGTATGAGGAAGTTTTGATTTTTCGAAGTTTCAGTATAGTAGTGTACAGCTAAAAACTTGAAATAAAGATCGAGTGGTTTTTAGCCGACACAACCTAAACGAGAATTGAAGGTCTCGTCATTAGTAGAACAACGATAAAAAGAAAGACAAAAACGGACGTCGTATGAAAAAGTTATGAATTTATAACGGATTCACGTCCCGGTCTGTTTAAAATAATAATATAAAAATAAATTCAAAATTTGCAGACCAAGTCTAAACGAAAGTCGTAGAGTATAATTTTAGCTACGCGTGCATATAAAGAATGTCAAAAACGGAGTTCGTATGCAAAAGTTATGAATTTTACAAATTTTGGCAAAAAAATAAAGAAAAATAGAAATACCCGGGAAAATTCACATAAATAGTCCCGCCACGTCACCCTTCGCATGCGAGCCTCCACATGTCGTCTGCTGCGTGGACCGAAGTCTCGCGTGTCACCTCCTGATTCGGCCACCTCTGCCGTCCAATCCTATTCGGACAGCCTCGCAAGGAGACACACCGGGGATGCTCCTCGCACACGCCTCGCACCACCCTCGGACACCCCCTTCGCACGTGTCGCCTTTCCCTTGGACCGAGGGTTGGTCCAATCCGAGCCAGCCAACAGTGAGCCTCCGGTCCAAAGAACAAGTCCTCGCCTCGCCATCTGCCAGCCGCATGTCAGTCTCGCATAGCCTCGCACCAGCTTCGGATCCGAGCCTTCGGGCTATATATAGGGTGCGAGGGTTTCCGAAATTTTTACACTTTTCACCCCAAATTTTACTCTCTTTCACTTTTTCCACACCCTTAAGCTTATATACAACCCTTAAAGCCCCGGTATCAAGACTCGAGCCCGAAGTAAGCCGTGAAGCCCCAAAATACTCGAGAATTCAATCTCTCTCCTGTCAAAACTCTGCCCGATTTGAGCCGGTTTCTCGACAAATAAACTCCTTTTCGTGAAACGAAACCCTGTCCGAATTACCACCTACCAAGTGAGTTCATACCCCTGTATTTTCATAATTTCTACTGTTTTAAGGGGGGAAATACAAGTATAACACAACAACTTTGTGTTATAAATAAATGATTCCAAATCACGATAAAATGATTTTAAGGCATCAAAAATACTTCAAATATTGAACTCTTTTATAAACTTATATTTTTCCCAAATATACATATTTGTATATATAATTTAATATAAATAAGATTTAAAAGCCTTAGGACTAATAAAATCATTCCAAGTCCTTTTCCTTGTTTGGATGTGGACTTGTAGTACTAGTTATTTGTCCGAAAGTCGTTCAAATTTTACTTATATTTAAAATTGTATATGTATATAAAATTAAAAGTTATTTCATCAGCTTAATCACCCTTTGTAACATGTTGAGCAAAGGATTACATGCAAAAATGGTTAGTTACCAATTCATAAAGTACATATAAATTATAATAGGTATAATTTATGATACATAGAGCGATAATTCATATGAATACACTGTTTTACATGCAACAAGGGTTTTAATTCAAAACAAATCAAGGGTTTACACTTATCAAATACATGTTCGGGATACTAAGTCAAGAACATACTGTCAATCATTTATTTTAGAATGATTGGGTTTTCATAACTAATATACATGTAATGTTTATATGCTTTTTATGAGACATTCAATTCAGGTTGTTTAGATTCAGTTTAGACAACCTAGGTAAAGCCCTGACATTATAACCAGAGTCTCCTGTCCGGGGATCGAAACAAGTTGTGTGTTGATCTATATCGGGATTGACAACCCCGCACTCAGGCTGCTAGCTACAGTCAGGCATACACGCCAATGAGTGGCAATTGTTATCAACAGTTTAAGCGCTCATCAGGCGTTTGTTTTAGGCGTTCATGTCTTAGTATGGTTATAATAACTCATTAAAAAGATATTAACAACACGTTAGTGTATAAACAACTAAACGTAAGTATATCTTCAAAGTACCAGTTTACACAATGCAAAGTACAATGCTATACTATAGTTTTCAATAATAGCTGGTGAAGCCAGGTACACTCTCAAATACAAGTTTTACAAATACAATGGTTTACAAATAAGACGGTTTTATGGGAATAAAACTACTTTTCACACACCACAGAAAATATGGGATTTTCTAGGAGTGTTTTCATATTCAAAATACAAATACACCCATTCAAACATAAAGACTTATGTACTCACTCAACTTATTGTTGATACTCTCTTTTCAAATTACTTGTATTCTTAGGGAAATAATAACAGGTACTCCCCGAGCTTTTTGAGAAGATGGAGCTATTATGAGTCTTATCTTCTTCTTTTGTATAACTAGTTTGGTTTCAATATACAATGATTGAACACATATAAATATTCTACTTTTAAATACAATGGTTGTTTGTACTTTGATTACTATGATGCATGTGTTATGATACTACAAATGAAGTCCTCTACCCCCGGACGTTTCCGTCGTCTGGTTTGGGGGTGTGACTTTTATCCACATGAGCAAATAAAAATTTGGTATGTTCGGCTCTTATGAACATGACAGTATGATGAATAGGATCAATTTGACCCATTGTTATTTTATTCACATCTCCCGGTTTTGGAGTCGGCTTCACAATTGGTTTCTTGTTCATGACCGCAACAATATCTTGATCCATCTTCGCCACTTCATAAACATACGACCCCAACATCCTCTTCAAAAGATTAAGGATCGGTTCATACTCCTTTGCGCTTGTAAGAAAAATGTTGTATAGCAAGATCTAATCATGAGGATTCAAGTTTGGGAGATCTGTGAGGGAAATTATAGAGAGCGAGTTGTCTGAACCTCGAGTAACTCTAAATTGAATGTTGAAAGATTCCCTGCAGGTGTCGGCTTCAACACTTTGACAGATGTGATCTTCTGTGCACTCAACGTCAAGTACTAAGGTTGACCGAACTTCAGATAAGAATCAATCAGTTCACAGTCAATCTGAGGATGAGGCGAAGGAGCTTCAGTAGTAGAATCGAAGTAATGGAAAATGAATGTCTTCCTCGTCATAGGCATATCAAACTGACAATCCCTTGTGTTCTCAACATCAAATGATGCCACCGGTTCCAACCAGAAAACACTTGGGAACTCAATCGCCTCTTTGATCAGTTTAGCCCTAGTTCATGGCGAAAAATGGGCCTTCTTGCATTCAAGAGCATCATGCTCTTCTTTCTTCTTCCTTTCCTTCTCCTCTTCTTCCCTTGCAATCCTTTGTGTTTCATTCAACTCCCGATCCCTTTGCTTTCTTTTCAGGACTACGGTTATTGTCTCCTGGTCATGATCACTATCAGCATCTGATGGACCCTTCATTTGTTTAACCCCCGAACCTGAAGCTTCATTACCCTTCGGTTCTGGTTGAATCACAACTTTCGTTTGTACAGGAGGAACTGGAGGTTGACCTGAATGCTTTTCAGTCTTTACTTTCACACCTTCTCCCCCTTGTTATGGAGCCACCATCGGCTTCGGAACACACTTCATTTCACAAAGTAGTTCGATGGCAGGAAGGAGTTCGGTGGTAAGATGATTCCTGATAGTCAGTGTCAAGACCGGATCATGAGCCTGAATGAGATTATTGAGCATGCTTAGAACATCACCAGCACAACTTTGAAAGACAACTCTTTCAACCTTCAACAATTCAATCTCTTTTTCTGCCTTTGCAACCCAGACCTTCTGACCTTCCACAGCAGCAGCCTGCTTCGCAAGGTCATCTCGCAACTGTCGTTCCACAGTTAAATCGGCAACAAGTTTATCAATCCGAGAATCAATATATGACAGGTCAGTTTTATTCTCAGCTTGAATAGCAGCTAGAACAGCTTCAAATATGGCTTGCTCTCCTTGAAGCGATTGTGTCAAGGAATCAACCGAAGCATTAACCTTGGTTGCGTTGGATTCAGCATGACCTTGAAGCGATTCTAAGAATAGTTTAGAATCATGAATAAGATTCTTAACATTTTTAGTAGCCTATTTGCACTGTGAAGTAGAATCATTCACAGCAGCTTACCACTTGTCCATATATTGAGTGTACTATTCCAGGGCTGTGTCCATGAAGGCTTTCATGACAACATCGACAGGTTTCTGATAATACTCAAGCAGCTTGTCAAGCTTTTCATGAGCACTATCGAGTGGTTCCTTAGTGGCAGGAGCAGAATCATCATCTTTAGTAGGAAGTCGGTAAGGACTGTAATAAGTTGAATCATACTCAAAATCATCTCCTCCAAGAATCAGGTTGGAGTCATCAGAAGTAGTTGGTGTAATGGGTATAGTGGTAACAGGGGGTTAAGTACCAGCAAATGCCCCCACATGAGATACCTTGAAATTCACAGGTGGATCGGTTGCAGTGGAGGTAATGATAGGAGTTGAAGTGATAATAGGAGTAGTGCGGACAGGTGGTGGTGGAATGGGTGAGGAAATCGGTTGTGTTGTAGAAACTGGAGGTACTAAATCAACCGATTCTGGAATAGTAGTTTTTGGTGGAGATGGAGGAATGGTTGTGAAGCAGGTGGAGTAGTTACCTTGGTATGGATATCAACAGTCGGAGTTCGAGACCTAAGAGGTGTGTCTCCTCTCAGTGAGTCTACAAGTTGAATGTCTTCGTCCTCATCAGCCAATTTATCCTCCGGATGATTAGAGCTAGAGGGTGAAGGAGAGTTATTCTTCCTCGCCATCCTCTTGACTTTCTTAGGATGAGCCGAGGATCCCCCTTTCTCCGACTTGTGCTTCATGGTCTTTTCTTTGGCAGCCTTCTTCGGTTTGTCAGGCTTCGAAGATGCACCCTCTACCTGTTCGTCAGTTTTATCCTCCTTCTTTTTGCCTCGTTTAGAAGGCTTCTCCATAGCTTCCAAAGCTGCCTGCATCTCCGGTGTTAATAATCTGGGACCAGTAGGGCCAAGCTTTCGATATGCTTCCATAATTTTGCTTGTCCTTAGTACACATCGATACATTGTTTATGGGATTGAGCCAACATGCTGATATCTTGAAGGATCAGCAAGGATAACCTTCTTGGTGTGAAAAGTAACCACAGAAAACAACAGAGCGTCCTTCATCACCGGAATGTTTAGTGAAGTGATGGCTCGTTGTGTAACGATCGTCCAGAAACGTCCACAAGAAACTTCAGAATACTTTGTCGAGGAAGTTAGGCTTTGAACCAACTGAGACCAAATCAATGATCCATAATCAAGATTGATACCATTGTAAAGACCATACAGAATTGTCATGAAGCACTTGTTTCAACCGTCTGACCCTTCAAATCGTTCACCCAAACCCTTGTGAAGCAGAGTTAATAAACCATTCCACTATGGCGGAAGACACGACTTCTTGAACTTCATGAAGGAAACAAGAACCTCAGTGTATCCCATGTCATAGAAAATAGAAAATAGCTGAGTCGTCGATATGAAATAGGGAGCAATAACAGAAGGATCGACTGCAAGCCCTAGCAACGAACAGAATCGAACTTTCGAAATTGAGGAATTCAAATCTCAAAAAGAAACCTGGACCTTTTGGGGAGAAATGCCTTGGTGTTAGACAATTTCATAAAGATCTCACATAAAAATAAAAAGAGATTTCAACAGGTACCAAGTTAAATCTTGAATATTAAAATTCACCGTTAATTCCGTATTGGTATTGGATTGTGGGTCTCACTCAGCACGTGGTATTCGCAACTAAGATCATCAACACAGATGTTGTGTAACCATAAACCTCAGTGGTAGAAACCGAGAGTCTCAAGGGTTACTGTTGTGAACCGAAAGAAGATGAAGAATATTGAGGAGATGGTTAAAGAACCGAGAGTACCTCTGCTGTTTAAAAACTGACAAAGCAGAAAACTCTTAACTACTTTGAGACGAGTAAGGTAGCTCACGACTTAAGTGTATTTGGCCTTCCCTTGTTTTAAGATCACGATCTTTCTATGTCTTTGATACCTAAAAGAAAATAAACAAACCACACGAAAAGCATCAAAATTTTGGATAAAAAAACTAAATAAAACTCAAAAGGAGAAAATATTTTTTAATTTTCATGATAAAGTAAAACTTCAAAAAACTTCAATTTTTTTTTTTTTGTGTTTTTTGTTTACTCAAAAAAACTGAATAAAAATAAAGCCAAAAAGGTAAAAAAAAAATATACAATCGAAACAAACCTTCAGAGATATTAACGCAAAATACACCGATAAATCAGTCGGTGTCGGTTCCTTAAAATTATGGAGCCGATATAGACCGAGCGGTTGGCTTACATGGGTTTCCTAAAATTACGGAGCCGAAATAGACCGAGTGGTCGGCTTATATCGGTTCCCTTGGTGTTAGACAAAAGATTATGACGCAGCATCAATATCCTACAATCTCCCCCTAGGAGGTGTGTCTCCTCTCGGTGAGTCTTCAAGTTGAATGTCTTCGTCCTCATCAGCCGATTTATCCTCCTGATGATTAGAGCTAGAGGGTGAAGGAGAGTTATTCTTCCTTGCCATCCTCTTGACTTTCTTAGGATGAGCCGAGGATCCCCCTTTCTCCGACTTGTGCTTCATGGTCTTTTCTTTGGCAGCCTTCTTCGGTTTGTCAGGCTTCGAAGATGCACCCTCTACCTGTTCGTTAGTTTTATCCTCCTTCTTTTTGCCTCGTTTAGAAGGCTTCTCCACAGCTTCCAAAGCTGCCTGCATCTCCGGTGTTAATAATCTGGGACCAGTAGGGCCAAGCTTTCGATATGCTTCCATAATTTTGCTTGTCATTAGTACACATCGATACATTGTTTATGGGATTGAGCCAACATGCTGATATCTTGAAGGATCAGCAAGGATAACCTTCTTGGTATGAAAAGTAACCACAGAAAACAACAGAGCGTCCTTCATCACCGGAATGATTAGTGAAGTGATGGCTCGTTGTGTAACGATCGTCCAGAAACATCCACAAGAAACTTCAGAATACTTTGTAGAGGAAGTTAGGCTTTGAACCAACTGAGACCAAATCAATGATCCATAATCAAGATTGAGACCATTGTAAAGACCATACAGAATTGTCATGAAGCACTTGTTTCAACCGTCTGACCCTGTAAATTGTTCACCCAAACCCTTGTGAAGCAGAGTTAATAAACCATTCCACTATGGCGGAAGACACGACTTCTTGAACTTCATGAAGGAAACAAGAACCTCAGTGTATCCCATGTCATAGAACATAGAAAATAGCTGAATCGTCGATATGAAATAGGGAGCAATAACAAAAGGATCGTCTGCAAGCCCTAGCAACGAACATAATCGAACTTTCGAAATTGAGGTTTTGCGATTCAAAATCTGAAAGTAGATCCTATCCCTGTTCTTGTCATAAGTGGCATTGGAATAAACCTCTGATAGTAGGGACATCAGAACAGATTCCACCAATAGATAACGTCGTAAACAGTGGAGAGTGGTTGAGGCATTCAACAACGTGAAGCATATAGGGGTCATATAAGTATGGATTGAACTCAATAATCGAGGTCTTGTTGGGTTTGATCACCAGTAGGGACGAAGAAGCAGTTTTTTCATGCTGAGAAGATGAATCCGCCATTGTTGAACTGTTGAGAATTGCCTGTTGTATTGGAGTGATGTTGAGAATGGTAAGAAGGTACAATGGGTGTGAGAAACCCTTTATATACCATTGCGGTGAGAGAGAAAAAAATCTTCCGTCATGATTACAAGATCTCTGAACCGTCGCCTGAAAAAGCAGGATTTGACAGCTTGGTTTCCCCAGATAAATGTCATCACGTGTGTTATTAGGAGTCGTTACAACTTCACGCGCCCATTTCCATCCTTATCTGTTAAGGCGATTCAAATTCTTATCCACAAAATGCCTCTTCAACTGAAATTTTGTTGCTGGCACAATACATAGATCAATGAAACTTCACTTGAACACGATCATTAGAAATTTGGAAAATTATAAGAAATTTTCGTGCAAGAGTGACAAAGAGAAAGAAATAAATCAAACGTGTATAGGATGTGAGTGATGTCATAAATTGACATAAAGCAGTTGATTCCGGGCACGAATCTCTTCCTTCAAAGTCAAAAGAGACTTGAAGTGCTTGTATGGTTTCTCGTAAAATTACGATCGGGTATCTTTTAATAAACATCGAAAGGCTTCTTTTCAACTATCGGCTCTAAAAGGTGGCTGATCTTCAGCCGAACCTCGATACTTGACATAAGACCGAAGGTCAGGCGAAGTACTTGTGAGACCGATGTGGTCTGTTGAACAAGTAGGTGAGACATATATAGACCGTTAATTCCGTATTGGTGAGACCGACGTGGTCAAAAAGAAAACTGGACCTTTTAGGGAGAAATGCCTTGGTGTTAGACAATTTCATAAAGATCTCACATAAAAATAAAAAGAGATTTCAACAGGTAACAAGTTAAATCTTGAATATTAAAATTCACCGTTAATTCCGTATTGGTATTGGATTGTGGGTCTCACTCAGCACGTGGTATTCGTAACTAAGATCATCAACACAGATGTTGTGTAACCATAAACCTCAGTGGTAGAAACCGAGAGTCTCAAGGGTTACTGTTGTGAACCGAAAGAAGATGAAGAATATTGAGGAGATGGTTAAAGAACCGAGAGTACATCTGCTGTTTAAAAACTGACAAAGCAGAAAACTCTTAACTACTTTGAGAAGAGTAAGGTAGCTTACGACTTAAGTGTATTTGGCCTTCCCTTGTTTTAAGATCACGATCTTTCTATGTCTTTGATACCTAAAAGAAAATAAACAAACCACACGAAAAGCAACAAAATTTTGGATAAAAAAACTAAATAAAACTCAAAAGGAGAAAATATTTTTTTATTTTCATGATAAAGTAAAACTTCAAAAAACTTCAATTTTTTTTTGTGTTTTTTGTTTACTCAAAAAAACTAAATAAAAATAAAGACAAAAAGGTAAAAAAAAAAATATACAATCGAAACAAACCTTCAGAGATATTAACGCAAAATACACTGATAGATCAGTCGGTGTCGGTTCCTTAAAATTATGGAGCCGATATAGATCGAGCGGTTGGCTTACATGGGTTTCCTAAAATTACGGAGCCGAAATAGACCGAGTGGTCGGCTTATATCGGTTCCCTAAAATTATGGAGCCGAAATAGACCGAGCAACGTTCTATTTTACTTAGCTAACCTTTTACGTTGATGAAAGTTCTTTCGATACTGACTCTGCTTTGATCATTCCAAAGCCATGTAGTATTCTATTGAAGCTCATTTCAGGCAGTGCCTTGGAGAAGATATCGGCAAGCTGATCTGATGACGTAACAAAGTGAACTTCCACATTTCCATCTTCAAAATGGTCTTTGATGAAGTGGTATCTCAGTGCAATATGTTTGGTTTTGGAGTGTTGCATTGGATTGTGGCATATCCTTATCGCACTTTCATAATCACAGTAAAGTGGAATGCTCTTCATACTTAAACCACAATCTCTGAGCTGACTTTGTATCCATACCACTTGCGATGTACATGAAGCTGTTGCAATGTACTCATCTTCGGCTGTTGAAAGAGACACACACGTCTACTTCTTTAACTGCCAGCTGATAGGTTTACCATCAAGGAACTGACATCCTCCCATAGTGCTCTTTTGGTCCAATCCATATCCACCAAGATCCGCATCAGAAAATTCTTAAGAATCCAGAGTTCGTAGGATACCAAAGACCGAGAGATGAGGTTCGCTTCAGATAGCGAAAAATATTCTTCACAACTATCATGTGAGGTTCTCTTGGATTAGCTTGAAACCTGGCACAATAGCAGACTGATAACATTATATCTGGTCTACTAGCCGTCAGATACATGAGGGATCCTATCATTTGACGATAGAGTGTCATGTCTACAGCCGGTTTATTGAGAGATGGCATCAATTTTGTGCCAAACGCCATGGGGACCTTCACTTTCGAGTCTCCCTTCAGTCCGAATTTTGTTAGCAAGTTCTTGGTGTAAGCTTCCTGATTTATGAATATACCTTCTGGTCCCTATCTAATGTTTATTCCAAGAAAAAAGTTAATCGGACCCATTGCGCTCATTTCAAATTTAGTCTCTATCACCTTCCTGAATTCAGTTGTTAGGTTAGGATTCGTGGAGCCGACGATGATGTCATCGACATAGATTTGAACAATCATCAAGTGTTCGCTCTCTTTCTTATGAAAGAAGGTTGGGTCAACTAAACCTTGTTTAAACTTAGACATTTTAAGGAAACGAGTTAACATTTCATACCATGCTCTCGATGCTTGTTTCGGACCATACACTACTTTATCTAGGACGTAGCAGTAATCAGGATACTTTTCATTCATGAACCCAGGTGGCTGCTCTACGCACACTGTTTCTTTCAGTTCTCCATTCAAGTAGGCACACTTTACGTCCACTTGAAAGACTTCGAAGTTTTTATGAGCAGCATAAGCAAGGAATATTCTCACCGACTCCAATCTAGCTACTGGAGTGAACGTCTCTTCATAATCTATCCCCTCTTCTTGGCAGTATCCCTTCACCACTAGCCAAGCCTTGTTCCGGATGACATTTCCCTCTTTATCCATCTTGTTCCTGAACACCCATTTTAATCCGACCACCGAATCATCCTTAGAAGTGGGAATCAATCTCCAAACTCGGTTCCTTTCGAACTCATGCAGTTTGTCTTGCATTGCATGTACCCAATCGGCATGATCGAGTGCAATATTGACTGTCTTTGGTTCGATTTTGGAGATAAATGAATTAAACATGCAAAATTCAACTTGATAAAATAATGCAGTTTGCTTTGCTTTTAGTTGAGAATGTGTAAGAACTTTCATTGACGATTCACCAATGATTTGTGTTTTGGGGTGATCCCTTGTCCATTTAATCAGGGGAGGATAATTCGGATCATAATGTGGATCCAATTCTGCATTGACCTCTTCTTCAAATTCTAATTGATCATCTTCGTCAATTGTATTAGCATTCTCCCCCTCAAATGGCGAAGCATATCCAACGTCAGGTTCAGAGATGTCACCCTCAGTTGAAGTAGGATGTTCCCTCTCAGTTGGAGATGGAGTTTCCCTTGCCTCTGGATGCTCCCCCTCAACTGGAGCTTTATGAGGTAAAGTTTGGTGCTCCCCCTCAATTTGAGCTTCAGGATTTGGAGTTGGATGCTCCCCCTCGACATGCAGTCCAACCGAAGGTTGATTTTCGGCTGCTTTAAGAGGATCGGTTTCAGCAGCATGGACAGCTTCATCGATGATTTTCTTCAGATGATAAACTTTGTTATCCGCTGCATTCGCTTCTGAAATGATGGCCTTTTCTGGTTCATCAAATAGCCTTATGTATTCATCAAACAAGCTGGAAATTGGAGCTGAGACTTGAGCAGTTTCCGGGAAGATTTCAAGGGCAGTACAGTCAGTTGCTTGAGTTTTCTTAATATAGTTGTCATCAAAGGTAACATAGTAGGTTTCTTCGAGTCTCTTGGAGTGTTTGTTTAGAACCCTATATGCCTTTGAGGTTAGTGAATACCCAAGAAATATCCCTTCATCAGCTTTCACGTCAAACTTCTTTCGGTTCTCTTTGGAGTTAAAAATAAAGCATTTGAAACCAAACACATCGAAAAACTTTATGTTTGGCTTTCGATTGTTTAGGATCTCGTATGGGGTTAAGGTGAATCTTTTGTTAAGAAGGGATCGGTTCTGAGTGTAGCAAGCACATGCAATGGCATCAGCCCAGAAATACAGATGAAGCGAAGCAAAGGACAACATCGTGCGAGCAGCTTCACACAGAGATCGGTTTCGCCTTTTAACGATTCCGTTCTGCTGTGGAGTGTAAGGAGCTAAGAAGTTGTGAGTTACTCCCCTTTCAACCAAGTAGTCTTCAAACTCCTTATTTTTGAATTCAAACCCATTATCACTTCGAATGTTCCTTACAGTCTTCCTCAGTTGCACCTTGACCTGCTTGATGAATGCTTTCAACTTGGGAGTTGCTTCAGATTTCTGTTTAAGAAAGAAAACCCAGGTGAATCGAGAAAAATCATATACTATAACAGTATGAACTTACTACCACCGATGCTTTCGATAGCTGAAGGTCCACACAAGTTGTTAGGTCCAATATTGTGTTGCATCTATTGGGCTCGTTAGCTAGTCCAATGTTTATCTCTGGTATGGGCCTGTCCATCCGTGAGTTTTGTAGGGTTTAATATAAATAGAAGTTGCATGCATCCTAGAACGGAATGATTAGTAACGATTAGAGTAGTATTGTTCAGAATATTCATCGTTCTTGTTTTGAAACCCTAGAAGTCCTCTACAGTGGAAGTTCTTAGTCGAGCTCTGCTGAGGATTGAGTAATCTAATCATTCGACTCATTGTGATCCATACTTGTGTTTTATTTCCTTGCTTTTTACGTTCTTTACTTACCTGTTACGAAGATCTAATTGATCAAAGAGTTTTTATAACTCATCAATTGGTATCAGAGAAGGAGGCTGTGTAATCGATACACATCTTTTCTGTGAAAGAGTTTGCGATTAGGGTTATTCCACATTAACTTATATTTATTGAGCCGTCATTCCATAATTGACGTAACTCAGCATTTATTTGTTTTGCCCTAATATTACGTATTACAAGTCGGATCTTTCAAACAGGTTAAACGATCAAGCATGCACGAGTCACAATCTAATCCTATCAACATCTCAAACAACATTGGATCAATGACAAAGATTCCTATTCTCTACACCCAGGATTATGAAGTCTGGGCGCATCATTTTGAAGATTATGTCATCGGATCTGAAGATAATGGATATCTTATTTGGGAAGCAATCGTGTCTGGACCATTCGCTCACTCAGGAACATCAAAGATCATCAAAACTCAGAAAGAATATAATGATCTGTTAAAAGATGTAAAAGATGTTGCTCAAGATGAAAAGGAAAAGTTTTAGTGCAATATCAAAGCATTGAGATGTTGGGCTGAAAAAGAGTTTTGATGTTGCGTCTTTTGGGCTCATTAGATTAGCCTTTTATTCTCCGGTTTGGGCCTGTCCAACCGAGAGCCTTTTATGTATTGTATATAAGTTAAATGCTTGCATGCATATTAGGTTAAGATTCTAGAGATTATCGATATAGCGATTCATCCAGAGTATAACATTTTTCTTTAATCGTTCTTGTAATCTTCCAATCCTTTACAGTTGATGTTCTTAATCGAGCTCTTCTAAGGATTTTATTTAATCATTCGACACGTTTGATTCAAGCTGTTTGTTCTTATTATTGTGTTTTTACTGTTTTAAATTCATATACTTGTTCAAGATCTAATCGATCTTCTTAGATTAAAAGTTGTTTTAATCCCATCAATTGGTATCAGAGCAGGAGGCTGTGTAATTGATACACATCTTTTCTGTGAAAAAGATTTCCATTAGGGTTTTCCGCAATCATCGATATTTATTGAGCCGTCATCTTAATTGACGTATCTTAGTATTTATTGTTTTGCCCTAATCTGCTTTATTACAAGACTGATCTTTGGACAGGTTTTTACGATCATTATGGACGCGACGCAATCAAACCCTATTAATATTTCCAACAGCATCGGTTCGACGACAAAGATTCCAATCTTGTACACCCATGACTATGAAGTATGGGCGCATCATTTTGAAGATTACGTGATTGGATCGGAGGACAATGGTTTTCTCATATGGGAAGCCATCATCAATGGACCGTTTTCTCATTCTGCTACATCCAGAATCATTAAGACGCAAAAAGAGTACAACGATCTGCTTAAGGACGTGACGAATATTGCGCAAGATGAAAAAGATAAATTTCAGTGCAATATTAAGGCACTAAGGTTGATCAGATTCGCCCTTCAGTCCGATACATTCAGACTGGTCAGCTCATGCACTACGGCGAAGGAAGTGTGGGATAGACTTCGCGAACTGTATTCCACAGACGAAGATCTTGAACATTCCATCCAAACCTTGCTTCTATCTGAATTTGGTGAATTCAGGCAAGGGGCCGAAGAAACTGTCACCCAGACGTTTGATCGCTTCAATCATCTTCTCAGCAAGATGATCAAACACAACATTGAAAGGAAGCTCATCGAACAAAAGGTTACTTTCTTGAACGGACTGCGATCTGAATGGAGAGCAGTTGTTTCTACAGTCAAAGCCCATGAACAGTTTAAATCATATTCGTTGGCGAAACTGGTGGGTATTCTAAAGTCCCAAGAGAAGATTGTGGTTCAAGAGAAAAATGTTGTCTCCAGTCTTGGTTCGTTGGCCCTCCTATCCAAAAGTAAAGCCGTGATGGAGGATGAAGAGCTCAACTTGGAAGAATATGACCTCTCAACTGAGGATTATGCCATGATGGTATCCAATCCTAAGAGGTTCATAAAGAAGAGATTCCCCAGCAACAAAAACCGAAACTGGCAGGGGAGTTACAGCTCAGAAAAAGCAAACAATGAACCGAAAGCTGAGGAGCCCAAGAAGGAACCGAAGGCAGATGGCGATTCCGGAGTAAGCTGCTTCTACTGTGGTGGCAAGAACCATTACGCTAAGGACTGTGTTCTTAAGAAGATGGCTGAAAAGGACGATGGAAAGGATGAGGAAGCCGTGCTGCAGAAGAGATTGGATGAGTTGAGAAAGAAAAAGTCTACCGCTAACCCTTCTATTAATGCTCTTATTGTGCAGGGTTCGGTTAATGACGATGAGTTCGGTAGCACTGAAGTTTGGTCTACTGACTCAGAAGACGAAGAAGTGAGGAAGCCTACTCATGGAAAGGCTTATATGGCTAAGGAGGAAAGCAGTGGTGGAAAATGCTTCATGGTATCTGGCGTATCTCAGATGAGGGGATACAATACCGATGGAGGAAGCAATGGACCGAAGGTGCAGGAGGATATGTGCTTTACGGCCAAACCACTCAGCCAGCAGTTCAATGAACTCGATGAACTGATAAAGAAGGTACAATCTGCTTTTATTTCATCTAAAGTACCACCATCCTCTTACGAGAAAGAACTAAAAAACGTTAACACAAGAATTTCTCATTTAGATAGTAGCTTAACTCAAACTCGAGTCACCAATTCTAACCTGACTGATCAATTAAGCAGGGTGGCGTCGAAGAGTGAGGAGCGGCGTATGTGGATTGAGTTAAAAGAGTCGGAATTAGTTAAAGTTAAAGACGAAAACATTTATTTACAGAGAGACAATTTGAAATTGTTGAAACAACGAAATGTTTTTTGTTTAATAGCTAAACGTTTATATTCCAATATTACTCAACTTCACTTGGACTGTGAGATAGGCCAAAAGATTCATCGTATGATTTTGCCCTTCCTAGAATTTAAGGAGGATGAAATCGATGCCGAAGCTTACAATTGTGAGAGTGTGATATCGTCTGATGATGTCAACCCAACTTAAAAAATTGGACTGGACAAAATTGAGTCCTTCATTAAGTCCAAAGACCACAAGGACATGCTCAAAAACCTTTTGGACGAAAATGACCGACTTAAACTGAGAACCGAAACCATACAAAAGTTTGACTCTCTAAACGCCAAAGTAAGCTCAGAAAATAAAATCGATGTTGAAAATGCATCTGAGCTTAACGAGGACGAAAACATGAGTGAAATTTCTGTAGAGGATACGGTTGACTGCTCAGAATTTGTTAAAAGCGAAACTGAAAACCACAAAAATCTTATTTCTGAAAACTCTGTGGAATTCGCTAGATTGTCCCAACAAAAGTCCCCGAAATTAGTAGAAAAAGCTGTTGTGTATCAAAAGGTCAGGACCACTCCTAATCAGGTATACAAGGTGACTGGAGTAACCGAACATCAAACAGCTGAACTCACAGCTATTGTTAACGAAGACAATGCTGATGGCTGTGATGAGTATTTCTGGGAAGCTCCTATTGATAATGGAAACGAAACCGTCGGCCTATCTGAAAGAACCTCTTGGATGAAGAAAGGGAGGTACATACCTGAACCCTTGAACAAGCCTGATAATTTCAGTGAACCAAGTACAAGTGGTACCAAAGAAATTCCTCAAGAGGATGATCGTTTAGCAAAAGAAGACATTCCTTCAACACCTACAGCTCGAAGCGAAACTTCATCAGATACTCCTTCCACTTCCTCAGGACAAACTGAATCTTCTTCAGATATTCCCTCTGCTCCCTCTGCTCAAAGAAAAACTCCTGAAGTTCAAAAGGAACCAGCCAAGGTGACATCAAAAACGAAAGCGAACGTTCATCTTCAACCTAAGCAGATGAGGGATAAAAAGATAGAAAGGAACCAAAGATACAGGAAAAATCTTTCTGAAAGGAAACAATTCTGGCACTCCCAGAACGCATACTATACACACAAGGACAAGAATCTGAAGTATGAAAACAATCCTGTACGAAAGCCTGAAAGTTCCTCCAACCGAAAGCCAAGGTTCGGTTCGCAAGAAGATACCAACCGAAAGCCAAGGTTCGGTTCGCAAGAAGATACCAACCGAAAGCCAAGGTTCGGTTCGCAAGAAGATACCTACCGAAAGTCAAGGTTCGGTTCTGAAAAGGACTTCAACCGAAACCAAAGGTTCGGTTCCAAGAACAACTCCAACCGAGCGCAGAGGTTCGGCTCTGAAGTCAAAAGAGAACAAGACTCAAAGGTTAACCCCACCAATGATCAAAAGCAAAAGGGTCACCTAGAGTCATCAGCCAGGAAGTCCTCCCCATCCAACTCCTCTCGTTCTAATTCTTCTCGTTCTTCTACTTCCACTCATTCATCTCCATCTAGTTCCAAAACTAATCCTGCTTGCCCTCAAAAACCTCAATCTTCAGCTGAACAGAAGGGAAAGCAAAAGGTCGATGAATCCAAACCTGAGTCCAAAACGAACATCCCTAATGTCAATCAAATAAAAGTTTTTACCGTTAAAAAGAAAGATGAAACAACTCTAATAAAACGAACATATTTAGTTGACATCTCTCTTACTACTCCTGTTCCCATGAAAAGCTCACATGGACCCAAGAAACTTTGGGTTCCTAAATCTGCTTAATTCTTGCAGGTTATAAGTGATGAGCAGTTTGACGAAGAATGGTACATCGACAGTGGCTGCTCGCGTCACATGACAGGGAGGAAAGAAGAACTCAGGGAATACAGATCTCTTGCAAATGGTGGCAACGTTAAGTTTGGAAATAACTCTTTCGGCACCATAAAGGGATATGGGATGATAACGAATGGTGATTTTACCATAAGGAAGGTGGCCTATGTGGAAGGACTTCAACACAACCTCATCAGTGTATCTCAGCTTGTTGGAGGTACAGGTCTCAAAATTACATTCAATGATGAAGGTTCTGAAATCATAGAGAAAAAGACAAAGAATGTGATTCTGAAGTCAGAGCGAAAGGGTGAAATGTTTCCTCTGAACATGAAACCCATCAAAGGAAATCCAGCCATATGTCTGCTATCAAAAGCTCAATCCGTCGAAAGCTGGTTGTGGCACAGAAGACTCTCTCATCTCAATTTCAAAGATATCACCCGACTTGTCACTGGAGGTCACGTTAGGGGTCTTCCATTGCTCAAGTTTGACAGAGAGCATTTATGTGCTGCATGCGAAATGGGAAAGCAGAGTCGTCAAAGTCACCCATCCATACTTAACACAAAAGTTGTTGAACCACTCGAATTGCTTCATATCGATTTGTATGGTCCTTCATCTATTGAAAGCATCGGTGGTAGCAAGTATATTCTTGTTATCGTTGATGACTTCTCTCGATTCACATGGGTGTTCTTTCTAAAGCTCAAATCTGAAGCAACTCAAAAGCTGAAAGTGTTTATCAAGCAAATTGAAGTCCAGCTCAAGAAGGTCGTTCGCAACATCAGGAGCGACAATGGTCTCGAATTCAAGAACAGGGAGTTTGAAGAGTTTCTTGCAGAAAAGGGAATTAGTCATAATTTCTCAGCTCCCTACACACCACAGCAGAACGGGATAGTCGAAAGACGAAACCGATCTCTGTGTGAAGCTGCCCGAACTATGTTAAGTTTCGCTTCTTTACCTCTTTATTTTTGGGCTGACGCTATTTCTGCTGCTTGTTATACACAAAATAGGTCCTATCTCAACAAGCGATTCACGCTCACACCATATGAGATATTAAACAACAGGAAGCCCAATGTGAAATTTTTCCACGTTTTTGGCTCAAGGTGTTTCATCTTTAACTCTAAAGAACACCGCAACAAGTTTGATGTCAAAGCCGACGAGGGAATTTTTCTGGGTTACTCACTCACATCCAAGGCGTACAGGATCCTAAACAAACGATCAAGAAGGATTGAAGAGACATACTATGTGACCTTCAACGACAACTACGTCAAGAAGCTACAGGCCATAGATGACACTGCCGGGGAAATATTTCCTCAAACTGGCCAAGTCACAGTCTCAATCGCCAATTTGTACGAGAAATTTCTGGAACTCTTTGATGAACCGGAAAAAGCTTCTCTCTCCGAAGCAGGTGCAGCTGACAACAAAATAGATCATATGAAGCAGATTGTCGAAGATGCTGCAAAAAGAATGCATGAAGGAGAATCGCTCACTGATGAATCTCCAACCAACAATGCTTCAGTCGAGGGGGAGCCAAGTTATCATGTCGAGGGGGAGCAAAGCTCTACCACTTCACCCGAAGGTCCTTCACCAACCGAAGGTACCTCTCCAACCAAAGATGCCTCTCCAAACGAAGGTGCTTCAATGCCTGAAACTCCAGCACCACAAGAAACCCCTGAAACTCATGTTTCTCAAGACTCATCAATTGAGGGGGAGCATGATAATATGATGCTTGATGACGATAGCCAATCTGAGCCCGAAGAGATGATCAATGCTGAACTAGATCCAACCTTCGATCCGAATTACCCTCCTCTCACAAAATGGACCAGAGATCATCCTATCTCTCAAGTAGTTGGTGATGTATCTGAAAAGGTTCTGACCCGATCTCAACTGAAGGCAAAACAGACATCCTTATTCTCAAAGGTTAAGTTTTGTATGTTTAACTCATTCGTATCAAAAGTTGAACCGAAGACAGTGAACACTGCCCTCGATCACTCTGATTGGGTTCAAGCAATGCAAGACGAACTGAACGAGTTTGAAAGGAACAAAGTCTGGCGCCTCATTCCAACTCCTCCGGATGCTTCAGTTGTTGGTCTCAAATGGGTTTTTAGAAACAAAATGGACAAGGAAGGTAATGTCATAAGGAACAAGGCTCGTCTGGTTGTCAAGGGATACTGTCAGGAGGAAGGGATAGATTACGAAGAGACGTTCGCTCCAGTAGCTAGGCTAGAATCGGTTAGAATATTTCTGGCCTATGCTGCTCACAAAAACTTTGAGGTTTTCCAAATGGACGTCAAGTGTGCATTTCTCAATGGAGAACTTGAAGAAACTGTGTATGTGGAGCAACCTCCTGGGTTCGTGAACGAAAAGTATCCAAATCATTGCTATATTCTGGATAAAGCTGTGTACGACCTCAAACAAGCTCCGAGGGCCTGGTATGAAACGCTTACAAAATTTTTAAAGATGTCCAAATTCAAACAAGGTTCGGTTGACCCAACCTTCTTTCGCAAAAAGGAAGGTAACCACCTTATGATAGTTTAAATTTATGTCGATGACATCATCTTTGGCTCTACGAATCCCAGCTTAACAGTTGAATTCAGAAAGTTGATGGAGACTAAGTTTGAAATGAGCTCAATGGGTCCTATTAATTTTTTCCTTGGTTTAAATATATGACAGGGACCCGAAGGCATCTTTATCAATCAGGAAGCTTACACGAAGACTCTCCTAGCGAAGTTTGGCATGATGGGAGACTCAAAAGTCAAAGTCCCAATGGCATTCGGCACCAAGCTTACCCCTTCTCTAGACAAACCGGCTGTCGACATCACGCTCTATCGTCAAATGATAGGCTCACTGATGTATCTAACTGCTAGCAGGCCTGATATCATGTTTTCTGTGTGTTATTATGCTCGATTTCAGGCTAACCCACGCGAACCTCACATGCTGGCAGTGAAGAACATCCTACGCTATCTCAAGCGAACCGCCTCCTTAGGTCTATGGTATCCATCCAATTCAGGCTTCTTCGTTCAAGCCTATTCTGATGCTGACCTTGGAGGATGTCGACTCGACCGCAAAAGGACAACTGGTGGCTGTCAATTTCTTGATGGGAAGTTGGTCAGCTGGCAATCCAAGAAGCAAACATGTGTGTCGCTGTCTATTGCAGAAGCGGAATACATTGCCGCTGCATCCTGCACATCACAAGTGATTTGGATCCAGAGTCAACTTCGAGACTATGGACTCAATATGAAGAAGATCCCTCTATATTGTGACTCTGAAAGTGCAATTAGGATCTGTCATAACCCAGTGCAACACTCTAAAACCAAACACATAGCACTGAGGTATCACTTCATCAAAGATCATGTGGAAGATGGAAATGTCGAAGTTCACTTCGTAAGAACCACTGATCAACTGGCTGACGTCTTTACCAAAGCTCTTCCAGAAGCATCGTTCAATAAAATATTGCAAGGGCTAGGAATGATGGAATCAGAGTCAGTCCCTCACACTACCTCTCAATCTCAAACGTAAGAAGCGAAACCAACCGAACGTTCGGGTTCGGTTCAACCATTTCACTCGCTCATTACTTCAAAGGTAGTTTTTCTATGTTGTATATTTCTTGTGCAAAATTTGTTTTTCTTTATGTAAAAAGTTTTTTTTTATTTTGCATATCTAAACTCCTTGGTTTCTTAAAAATTTTCCAAAACCGAAACCTCCAGAAGGTTCGGGTTCGGTTTTTCAAAATTTTCAAGAACCGAAACCAACCGAAGGTTCGGGTTCGGTTTTTCAAAATTTTCCAGAACCAAAACCAACCGAAGGTTCGGGTTCGGTTTTTCAAAATTTTGTGCAACCGAAACCAACCGAACGTTCGGGTTTGGTTTCCCAAAATTTTCTACAACCAATTCCAACCGAACGTTCGGGTTCGGTTTTTTCAATTTTTCGAAAGTTTTTTTTTTTATTATTTTTTTCTTTTCTTCAATATTTTATATTTTTTTTAAATAATATCAAAAATCCAAAAAACTTTTTTTTTGTGTGTGCTCATTTGTTTATGGGAATATATTCGATGCCTTACTTAAGTGTCCCTAGAAGCATGCTGCTGTATGTGTCCCAAGCCTCATAAGATTTTGAATAATAGCCTTCATGACCTGGTATACACAAACCTTGTCTTCCCAATAAGGCTAACTCATTTATTCTAATCGTGAGCTACCTCACTCTTTTCTCACATGAGTTCAGAGTCTCCTGCTTGGTCCATTTGTTCGTAGCAGAGGTACTATGTCTTCTTTCACCATCTCCATTACACTTCTCCATAACATTCGTTTCATCACTGTAACCCTTGAGACTCTCAGACACTACCACTGAGGTTTATGGTTACACAACATCTGTGTTAATGATCTTAGCTTCGTGCCACTACGAGCTGAGTGAAACCCAAAATTCAACACCAACGAATTGACGGTGACCAATTAACTTGATCAAGTTTTCACCAATGAATTGACGAATGTACCTTCATGAAATCTCAATTTCTTTTCTTTTTGCGTGGTTCCAATGAAATTGTTACACACCATAACATTTCTTCCCATGGGATCCAGTTTTAAATTTTTTTCTGAGATTTCATATTAATCCAAGCCACTTCAAAATCAACTCCAACCTACTTGTTCAACAGACTACACCGGTCTCACAAGTACTTTGTTCACGTTCGTTCTTATATCAAGAATTCAACTGTTGAATCAAAGCGAAACCACCCTTAATTTGCCTTATTAAAAGAAGCCTTTCAACATTTATTAATGAATGTTTGATCGTAATTCAACGGGATTCCACACTAACACTTCGAGGTCTTTCTTGACCTTGAAGGAAGAGATTCGTGCCCGGGATCATCAGTTTTGTGTCATTATTGACATCACAGATTATCCTAAAAAGAGTTGCTTTACTTCTTTATTTTTTTTACACTCTTTGCACGAAAATCCAAGATTTTCAAAAATTCCGTTACTAATTATTTTACAGGCTGGATATTTACTGGATGGTTACAAATGAAGTTGTGGTCAAAAAATTAGCCACGTGGATCATTAATTGAAAACAGCCGTTTAAAAGAGGATAAGACAAAAGGTTGCTGACGGGGCGGGAGTTCAAAGGATAGAAATTCAAACGACGGTAAAAAGGAGGGCGCGTGAATTTGAAACAGCCGCGCTTTTTCTGACACTTGAGGACGCGTGTGCAATGTCGAAGCGTCATATCTCTGAAGTTACAGGCGCGTGTGGAAATGGAAACGATTTCTTTCTTTGAACCGGCGCTTATTGGGCGGCGTGATCCTAGGAATCTGACACTCTCTCTCCTACGTGATCATCGCACGTCCCAACTGTCACCAATCAGTCACTCCAAAAACCCGTTTCGTATTTCCATAAGAGATTTGAAACGATTTTTCTCTCTCCTATCACCCACTATAAAAACCCATCAACACCACCTTTTACCTCTTTACTGCCCCATAATTTCCAAAGAAAAAATGCTTCCAAACTCTCTCCCGGTTATCTTCTTCTCCAAACCTGCAACAATGGCTGAATCCTCTTCCGTCCATGCTACTTCTCAGATTCTTCCAATCAGACCTCAACAATGCCTCGTCATTGATCTGAACCCACTGGCCTATGATCCCTACATGTCGCCGGTTATCGAATGCCTTAAGTACTCCCAGCTTGCTCCGACATTGTCCAGAATTGAAACGGTGCCACTGGTGGCTCTATCTCAGGTCTATGCGACGGCCTACTACGACAAGGGCGTCGACCGGGTATTCTTTGAAGTGGGAGATCACAAGACTTCCATTTCTCGCCCCCGTTTCTGCACGTTGTTAGGGTTTGCCACTGACTCATCGCGAGTTAACCTGGAGACGATTCCGGTTGGAATGTTCTATAGCATGTTCTACAACATAGGCTACACGGAAGTTCTCACCTCCGTTGCCAGGTTCAAGAAGTCATGCCTACCGCCCCAATGGAATGGGTTATTTACAGTTCTCTTCAAGGGACTGTCAGAGAGGAGCTCAGGATCTGACGGTGCAAGTCGTCTTTTCCTGTCAATTATGTATGGGGTGTACAACGGGATCAATCTGGACTACGGGTTTGTCCTCTGGCAACAGCTGCTTCAGAGCCTCTCTTCCACTTCTCGACACTCCGAGGTGTCGCTGGCCCGGTTCTGGATCTTGATCACAAGATGGGCTATGGACAGGTTTGATGTCCCAACTGCTGATGGTGCATCGATGTCTTCTATTGGTACGTTCCATACCAAGAAGATCATCGTCTCGGATGCATCAAAATTCTCCTTTATTGGCTCCATCCCGGAGACTATGTATGGAAGTGTGCCTTCAGACAGCAGTATGATCAAGGCGATCAAGGAGTTAGGGCCATCTGGTCCGAGGGAACTGACACCAGACATGCTGCGCTCGATTCATGATGCCGACAAACCGGTAGCTAGGGGTAAGAAGGCAGACAAGGGGAAGAAACCATCCAAAGCCCCAAAACCTTCTCCCAAGAAGCGTAAACAACCGAAGGCTGCTTCATCCCCACAACCGAAAAGGAGGAAGACCCAACCGAAGCGAAAGCTCCTCATACCCTCCTCTTCAAGCGAATCCGAAGGTGGGGGTTCGGACTCTGAGGGCTCACAAGGAGACGAATCTCCTCAACGAGGCAACACACCCCCTCGGTCCCCAACCCCGGAGATGGAACTTCACCAATCCCCAGTTCCTTCCCCTCCACCCACAATACCTATTTCCATTCCCACCATAAACCCTACTATACCACCAACCTCATTTCCTATACCTCCACCCATATTCACCACATCAACCGAAACCCCACCCGTAACCGAACCTCCACACATCGAAACTCATATACCACCACCACCCGAAACTAACCCCCCACCCACTCAACCTGAACCAACCAAACCCACAACACCCCCAGCTTCCCCACCACCTCAATCTCCAGAAGACGCCTCCGATGGCGATGATCAATACCTTGGTGGTGATCACATGAACTTTGATTCGGTCTACTATAGTCCGTTTCAAGTTCAAAGTGATGAGGAGGATGATGCTCCAGTGACAAAGAAGCATCTCCGCGAGCTTCACGAGAAGGTTGATCAACTTCTCGCCTCCTCTTCCAACCAGCAGTCATCCTTATCTGAAGCTGCCCTTCAGAAGATAGTTGATGCCTTCTCCAGGGCTCAACATGACTCAGTGGCCTCAGCAACTGCTGCGATAGACGCCTCCACCCGAGCTTGTGAGGCAGCGACTGAAAAAGTCGATAAACTATTCTCCGACGCTTCTGACCTGCTGAAGTCTCTGCAGGAAAGCGCCAATGCCACAAAGACAACTCTGGAACCGATTGTTCAACAATTGGCCAAGTTCGTCTCGACGGAGTTGACTTCGTTCGCTATCCTCCGACAAAATCTCAGCGACGACAACTCGGCACTCCGTGCCTCCATCGATGCCCGTCTGGCAAAACTCCAAGAGGATCTTGCGGCAGAGAACTCTCTGATGGACGTTCTGGCGAGTAAAACAACTGCCCTAAAGGTCAAGAGCACGCAGCTTTCCAACTCCGAACAACAATTGGAAGCTCTTCGATCCGAGAGGGAAGTCATAAAGACGTGTGTTTCGGATGTCCACGCCGCTCTATCCAACATCCTGGAAGCACACGATCCCATCCTTAATCATTCGGTGAGGCGCACCCTCGCTGAAAAGCTCTCCCCGGCCATGGACCTCTTGAGCAAAATTGAAGGCCTTCCGAGTTTCGTGTCCATTCCGAAACAAGGGGGAGATGAGAAGAAAGGATCGAAACCACCTCCGTCCTCCAAAGCTACTCACACAACCGAACCACCCCCAACTGGTCATGCCTCGGGTTCGGGTGTGAAGAACAAAGGCAAACACATAGCAGAGGATGAAGATGAAGATGAAGATGAAGACAAGGAGACCATTGCGGACATGTTAAAAAGAAAGAACAGTCGCAATGCTGAAGACGATGCCAGTCGTGTGGCGCGTGAGGCTGAAGAAGCCGAACGAAAGCAAAAAGAAGCCCACGATCTCCTTGAGAGCCGAAAGTTGCTCTTCCCTGCCTGGACCAGGGATCGTTTGATAAAAGAGGCCATAGAGACTCCAAGCATACTATGGCTCGAGCCGGTGATATCGTTGGACTGCAACAACACCATCGATTCGCAGTTCGATATGCCACTGACTCGAAAGGCGTTCATCTTCCACGCCTTCTCCAACATTTCTGAAGTCCCGCATCCGAACGATGAGCTTGACAGGGAGCTCATTGACTTCTACCTGGAGGCCGCTCGCCCTCAATTCCTTACATGGAGCGCCCAGAAGATTGTCAATGTTCGGGTGATGAAGCCTTTTGCCGTGGGGAGATTCACTAACGTCAAGTTCAAGCTTATCCGAGGATCTGCAAGAACTGCTCACATGATCTCTCTGGCGGATCTGCCCAATCTGAACCCTCATGATTGGATAGTCTTGTACAATATCCTGCTAACAAACGAAGCCGAATATGGTCCCATCTTAGACCATGTCAAAAGGATGTTGGCATGCTATATCATGGAGGTGGCCCTAATGGATCAGGAGGTTGCCCCAGTTTTTAAGAAGAAACCGAAAGTCAAGCCTGTGGGATCGGCCAGTGATCTGAATCAAATGCAAATGGGCAAGATAGATTCGAGGCGAAACTCTGTGATGTTCACTAGAGCCGAAGGACAGAAATGTCTCTTCGCTTTAGCTGACAAACATCTTTACACTACAACTTGCTTGGAGCACATCTTATTCATCATCAAAAAGTGTAAAGACAATTCGGCTGATGATATCAAGTACTTCAATGATATGATCAATTGGTACATCCGGTTTAGACAGACCATCCTTTCCATAACCAAGTGTCTGTTTAGTACCGTGAAGAAGAAGGTACCAGCTTCAGCCGCCGGCCCAAGTAGAAAGTGAAGGTCTCGCTCCAAATTGACGCAAAGGGGGAGATTGTTGGGCTGAAAAAGAGTTTTGATGTTGCGTCTTTTGGGCTCGTTAGATTAGCCTTTTATTCTCCGGTTTGGGCCTGTCCAACCGAGAGCCTTTTATGTATTGTATATAAGTTAAATGCTTGCATGCATATTAGGTTAAGATTCTAGAGATTATCGATATAGCGATTCATCCAGAGTATAACATTTTTCTTTAATCGTTCTTGTAATCTTCCAATCCTTAGAGTTGATGTTCTTAATCGAGCTCTTCTAAGGATTTTATTTAATCATTCGACACGTTTGATTCAAGCTGTTTGTTCTTATTATAGTGTTTTTACTGTTTTAAATTCATATACTTGTTCAAGATCTAATCGATCTTCTTAGATTAAAAGTTGTTTTAATCCCATCATGAGACTAATCCGATTTGCTCTTCAATCTGATACATTCAGGTTAGTGAGTTCCTGCAGTACCGCTAAAGAAATTTGGGATAGGTTGCGAGAGCTTTATTCCACAGATGAAGATTTTGAGCATTACATTCAGACGTTGATGTTGTCTGAGTTTGGTGAATTTAAACAGAATTCTGATGAAACTGTTACTCAGACGTTCGATCGCTTCAATCATCTTCTTAGCAAGATGATCAAACATGATATAGAAAGGAAGTTGATTGAACAGAAGGTCGCCTTTTTGAATGGCCTAAGATCCGAGTGGAGGGCTGTCGTGTCCATTGTTAAAGCCCATGAGCAGTTCAAGTCTTATTCGCTGGCAAAGCTGGTGGGAATCTTGAAATCCCAAGAAAAGATTGCCATGCAAGAGAAGAATGTGGTATCAAGTTTGGGATCATTGGCCCTCCTGTCCAAAAGCAAAAATGTGGTAGAAGATGAAGATCTCAACCTAGAAGACTATGATCTTACTTCTGAAGATTAAGCTATGATGGTGTCTAATGCAAAGAGGTTCATCAAGAAAAGGTTCCCCACCAATAAGAACCGAAATTGGCAGGGAAGCTATAGTTCTGAAATGGTTAGGGAGGAGCCGAAGACAGAGGAACCAAAGAAAGAGGCGAAAGTTGAAGGAGATTCTGGTGTGAACTGCTACTACTGTGGACGAAAGAACCATTATGCCGAAGACTGTGTTTTGAAGAAAATGGCAGAGAAGGATGAGGAAAAAGATGAAGAGGCTGTGTTGATGAAAAAGCTAGAAGACATCAAGAGAAAGAAAATTGCTACTAACCCTTCTATGAATGCTTTAATTGTATAGGGTTCGGCAGCGGATGATGAGTTCGGTGGCGTGCAGGTCTGGTCAACCGACTCAGAGGATGATGAAGTCAGGAAGCCATCTCATGGAAAGGCGTATGTTGCAAGAGGTGACAAAAGCAGTTGGAAATGTTTGATGGTGACTGATGTATCTCACATGAGGGGATACAATACTGATGGCGGAAAAGAGGACACCAAGGAGCGAGAGGACTTATGCTTCACAGCAAAACCTCCCAGTGTATAGATCAATGAGCTTGATGAATTGATCAAGAAGGTACAATCTCTTTTTGTTTCATTCAAAGTCCCATAGAAATCATATGAAAAAGAATTAAATAGCTTAAATTCAAGAATCTCAAATCTGGATAGTTGTTTAACTCAAACAAGGGTCACCAATTCTAACCTAATTGACCAAATAAGTAGGGTGTCATCTAAGAGTGAGGAACGGAGGATGTGGATTGAGCTGAAGGAGTCAGAGCTGATTAAGTCCAAGGACGAAAACATTTATTTACAAAGAGACAATTTAAAACTTTTGAAACAGAGAAATGTTTTTGTCTAATTGGTAAACGTCTTTATGCTAACATCACTCAATTGCATTTGAACTATGAAATAGGGCAAAAAATTCATCGCATGATTTTGCCCTTCCTTGAGTTTAAGGAGGATGAAATCGATGCTGAGGCATATAACTGCGAAAGTGTTGTTTCATCTGATGATGTAAATCCCACCTATATGTATGGTCTGGACAAAATCGAATCTTTTATAAAGTCTAAGGACCATAATGACATGTTGAAAAACCTTTTGGGCAAAATCGAATCTTTTATAAAGTCTAAGGACCAAAAACCATACAAAAATTTGACTCATTGAATGCCAACTTGAGCTCAGAAAATAAAATTGATGTTGAAAACGCGTCTGAGCTTAATGAGGATGATGATATGAGCGTAATTTTTGTAGAGGATGAAGTCGACTGTTCTGTGTTTGTCAAGAGCAAACCTGAAAACCACAAAAATCTTATTTCTGAAAATTCTGTGGAGTTTGCTCGTTTCTCCCAAAATAAGTCTCCAACTCTAGAAGAAAAGGTTGTTGTGTACCAAAAGGTGAGGACAACACCAAATCAAGTCTATAAGGTTACAGGAGTAACCGAGCATCAAACAGCCGAACACACTGCCATAGTGAATGAAGATAATGCAGATGGCTGTGATGAGTTTTTCTAGTCTGCTCCTATAGATAACGCTGATGAAACTGTTGGTCTGTCAGAGCGGACGTCTTGGAAAACCAAAGGCAGATATGTTCCAGAGACATTAAACAATCCTGACAACTTCGATGTGCCAAGCACTAGTGGTACAAAAGAAGTTCGTGTAGAAGAAGTCACTTCTACAAGCGAAACATCATCTGTTAAAAGTGAACCGACTGACAGGATGCAAAAGCAAAAGGCCAACATCCACCGACAGCCGAAACAAGTGAAGGATCAAAAGTAGCAAAGGAATCTGAGATACAAAAAGAATCTCTCAGAGCGAAGACAATTTTGGCGATCTCAAGATGCCCATTTCTCTTATCATGACAAAAATTCAAAGTCAGAGAAAAGTGTTGTCAGGCCGCAAGTGAGTAACAACAACCGAAAGGACATGTTCGGTTCTGAAAGGAATAACAGCCGAAGGGACAGGTTCGGTTCAGAGAGCACCAGCTACCGAAAGCATAGGTTTGGTTCCGAAAGCAAAAGCTACCAAAGTTCAAGGTTCGGTCCCACTAATGACCAAAAACAAAAGGGTCACTTAGAACCTCAAGTCAAGAAAACTTCTCAGTCCAAAATTCTCTCGTTCTAATTCCTCTCAACCTCATTCTAAACCCAATTCTGTTCAAACTCAAAATCCAAAATCTTCAACAGATTTGAAAGGAAAATCGAAGGTTTCCTCAGTCAAGAATGATCAAAAGCAGTCCAAGGCCCAAACGCCAAAACCTGAATCCAAACCGAATGTAAAAATCCTAACAAAATTAAAGTATTCGCTATTATGAAGAAAGATGAAACAACTTTATTAAAAAGAACATATTTTGTTGACATTTTCTCTTACTATTCCTGTTCCTGTGAAAGGCTCACGTGGACCCAAGAAACTTTGGGTTCCTAAATCTGCTTGATTTTTGCAGGTTATTAGTGACGAGCAGTTCAACGAAGAATGGTATATTAATAGTGGCTGCTCACGTCACATGACAGGGAGGAAAGAGGAGCTAAGGGAGTTTCGATCTCTTTAGAATGGTGGGAATGTCAAGTTCGAGAACAACTTATATGGAACAATAAAGGGTTATGGGATGATAACCAATGGTGATTTCACTATAAGAAAGGTGGCGTACGTTGAAGGGCTACAGCATAACCTCATCAGTGTATCTCACCTTGTTGGAGGTACCGGTCTTAAAGTTTCATTTGATAATGAGGGTTCAGAAATAATTGAGAATAAAACAAAAAAGGTGATTCTCAAATCAGAACGCAAAGGCGAAATGTTTCCTCTCAATCTCAAACCTATAAAA
This sequence comes from Lactuca sativa, assembly GCF_002870075.4. Taxonomy (NCBI): domain Eukaryota; kingdom Viridiplantae; phylum Streptophyta; class Magnoliopsida; order Asterales; family Asteraceae; genus Lactuca; species Lactuca sativa. Next base: position 156,824,251 of record NC_056623.2, on the reverse strand, counting down.
GGAAATCCGACTGTCTGTCTATTATCCAAAGCTCATTCTGACGAAAGCTGGTTGTGGCACCGAAGGCTCTCTCATCTCCACATCAAGCATATCAACAAGCTTGTCACCGGAGGGCATGTTCGTGGTCTTCCATTGCTCAAGTTTGATCAAGAACATTTGTGTGCTGCGTGTGAAATGGGGAAACAGAGTCGTCAAAGTCACCCATCCATTATAAACACTAAAGTTGTTGAACCACTTGAGTTACTTCACATTGACTTGTGTGGTCCATCATCTATCGAAAGCATTGGCGGTAGCAACTATATTCTTGTTATTGTTGATGACTTTTCACGTTTTACATGGGTTTTCTTTCTGAAGCACAAATCTGAGGCCACTCTCAAGCTAAAGATGTTTATTAAGCAGGTTGAAGTGCAACTGAGGAAAGTTGTTCGCAACATCATGATCGACAATGGACTAGAGTTCATGAATAAAGAATTTGAAGTCTTTTTGGCAGAAAAAGGAACCAGTCACAACTTTTTAGCACCCTACACCCCTCAATAAAACGAAATTGTCGAAAGACGAAACCGATCTTTGTGTGAGGCGGCCCGAACCATGGTGAGTTTCGCTTCTATACCTTTATATTTCTAGGCTGATGCTATTGCTGCAGCATGTTTTACACGGAACAGGTCCTATCTCAACAAGCGTTTTTCTCTTACTCCTTATGAGATCATCAACAACAGGAAGCCGAACGTTAAATTCTTCCATGTATTCGGCTCACGATGCTTCATCTTCAACTCTACAGAAAATCGCAACAAGTTCGACGTTAAAGCTGATGAAGGGATTTTTCTGGGATATTCTCTTACTTCAAAAGCATACCGGGTTTTAAATAAGCATTCGAGGAAGATTGAAGAAACGTATTATGTGACTTTTGATGACAGCTACGTCAAGAAGCTGAAGGCCTCTGAAGAAACAGTTGGGGAGATTTTCTATCAAACAGGTCAAGTGACGGCCTCGATTGCAAATTTGTTTGAGCAGTTTGTGGAGTTATTCGATGAACCGGTGAAAGATACTCTCTCGGAAGCCAATGCAGCAAACAACAAAGTTGACCATCTGAAGCAAACCGTCGAAGATGCTGCCAAACGAATGGGTGAAGGAGAACCAGTTCCAAATGAACCTCCTCAGCACGACGCTTCAGATGAGTGGGAGAATTCATCTTCTTCAAAACAGCCAAGCTCACAAGTTGAGGGGAAGAACTCTTCTCCAGCTGCACCCGAAAGCTCTACTGCACCCGAAGGAACTGTAGCACCCGAAAGCTCAAAATCACCAGAAAGCTCTGAACCACCCAAAAGCTCAACACCACCCGAAAGTCCTGTAGCACCGGAAAGTCAAGATACACCTAAAAGCGCATCAGTCAAGGGGGAGAATGTCGATGTCTTTTACGACGATGATAGCCAATCTGAATTAGAAGAAATGGTGAATGTTGAATTGGATCCATCCTATGATCCAAATTACCCTCCTCTTGTTAAATGGACCAGAGATCATCCTGTTTCATAGGTAGTGGGTAATGTCTCTGAAAAGGTCCTGACCCGATCTCAACTGAAGGCAAAGCAAACATCTCTATTCTCAAAAGTAGAGTTCTGCATGTTTAACTCTTTCATCTCAAAAGTTGAACCGAAGACAGTAAATACCGCTCTTGATCACTCTGACTGGGTTCAAGCTATGCAAGATGAACTCAACGAGTTCGAAAGAAATAAGTTTTGGCGACTCATCCCCACTCCTAAAGACGCCTCAATTGTTGTTTTCAAATGGGTCTTCAGAAATAAAATGGACAAGGACGGTAATGTGATTAGAAACAAAGCTCGTCTAGTGGTGAAAGGATACTGCCAGGAGGAAGGAATTGATTATGAGGAAACTTTCGCTCCAGTAGCGAGGCTGGAATCTGTTCGAATATTTCTGACCTACGCTGCACACAAGAACTTTGAGGTCTACCAAATGGACGTAAAGTGTGCATTTCTGAATGGAGAACATGAAGAAACCGTCTACGTGGAGCAACCTCCAGGCTTTGTTAATCAATAGTACCCTAATCACTGCTATATTCTGGACAAAGCGGTTTACGGTCTGAAACAAGCACCTAGGGCATGGTATGAAACGCTAACCAAGTTTTTAAAGATGTCAAAATTCAAACAAGGTTCGGTTGACCCAACCTTCTTTCGTAAAAAAGGAAGCTAACCACCTTATGATTGTTCAAATCTATGTCGATCATATCATCTTTGGCTCAACGAATCCTAGCTTAACGGCTGAATTCAGAAAGCTGATGGAGACTAAATTTGAAATGAGCTCAATAGGTCCAATTAACTTTTTCCTTGGTTTAAATATTAGACAGGGACCCGAAGGCATCTTTATCAACCAGGAAGCCAACACCAAGACTCTCCTTGCTAAATTCAGCATGATGGGAGACTCAAAGGTTAAAGTTCCAATGGCGTTCGACACCAAGCTCACTCCATCCTTGGATAAGCCAGCAGTCGATATTACGCTATATTGCCAGATGATCGGTTCTTTAATGTACCTTACTGCTAGCAGGCCTGATATAATGTTTTCTATCTGTTACTGTGCTAGATTTCAGGCGAATCCTCGTGAACCTCATATGCTTGCAGTGAAGAACATACTCCGGTATCTGAAACGAACTACCTCTCTCGGCTTATGGTATCCATCAAACTCAGGTTTCTTCGTTCAAGCCTACTCAGATGCAGACCTTGGAGGTTGTGGACTAGACAGGAAAAGCACCACTGGAGGCTGCCAATTCCTTGACGGGAAGTTGGTTAGCTGGCAATCAAAGAAACAGACTTGTGTATCTCTGTCTACAGCTGAAGCAGAATACATCGCAGCTGCCTCCTGTACATCTCAAGTGATTTGGATCCAAAGCCAGCTCTGGGATTATCGACTCAATATGAAAAAGATCCCACTATATTGCAACTCAGAAAGTGTAATTAGGATCTGTCATAACCCAGTGCAACACTCCAAGACTAAGCACATAGCATTGAGGTGTCACTTCATTAAGGATCTTGTGGAAGATGGGAACGTCGAAATTCACTTTGTTCGAACCGCTGATCAACTGGCTGACATCTTCACCAAAGCTCTTCCTGAAGCATCTTTCAACAAAATTCTACAAGGGCTAGGAATGATGGAATCGGAGTCAGTTCCAAAGATTACTTCTCAAGATCAAAAGTTGGAAGCGAAATAGACCGAACGTTCGGGTTCGGGTCTCATGTATGCCGAAATGAACCGAAAGCTCGGGTTCGTGTTTTGTTCTGGTGTACCGAAATGAACCGAACGCTCGGGTTCGGTCGTATCATCTGCTAGTTAAATTATGAACAATCAAGTAAACAAGGGATTTTTTCTATGTTTAATTAAACTTAATAAAGCAAACACAAAACTAGAGTGTAGTTTTAGAGATCAAGATCTTTTCACATAGATTTCAATCTCACATTTAGGTATGGTGGATCCCAATAAAGTGCAATTAATAATAGTTATTATCTACGGATTTATTGTGTAATAGTTATGTTGACCAGATTTAGTAAATTGTACAATTATAAAGACAATTAACACAAGAATCATGCAATTATTTATCTAAATAATTATAATTAAGTTCATAATGTTTTGTGAAGTTTAATTTCTAATTAAATTCCAATTTAAAATATATTAAATGAACATATTTATTATTTATTATATTTATTTCATAAATAGTATGCTCTTATTTCATATTAATGGAAAGATATATAAATAATAGATAATAGTCGAAAATAGTAAAGGGGTGGATGTAGCAGAGTGGATCAAGGTTGTGGATTTTGTATCCCACATGCATGTGCTCAGTTCATGTCATTCACCCAAATTTATTTTATTAAATAAATTATTCGGTACTAGTAGATTTTATTGTTGAATATGTCACAACTTTCTACTTTTTTTGTTTTATAAGACAAAGAAAGTAATTATATTTTCTATATTCTTTACTACGAAAAAGAAAAACCAAACTATCAATAATTATCCGTATATGCATCCTAAGTAAATAAATGTATTTCTTCATCATTTAAGTTAAGCATACCAAATATGTGGGTGATACAACTAAACAACTCAAAAGGAACTTAAATAATCCATCGTTCTCATAAAGTAACACCAGAATATGATGTTTTTATTGGTAATTCGGTACCCTATATTTAAGGAGGAACACATTCACATAATTTCTCAATACAAACTCCATGGGTAGGAGGTGTACACGGGAAGAAATCACAATCATATTGACTTCTACATGTTTCAACAACACCTTTATTGTCGAAAATTGGGCTTGGAGTTTGGTTTCTACTATCAACATCGAAATTTTTCTGTGATTTTGCAAATTGAACCAGTGAGGCTGCAATAGCACAAATACATGTATACATTATTGTCCATTCTCCAAAAGTTTATGAAACATATAAGGAACATCATAAGCCTAATTTGTGATATATATATATATATATATATATATATATATAGAGAGAGAGAGAGAGAATAACCTATAGTGAACACGAATATGATGAAAAACATAATTTTGAACAAAACATTCATCTTAATTCGTTTTGAGATGGACTTGTGTTATGAACTTTAGTAAATAATCGTATGAAATTTATACAGACGAAATAAATTTATAATGGTAATATTTGTAGAGTTCGAAAGAAAATTTTCTATTAATATATAATGATTAGTTTTTGGTAATTTACAAACATAAAATTTCAATCAAAAGACATTAATTATAGTGAAACTACATTTGCAATTAATAATAAATTATTTCTTCCAAATATAAATTTTACAATTAATCTTAAATGGTAAATTTATAAATTATTGAATAGTAAAAAGATTCATAAGGTCTTTTATTAGTTGTAATTATATTTTGAATCAATTGCATGTATATGTAATAAGACTTGTCTTTGTGTGTGTATATGTGATTTGATGTGCTGTGTGAGCATACCTCAATTAATAAAAATGTAAAATTTATCATTCTCATTGTCACATCCTACAATATTTATTGGCTAATTCTATATGTACCCACCCATTTACTAGGCATACCCCCACATGTGAGTATGTGAATGTGTGTGTATGTGTGTGTGGGACTCTTTATGTAAAGAAGAGGATACATATGGTAGCACCCTGTTCATACTTGGCGAGGAAATAATTTGGTATCATAATACAAAAGAAATTTTACGGTTATAGGTAATGGGTTGTATGCATTACAACATTTCTATGGTGCACATGCAACCCTACTTTCTTTGGATCTAGGTTTTCCTCAAGTTATACATGCAAGTTGATTATTTAAAGCAAAACCTTAATCTAGCATACATAATTTCGAAATTCTAATTCAAATTAGGGTTAGAAGAATACCATTCTTGTTGAATGCATGACCCTAACCTTCAAGAGCTTAGTGCCTCAATTTGTGCACCTCTAATGGACTCACAAACACCACTTGCAACAAGGAAGAACATGAGAGAGAGAGAGAGAGAGGAGAAAGCTTCAAAAATCGGCCATGGTTTAATCAAGGGTTCAAGTGTCCAATTTTAGGAGCATTGGGATTCCTTTTATAGTTGAGGCCCTAAGTAGCACATGGACCAACAAATGGTATGCCTTGGACGAAAACTCTATGGGCTCCCCATAGATTTTCGTCCATCCTATACCAATAGGATCCATTAGCCGAAACTATAACTATTATTGATTTAGATAATCAGTCCCTGTTCTTTAAATCAGTCTCTTTTGCTCACCAAATTAATTCTAAATTAATTTTTGACCAATACTAATTAAATAATATGATTTCTCAATTAATATATTATGTAGTAGTTATTTAATCAAGAAATGAAACGAGATCAGAGTTGCATTGAATTAAGAACACAAAGACTAAAGCTAATCTTCTTTCAACTCATATTATGCTTTCACGATACAAAGAGTTTCACACAGAAGAATAGAAAAAGTTCTATCTAGGTTTAGTATTGTTCCCTATTTATGGGCAAACAGAAAACATACAAAAAATACAAAGGGCTAAGCATTACAGTTTCGAAACATTATGCCTTTGTAATAATGTTACAAACTAACAAAGCTATTCAATGACCTTCAACACCTTACAAAAAATTCGACACTTACAATCTCCCCCTTTGTTACAACTCTTCTCCCTCGAAACGGTGCTAAAAACTTGATTGAATATTTTATATATAAATATTATCATGTGTTAAATTTTAAATTTTAATCTTGCATGCCTAAACTAATACAACCGTCGGTTGACCTAATCGTGTAGCAATATTGTTTTGGTAAGACCAGATGTCGATCTTAAGGAAAATGAGATTACTGCTAATTAAATTATGACCAATAAAATAAACAAGGGACTTTTTCTATGTTTAGTTAAACTTAATAAAACAAACACGAAACTAGAGTGTAGTTTTAGAGATCAAGATCTTTTCACATAGATTTCAATCTCAAAGTCGGGTATGGTGGATTCCAATAAAGTGCAATTAATATTAGTTATTATCTACGGATTTATAGTATAATAGTTATGTTGATCGGATTTAGTAAATTGTACAATTATAAAGACAATTAACACAAGGATCATGTAATTACTATCTAAACAATTATAATTAAGTGCGTAATATGTTTTGAAGTTCAATTTCCAATATAAAATAAATTAAATGATCATTTTTATTATTTACTACAATAATTTGATAAATAGTATGTTATTATTCCATATTAATGGAAAGATATGTAAATAATAGATAATAGTTGACAAAGATAAGGGGTGGATGTAGCCGAGTAGATCTAGGTTGTGGATTTTGTATCCCCCACGCACGTGTTCATTTCATGTCATTCGCCCAAATTTATTTTATTAAATAAATTATTCGCTACTAGTAGATTTTATTATTAAAGATGTGACAACATTCTACTTTTTTAGTTTTGTAAGAAAAAGAAAGTAATTATAATTTCTACTATCAATGTCTAAGTTTGTCTGCAATTTTTCAAATTGAACTGGTGAGGCTGCAATAGCACAAATACATATATACATTATTGTCCATTCTCCAAAAGTTTATGAAACATAAGGAACATCATAAGCCTTATTTGTGTTATATATATATATATATATATATATATATATATATATATATATATATATATATATATATATATATATATATATATATATATATATATATATATATAGTGAAACCGAATATGATGAAAAACATAATTTTCAACAAAACATTCATATTAATTCATTTTGAGATGGACTTATGTTATGAACTTTAGTAAATAATTGTATGAGGTTAATAGAGATGAAGGAAATTTATAATTAATAATATAATAATTACTTATTTCAAACTACCAAATATAAAATATCAATTAGAAGCATTTTTCTAACAAAAACTAACATTTCAATTAGTGATTATATTTTTGGGGTTCGAAAGAAAATTTTCTATTAATACTATAATGATTATTTTTTCGTAATTTACAAACATAAAATTTCAATCAGAAGACAGTTATAGTAAATGTACATTTTCAATTAATAATAAATTATTTTTTCCAAATATAGTTTTTACAATTAATCTTAAATGGTAAATTTATAAATCATTGAATAGAAAAAAGTTTCATAAGATATTTTATTAGTTTTAATTATATTTGGAATCAATTGCATGTATTTGTAATAAGACTTGTCTTTGTGTGTATATATGTGATATGATGTGCTATATGAGCATACCTCAATTAATAAAAATGTAAAATTTATCATTCTCATTGTCACATCCTCCAATATTCATAGGCTAATTCTATATGTACCCACCCATTTACTAGGCATACCCTAATATGAGTATGTGAATGTGTGTGTATGTGTGTGTTCGGCTCTTTATGTAAATAAGGGGGATATATATTATAGCACCCTATTCATATTTGGCGAGTATGTAATTTGGTATCCGAATACAAATTAAATTTTACGGTTATAGCTGATTGGTTCTATGCATTACAACGTTCCTATGGTGTACATGCAACCCTACTTCCTTTGGATATAAGTTTTCCTCAAGTTATACATGTATGTTGATTAACTAAAGCAAAACCTTAATCTAGCATACATAATTTTGAAATTCTAATTCAAATTAGGGTTAGAAGAATACTGTTCTTGTTGAATTCTTGACCTTGACCTTCAAGAGCTTAGTGCCTCAGTTTTTGCACCTCTAATGGAGTCACAAACACCAATAGCGACAATGAATAACAAGAGAGAGAGAGAGAGAGAGAGAGGAGAAAGCTTCAAAAATCCACCAGGGTTTACTCAAGGGTTCAAGTGTCCGATTGTAGGAGCCTTGGGGTGCCTTTTATAGTTGAGGCTTTCCAGGGTTTTTAAATGGAAACCCTAATGCCCTTGTTTAGGCCCTAAGCAACACATGGACCCCCATATGGTAAGCCTTGGACTAAAACTCTATGGGCTCGCCATATATTTTTCGTCCATCCTATACCAATAGGATACATTAGAAGAAACTATCACTATTATTGATTTACATAATCAATCCCCGTTCTTTTAATCAATCTCTTTTGCTCACCAAATTAATTCTAAATTAATTTCTGGCCAATACTAATTAAATAATATGATTTCTCAATTAATATATTATGTAGTAGTTATTTAATCGAGTAATGAAACGAGATCCAAGTTGGATTGAATTAGGAACACAAAGAGTAAATATAATCTAGTTTCAGCTCATATTATGCTTTCACGATACAAAGAGTTTCCGACAGAAGAATAGCAAAAGTTCTATCTAGCTTTAGTATCGTTCCATATTTATAGGAAAACAGAAAGCATACAAAAAATACAAAGGAATAAGCATTACAATTTCGTAACAATATGCCTTTGTAATAATGTTACAAACTAATGAAGCTACTCGATGACCTTCGACACATTACAAAAAAATTCGACACTTACAATCTCCCCCTTTGTAAGCAGTGTCGAAATCAGGTCATCAGCACTTAAGCAACCATATGCATTGATCTTCTTATCTCTAAATACCAATTCATTACTGTCTTCAATTCAACCTTATCTCCTTCATTGGTTTTCTTACAATTGCTCATACGAACAATTAAGTTCGTATACTGTGCAGTTGTGTATCATTCAACATCACATGCTTGAAATAAAAATTTCGTTGCTTTTCCCTTCTTACTTTTTCCAATGAAAACAATCCCCATGGGCTTCAAGCAGATTTCTCCATCAACATATTCTTTTAAATAAACTTGGCTCTTCAATAGCGATTGAGGCACTATAGTTTCTTTTCCCATTGTCAAAGCGCATTCGACGTCTGTCAATGCTAGACAATCATAGTAATTGTCTATGAAAAGTTTGATATGAGCCAAACCCAAACAACAATCATCTTTATTAGTTCCTTGGAGTTTTGAAGCATCAGTGCCTTTCAGAATCTTTGCAAATTGAATCATGTCATTCAAGTTCATTGATGGAAAGTCAGCAATTGAGAAGTTGAAAGTAACATTGTTAACTCTCACAACATGATATCAAAAGTTTTAGAGAACATTTTTGAAGAGCACATCCTTAGTAATACTCAGCACTCGACTTATCTTCACAAGAGACCAAACTTCATCTTGTTCCTTTCCCAACATAGCATGGAATCTCAGCTTCAACTGAGTAAACTCTTATTTATTCTCGAACTTGTCAACGATTTGATATTCTACTGTAAGAAACATCATCTCATTGATTAGAAAATCCAGCTGATTCATGCCAGTGTTCTCAGTATCATAGCTCTTTCTCGGTTTCTTCGCAAACTCATGCATCTCATTATATGCAACCCTTGCTTCAATGTTTTCATAACTGTGTAATTTCCTTGGATCACCTTTGTTCAAAGTATGAGGATCATTTTGTCTAAGCCTCAAAATACTTTGAATTTGTTGCTGCTTTTCCATTTCAGCTTTAATGGCAGCCTTCTTATCATCTTTCGAAGGTTCAGTACTGACACCTTTTCCCTTCCCTTTGTTTGCTTCAGTAGAAGGTTTCGAAGAACTTGAACTCACACCATTACCAGAAGAACCAATAACAATCCCTTTAACAATAGGTCTTGTTGTTGTTGTTGTTGTTGCCATTTCAAGTCAAAACCCAAAAGTATTGGTGGTTCTTATGAAGATGTTTTTGGATCGTTGAAGAACATGAAGAACACGAAGAACGAGTTATACATCATGCATAGTGGGTGGTACGATGTTCAAATTGGAGATTTTCTCGTTCCAACAAAAGAACCAAGATCTTCTAAATTTGATTCGTTCATTGAAAATGGAACTCGAATTGTCAAAAAGGTATCTCAAATTCTCAAATGGATTCCAAAACATCCGTGATTTCGATTCGTATTTTACGTTTTTCATTTTTGATCGATTTGCTTTATTGGATCAAATCCATTTCAACCCCATTGTTGATCCAATTATTTTTGTTTAGATCAAAACCAAAACCATATTTTCATATTTCTTTTAAATATCAAAATCAAAATTTTTTTTTTGTTGTTTGAAAATGTGACTGTTTATCTATTGAAGCTCAACCTACAACACATTTTCGTTACTATTCATGCTATCTTTAAGCCCAAAATGTGTTTAATTCATCACATTTGATTTAGCCCAATCACTTTTTTTAAAATTATCTGATTTGTTTGAGTAAATCTGAAAGTAATATGATTCTCTAAATATCTTGTTCGCCAGTCGACATATACATAAGCATATCTTACTTGTACCTTCAGCTCATCATCTTCATAATCAATTGCTCTTGATTTCCTAGTCGCGTTTTCTCAATTTTTTTTCATTTCCCCGATCGATGTTTAATACTAGTATGAAAATGAATTTCGATTTCATGTGATTTGGAACATGATGAAATCGATTTCATACAAGTTCAAGTGAAGAAATGGTCAAAATTGATGCTTGATTTTGATGAACTTGTACAAATAACACATGAATGTGATGATGAACTATTGGATAATCATGTTTTGATCCAAAATTTGGTGGTTGAATCATCAATTTGCTTTTTGTTCATCATTGACTTCGAAAAGTCAAACAAAGAAAAAAGTCAAACATGATTTTTAAGAGGTGAATCGCTGAATTGGTAGAAGAAATAAGGTCATACAAGTTGTTTTGAGGCTATGAGGGTAGAAATCAAGTTTAATTTCGGTTTTAATTTCAAACTTGGATGTGTTGTGATCTTGATGATGAAGACTGTGATGTTTGACACTTGTGAGATGATTTGGAAATTGAAGATTGTTTTTTGGATAATGGGTTGATTTCTAATGTCGATCAATGCATAGGGAACAATCGAGTCTTTTAGTAGTTCAAGATGTTGTGTGGAAATCAAATGTATTTGGATTTTATTGGGAAGAAGATACCAATATTCAAAGATTGAGTTTGGTTTAATATTGATAAACTGGAAAACGAATTGGAAGTTCAAATGAATTTTGTTGTGAGTATTGATTGGTCGATACTATGGTTGAAAACGAAGGGTTGACATTTGATTTTTGGGGAACCTGTGATGAAAAAGAGAAGAGCGGCAGGTCCTTGTGTTGGTGGATGTCGAAAATAGACTGTTGATTTTGAAAATTATCGACCGGACGAATTCTATTTTGATGACAGTTCTTGAATGAAAAGCAATGGCTGTTGATTTTGTAGATGTTTTTTGATATCGACTGATGAGAAGGAATGGAAGACTTGAAGTCGAACATTGGTTTGTCGACAATGAAGGATGAAGGGTCTGATGTTGATTTTGGGTTGTATGTCGAACTCGATTTGAGTTAGATAACTGAATTCGATTTTGGTGTCTCACAAGGGAAGAACGAACGCGGTGTTTGGCTTATTACAAAAGTCATTTTTGGAAAAGTTGCAAAAGTCAGGTTTTCTTAACTTTTCGAAAAAGTTCATTTTTCTTATATCCAAAATCCAAAAGTAGTTTTTAAAATGCATTTTCCAAACATTTTTTTTTACCTTCTATCTTTTTTCTAAAAAATGACTTTTGGCGTCTAAAAAGATAAGCCACACACCCCCGAAGTCTAAGCATAAATTTTGCTTTTGTTTTCAAGTAGGAAGAGATGGTGTCGAATTGATTTCTAGTCCAGATTTCTTTGTTTTGATGTCGAGTGGTGTTTGCAATCGATATGCGAAGCCACGGTCAAGAAGCATGGTTCGATAGTCGAAGGGTTGATTGTTGCTTCGATTAACCAATGGTCGATGGAATTGTTGACGAAGTCTAGAAGACGCTTCGAGTGATGAATTCTTCCACCTAAAAGTGAAGCTTGTTGATTTCGTTACCTGGGTAACGAATTGGGAAGAAGATAATAAAAAGTTTAGAAACTTACCATTAATATTTCGAAGACATGGCAGTTTAAACTCATTTCTAAAAAAGGACCTAATTTCGATAGTTTGAAGAATTGTGATGAAGTTTCGAAGTGAGTCCCTTCAGTTTTGAAATTTTAGCAGCAAATACCCAACTTCAAAATTGGGATAACAAAGCTGAGAAATTGAAGATTTTAAATGTTTAGTCCCTACAGTTTGTGCGAATTTACACTTTATGTCCTGTTTCGAAAATGGGATAGAGTTTCACATCTTAAGTTGTTTTGGCGCAATGGGTCCCTTCAAAATTCAGAAAGTGACAGTTTTTACCCGGATTTTGAAAAATATTGCAACTCTCACCCAAAAGTCGAAAATTTTAACAAATTGGAAATTTTTTCGAGGCTTTTTTCGTGATTGTTTTTCCATGCAAGATTTTCAAGGTTTCATTTTTGGCACACATCAAGGGGGAGTATTAAGAAAATTAATCCTCGGACACTTCTCACCCTTAATGGGTTTATAATAATTTTTTTATTATAAAAAGGTGGAGAATGAAAAGTGGGTATTCGAAGCTTCGGGTATTCATTTGCGGATTTGAAGACTGATATCATTTTGAGGGGGAGTTTGGTCTTGATCGTCCGAGCTCGTTGGATATTGAAGTCGGGACATCCAATCCATACTTTGAGGGGGAGAACGTTAAGGTGCAAAGTCATGCTTGGATATATTTGGGCTTTATCCACTTGTATTGTGTAAATGAGTTGTCTTTCCTATAAATAGGAAGAGAGTGACACTCATTAATGAAATGAATAATTTTGAGAGCATTAGTTTAGAGAGAGAATAATTGCAAAACCCATTTTGTACTCTTTCTATCAATACTAACGAGAGCTAAACCCAGATTTATTTACTCTCGTGTGTTCATGTGCATGATTTGAATGATGATTCACTAGATCTTTCTTACACCGCACATGTCATCATAATCAACACCACTACAGTGAGGAGCCATGATCATAGCAACTCAAGTGTACGATTCGGTTATCTTTAGTCAGAGGTGAATCTTCTTACCACCTTAGTGGGTTGAAGGCACCAAGGACGACCCACTTTATTGTATCTGTAGAATGCATTCCACTGTATGGCTTTTACTATTGTGATTATATGATATATGCATGGAGTCAATCTGGGTTCAGAGACATTATCGGCTTGGGGTTAATACTGACGTTGTTGTTGATGTGGGCCCGACACAACCAATTATTGTTAATTGGGATTAATACAGAGGAGAGGGTTGATACGGACCTGACACTTCCTCCTACTGTTATATTATGTATGATGTATGTGGTATTTTGGAGAAGCTCACTAAGCTTTGTGCTTACAGTTATGTTTTAGTTTCAGGTAATTCAAGTACTAAAGGGAAGGGCCTAACATGATGGCGCAACATCCACACCCTCACGATTTATGCATTTATGATTTCTTTTACTCTGATATTTTATGATACTATGTATTTGGATGGTTTTGAAACATGTGATGTTTCGGCTTGATGAACTCAAAAATGAAATTTGTACTTATGGTTTACGGGAGGTTACAAGTTAGTATCAGAGCCTTGGTTTGAGGGATTCGGGCACACTTTCGGGTATGTCAGGACTCAAATTAAGGGAATGATAATCTTTTCAAAAGGAAATTTTATTTCTAAAAAGATTTCACCAAGTAAAAAGGGGGTGCGATGTGTGAAAGTAGTTGAGCTCAAGTAAGTAATTCCCAAAATACCCATACTTATGTGTTATGATTAACATATCTGATATTCGAATTTATGCTAGGATAGGAATAAGATTATCCATCGGAATCATATGATTGGATTGTTTAATTTGTGTGATGCCTTATTACTTAGGGGATTTAGATGCTATATGCTGCTTGGAATTTATATCGGATCAGTTAATTGCTAAGTGCATGCTTTAAAAGCAGTATACGATTAGGATTATATAGCCTTAGAATGGTTGATTTGGCCTTATCTCCTATTCCTTGTTTGGTTGTGGACTTAGGGTAGAATCATTATTTGATAGTCTATGTGATCCCATTTTGGGTATAACTTGCATGCATAAGGAAACCAACAGTGTTGTTTGAGATTCTTTGTATGATAGAGTTAGTATTGATTCAAAATTACTTGGAGAGTCTAGGTAATGCTATGTTATAATATGTATATTGTTTAGCATATGATTGGTGTATATATGTATGTAAAGTCCAAATAAAGGATCTTACCAGAGATCAATAACAAACACAATCACACAAAGCAAAAATAGAGACGAAAAGAGAATAAACCAAGCTTGCACACGTTTTATATCAATAAACGTCTGGTACAACTCGATGGAAAACCGTGAACACTAAAGGCATCAACAACTACACAACGTCTGACTAACCCTCTATATATATAGGGACCATGACCAAGACGAGTTTACGGCCGTAAGGTGTTTACAGTCGTAAACTCATTACAACCGTAAACCAAACAAAAACTTGCTACTAACACACTCCCTATCATTACATTGTAAAGCCTAGACCAAACAACTAAATTGGACCTTTCAATCTCCCCCTTGGTTTGGACTAGCTCAAGGTTAACCTTTATTGACTATCGTGACGTCCGCTTGCCCCATTGCTCCATTCCACATTCGTTTGGTAAGAATCTCAGCAACCATAGTTGTATACACCTTCGCAGCATCTTCAAAAGCATCCTCAACAACCAAAATCTGATAGTTGCTTAAGTGATGAATATCCCATTTTCGAAATTGCAACAAATCTCTTTGGTCATAGAGTTGAATACACCCATTCTTGAGCTTGATGACCGCAACGGAAGTAACTTTATCAATGTCCCAACACTCCATAGAACTTAGAGATCCATCTTGATAATGTTGAAGAATAGGGAACTGTTTAACTTGGTTGGTTGCAGGCCACATCACGACTTGCAAAGGCTTATTAGTTTCATGATCAAGGACATCAGGATGCTCTTCTATGATAGACTCAGCAGTTTTCATGGATGGAAACCCTTTCTTGACTTGATCTGCAAGGAAATGCTTAAACTGAGTCGCCTGAGGATTGTTTGTTAAATTGGAGAAAGGAGCTCGAGATAAATCAGTCAGATCGACTCTAGTCCATGAACTGAAGTCATGACTATCTCTATAAAGTTCAAAATTGCCACTTTTCTTTAACACTATCCACATGTTGAGACGAGCATGAAATCCCCACGAAGAAATCCCTGACCTATCACTCAAAGTGTCTCTGAATCGAACAACTTCAAGATCAGTCATTGTAATCGCAGGTTCATCCCAAGAAGCATTCTGATAACAGTTTCTTTTGAATAGCAATTGCCCTTTCTTAGCTGCTTCCTCTTGTGATTCGTGGATGGTTGCAGAAACATGAGGAGCTTGAGGAGGCTCATCTTCAACATGATTAACAGCTCCTGATGTTTGACCAGTTGGCAAAGAGACTGGAAAAGCTTGAACATGAAGATTAATCTTATATGCATCACCTGACGTCTGGTATTTATCACCAAGATCTTCCTCAAGTTTTCTTTTCAACTTAAAATAGCATGAAGTCAATAGATTGAAGTGATTTTGGAGATCAGAAATCTGTTTTGACTTTATCTCTTTATCCTTTGTAAGATCAGCTACTTGCACGCCAAGGTTTGAATTATCAGACTGAATCTCAGACACTTGAACACTAAGTTTTAAATTTTTAGCTCGAAGTTCTGACACTTGAATATCAAGCGCAATGTTTTTCTGACTCAACATCGATATCTCCTTTTGTAGCCTGAGACAATTGAGTTCTCTTCTCCATAACCACCATCCCCTATAGCAATACCTTTATCGCAAGGAGATGACATTAGGAGTTGCTCCTCAGCCATATGCATAGCCAATATTATAGAGGCTTCATCACGATCAGATTGAGGAGGAGTAAACCCTGGCGGAATAGAGGAACCACCAACCTCAAAAGTAGTGCCTGGACCCACAGAAAAGAGTTTGGTTATGGTAAGACTTTGAGTAGTAGTAGTAGTAGGTGGTACTGGAAGGTCGCTAACGAGACTTGCAATTACATCCCTCTGCCTTGGATCCCTTCTTTGTCTTTTCAACGGGGGTTAATCAGATTGTGTCGTTGCAAAATCACTCACAAATGGCTCTGAGGTAGGAGGAACATAAAAAGGAGGGGAACATCCCATAACCGTCTCCATTGGAATGGAAACACTTGCCATTTGACCTGAAGTAGGGGTTGCAGTTTCAAAAACTTCATTCGACTCCCTTGTCTCAGTAATTGGAAGAACAACATCATCAACATTGTTAAAGATAGTGTCAAGATTCTCATTTGAAACCAAGTTAGAACTGCTAGCTAGAGAAGCTGTAATGTCATCATGATCAAAACCAAAGAGATCAAGATCATCAAACGAATCATTGTTGTTGCCATCAACATTTTCTGCAAACTCCACGTGTATTCTTGAATCATCGCCTTGAGCAAGATTAGACATTTCTCCATGTTCCTCAGCCACATGTGCGTCAGGGGTAGGAGTATATTCCTTCTCAGTACTTTCATCCTTAGATACATCAATAACAATGTTGTTTGGAGTTGACTTCTCAAAAGATGTTGGCTTAGAGGAGGTCTGTTCAGATGAACCATCAGATTTTGTAGGCTCATCTTGCTCAATGAACTTTCCAAGCTTTTCGAGCGGATAATTTCCTTGAAAAATAAACTTTCCTTTTCGATTCTGTTTGATGAGTCCTACAGTGTGTGGACCAATGATTTCATATCTAGAACATCACCTTCCTTTCACACATCCGGAAATTGAGTCTCGATGAACAGGTGACTGAATCTAGGATACAACAAGAAGGTATCCCGAGTTGAGGCTCGAATGTTGACAACAAAATCCTCCAAAATGAATCTCGAGAAATTGAACTTTATTCTTGCGGCGAGAGAGACAGTGGCACTAGTATTCCTTTCAGAAATCTCATCTGCTCCCTATCTCCTCCCTAACAATCTCCAGTACGGATGTAAAAGTTTCTTCAATGTTGGTGGTGAAGTGCCTTCATAACTCATTCTCCTCAGAATTCTTTGAGTGTCTTCAATTCCAATCTCTGTGGGGTAATTAGGTTGATCATCAATCAGCAGCGTCTCTCTGATAAATCTTTCATTAATCACAATTTCACGACCTTGAACTGTAGCTTTAACAGTAAAGTGACCGACATCACTCATATCCATGCTTGTAGTCGCCCAAAATTCTCTGAGTAAGTTCTGATAGACAACATGATTTGCTGTAATAGCAAACGCCAAACAGCACTCCTGAAGTCCGTGAATCATTGATCGGAGATCTGAATGAACAGCTGGAGGATCCGCAAGGACAATAGCGTGATTGTGCATATCCGCAAATTTCAGGTTTGCCATTCTCCTGCACTCAACCATACTAAGTAAGACACAAAAACATGCCAAACGAACAGCTAAAATATTTAATTAATTTTTTTAATTTTGATCCATAAAATAATATTAATTATTTTTATTTAAAAATTTGGGTCAAAAATAAAAGGAATATTCATTTAAGTTAAATTCAAGTTTGGCAGTCAACACATGTTCACGGTCAACAGTAGTTCATGGCCCAAGAACAGGGTTTACGGCCGTAGAACTGTGTTTATGGCCGATGAACACGAAATTCGATCAAACCATGAAAAATGCATTTAATTAAGAGTGTACGGTCCCAAAATAACACAATAATCAATCGAGGTTTGCGGCCGTAAGCAATTCGCGATCAAATAGGTGTTTACGACTCAAGAACAGGGTTTGCGGCCCAAGCCTGCGGCCGTAAACTCCGTCGCACTGCTTTTTCTCGATTTCTGCTCAAATGGCACGGTGAATCACACAATAAACTACACATTTCTGATCTAGAACTCATTACATTCGAGATTAAAGGACTGGATTTGCAAGATTTGACAAATTATTTTTGATGAGAAAGAGAGAGAGAGAGAGAATCAGAGGTTTGCGGCCGGAATCTTGAAAATGAAGGAGATTCCGGCGGTAAACTCCTTTTATACCATTTTTACCATTTACTTGATAACTATACAGTATTGAGCAGGGTCCAACACAGTCAAAAAATTTTAAAAACAATTCTTTTTGAGGATTTTTACTAAAGTAAAATTAAAATTAAATTAAATTAAAAATAAAATTAAAATGAAATTAAAAATTTAATTATGTACAATAACCTAAAAATAATAATAATAAAATATAAAACTTATTAATTTTAACAGCTAAAGATTGAAACAAAATTAACTAAAAATAAAAAATAAAAAAATAAAAATAAAATAATTTAGCTTTAACTAAAACATATTCTCAAAAATTTAACTACTATGACCGAACTTATGACGCTGGGATCAAAGTTGTTGGACAATCTTATTCCACTTGTCGGTACCCTTATTTTCACATCTTCGTCTGATCGATCGCCAGTATTGTGGTCCACTTAAACATGAAAAATTTGCGACAATTTTGGACAGTTTACCAATGACATGACATATGCATATACCTAATTGTAATTTTATCATCATGATTGACCCTAATTCTTAAATATATTTTTCTTAAGACCATTTAATTGACTACAACCAGGGATATTGTTGCCCACCTAAATAAAGCAGCGAAATCTACAGACAATATGTATGTGTTCAATTTTAAGTGTACTAGAACGTGTTTTCCGCTTCCTGATATGCCCCAGCCATCAAGAACTTCCAGAGTACTCCTTACACCGGGTGAGCAGACAATCATTCAGAGAGAGTATAGATTCAAAATTCTATTACTTATTGTTTCAGAGTGGTTGAGAAGTAGAAGGTTGCATATGCTGTGTACCAAGTCGGATTGGAAGTCACGTAAAGGAGACATCATATGGCTAACAAATGAGATGAATTTCATATATATAGCCTGCAGAGAAATAGAGTTGCATATGTTGAGTACCAGGTCGGATTGGAAGTCACGCAAAGGAGACAACATATGACTAGCAGACAGAAAGAAGGAAAATGATTTTCTACAGACCTAATTTATCGGAATTTATCAGTCGCCCCATCCAACCGGAATTAAGGGCAGAATTCGCACATCGAGGAAAAGTGAAACCACAGTTCTAGATACGAGTTATTTAATGTGACCGCTAGATTCCCATGTATATTACCCTACTCAACCTATCCGAGCGTCGTGACATCAGGTTAAACGGATCTAACTAGGACAAAATTTGTCAAGTCCTTAAATTCATTAGGTTCAACTCTCCCTAGTCAAGTCCATTTAAAATATTTCGTGCCTACCAGCGCATCGAACACAGATCGTAGACAATTCAACTTAGGTACGTTATGTCGATTCAGATTGCCCGTTATCACTTGCTAATTTCATTTCGCGTCACAATACCTACAAACAAAACCATCAGCAATGATTTTAATTTTCTGGTTTTTTTAATGTTTTTGGATTTTTGAATTTTTATTTTTTTGGATTTTTGATTATTTCTCCCCCTAAATTTGTGCATGGGTGAGAATAAAAGTAAAAGAAAAAGAAATGCGCAAATTTAATCTATCCTAAGGAAATTAAAATAAAAAAAAATAAAATAAAAGTTGAAAATTGAGTTGAAGAAAAGAAAAAAAAAACAAAAAAAACTTAATCCTCAAAACGAATCATTTTCAGAAAGCCTACAAGCACATCGAAGCGACCTTTGTTAAATGGCTTGTGAACAAATTCGCCACATTATTATCAGTGTGGACCGGTTCCAGCTGGATTAGCGAACGTTCATAACAGTCTCTGATGAAATGAATTTTAATGTCGATGTGCTTGGTTTTAGAGTGTTGGACTGGGTTTTTGGCAATTTGGATATCAGCTTCATTATCACAATAAATAGGGGTTTCTAGATAATTGAAACTGTAGTCCGATAGCTGATGTTGGATCCAGATAACTTGAGAGCAGCAAGCCGATGCAGCAACATATTCCGCCTCCGCTGTGGAAGTTGAGACAGTGTGTTGCTTCTTGCATTGCCATGAAACTAGTCTCTCACCTAGGTATTGACATCCTCCTGAGGTTGATTTCATGTCAAGCTCACAGCCTCCATAATTACTATCAGCAAAAGAATAAAGATCAAATTCAGAATTCTTCGGATACCAAAGACCCAATTTTGGGCTCCCTTTGATATACCGAAAAATTCTTTTGACAGCAATAAGATGTGAAAGTTTACGATTAGCCTAATAACGTGCGCATTGACAAACTGCAAACTTGATATCCGGTCGGCTTGCAGTAAGATATATCAGCGATCCGATCATCGATCGATAGTGAGTCTGATCCACGGATTCGCGTTCAGGATCTGGAGTCAGAAGAGGTCGTTCAGCTGAAACAACCCAAAAATACGTCCCAAAAATTTCGATTTTTATTATAACAAAAACCACGAAACTGAGTATCACATAATAAGACCATACATTGCGTATTTCAAAAACCATAATAAAATACTGTGAGAAAAACTGTATCACAACTGTATCCAAACATATCAAGAAACTGAATCAACTCCCAGGACAAAACTGAAGCTGTGGTGTGTGCGATGCCATCATCCCGAGCTCTTCCCTTTGCTTGCGGAAGTACCTGAAAGCAAAACTAAAACTGTAAGCACGAAGCTTAGTGAGCTCCCCCAAACTACTACATACCATACAATACATATAAAGCACGTACTGGGCCTTGCCCACTGACTGGGACCCCGTCCCCTGCATCGGACCGAAGTCCGGACTAACTATCTGGGACACCGTCCCCTGCATCGGACCGAAGTCCGAAAACTGACTGGGACCCCGTCCCTACATCGGACCGAAGTCCGAAACCGACTGGGACCCCGTCCCCTACATCGGGCCGAAGTCCGAAACTGACTGGGACCCCGTCCCCTGCATTGGACCAAAGTCCGGACTAACTGAACACAACATAGCATAACATATCAACTAGCATAAACACATAAATCCTGTCTGAGCCACGGAGGCGTCAAACCTACTAACTACTGTATTAGACCGAAGTCCAGAAACTACTGCTAACTGAACGGGCCGGCATTGCGGCCTTAGACCCGTTCCGGAAACTCACCTCGTGAACTGGCTGTTGTGTGTATGGCTCTGGAAGCTAACTGCTGTAGCTCCGGTATCTCCCCGGCTACAAATCCATAAACACACTCAATCAGATGCTAATCACTGCATTGGATAAAATGACTCTTTTACCCCTGGTCAAAGTCAACTCTCCCGGTCAAAGTCAACTTACAGTTGACCTGACTCGCCGAGTTGGGCCGCCAACTCGCCGAGTCCCTAGTCTCACTTCTCAACCCTACTCGTGGCTACTCGTCGAGCACGACATCGACTCGGCGAGTACCCTCTTGATTCAAAAGCTCAGGCAATCTGCATCCGACTCGTCGAGTCATATGAACAACTCGACGAGTTGTTCTTCGATCTAAGAAGATGGTCTTGGACTCGAGTTGTATGAACAACTCGTCGAGTCCCTCCATTACTGAGTCTAACCTCCGACTCATTGAGTCCATCCTACTACTCACTAGCCTCCACTCGGAATCACTCAAAGGGTAAAGATCGGGGACTCGCGACCCGACTCGCCGAGTCCGAAGAACGACTCATCGAGTTACATGCATGCAGATCCTAAAAACTCGATTCTGATCAAAACCACCACATACAAAATATAGATCTGAGTTCCTAAGGCTGATTTACCACGTAAAGTTTCCAACTTTACGTGTACATACACATGAAAAAGGAGATAAAGGCTAAAAAGGCACTTAGAAGAGTAGATCTAGGGTTATCATGAAAAATGGCTCCATAAAGTTGATAGATCTACGATTTTGGAACTGAAACATGGCTAGATCCAAAGGCTAATCAATCTAATGTGATCTCTCTACTAAGAACAAGCTAAGGAATGGCAAAAAGAGGCTAAATATGCTTGTTAAAGAGAAATCAATCATTGAAACAGCACGAATTCGGTTAATACATCAATAAACTCTTAAATGGGTGCAAGACCTTGGATCTTCTTCTTCTCCTTTGGATCTAGCCTCCTTCTTCTCTTCAAAACTTCAAGATTCACACAAGAAATGCTAAATTACTCAAGGAAATGATTAGGGTTTGCTAAATGATGCTCTGAGGGTGAAGGGGACGAGTTTGGGGGCTCATAAGGTGGTTTAAATAGGGTGCAACCCGGGGATTTATGGTTTCTACCTGGTAGGCAGACTCGCCGAGTCCCGAATATGGACTCGTCGAGTCGCCGACTAAAACATGCTCGGAAACTCGACCCTACTCGACGACTCAGGCCATAGACTAGCCGAGTCCCTCAAGAAAACTTGTAAATAAAAGCCACGGAAACAACATACCAGAGATGGGGCGTTACAATTCTCCCCCACTTGCCTCAGACTTCGTCCTCGAAGTCTGCTACGGCTTAATCTACAAATAACTCTGGGTAGTGCTCTCTCATTTCCTCCTCAGCCTCCGACATCCACTTAGACCCCTTTCGGTGCTGCCAGTGCACCTTCACTAACTGAAGTGCCTTGTTCCTCAAGGTCTTTGTCTTCTGGTCTAGAATCGCGGCCGGCCTCTCAATATAATTCAGGCTGCTATCAGCCTGAATATCCTCTAGGGGAACAACTGCTGACTCATCCACCAAACACTTCCTCAACTGAGACACATGGAAAGTGTTGTGGATCTAGCTAAGCTCTACTTGAAGGTCCAACCGATAAGCAACCCGACCCACTCGGGCCAAAACCCTGAAAGGACCAATGAACCTGGGGCCTAGCGTGCCCCTTTTCCTAAACCTGATGACACCCTTCCAGGGTGTGACCTTCAGAAGGACCATCTCGCCTACCTGGAACTCCAAGTCTGAACGCCTCCTATCGGCGTAGCTCTTCTGCCGACTCTGCGCAGTCTGCAGTCTACTACGGACCTGCTGAATCAACTCGGTCGTCTTGAGCACCACCTCTGTGCTCCCAACGACCCACTGACCAACCTCGCCCCAACAAATCGGGCTCCTACACTTCCTCCCATAAAGCATCTCAAAGGGAGGTCGGTCAATGCTCGCATGATAATTGTTGTTATACAAAAATTCCGCTAACGGAAGATACGTATCCTAACTGCCACCAAAGTCTAGAACATATGCCCTGAGCATGTCCTCAAGAGTCTGAATCGTCCTCTCGCTCTGCCCGTCCGTCTGAGGGTGGAAAGCGGTGCTGAAATGGAGATGAGTACCCATCTCGTCATGAAACCACTTCCAGAATCTGGATGTAAAACGGACATCTCGGTCTGACACCACCGATACCGGCACTCCATGACGTGCCACGGTCTCACGCACATAGATATCGGCTATCTTTTCTGCCGATATACACTCCTGGATCAGGATAAAATGAGCACTCTTCGTCAACCGATCCACTACTACCCATATCGAATCTACCCCTCGTGCGGTCCTGGGAAGCTTGGTGACAAAATCCATGGTGATGTCCTCCCATTTCCATACGGGAATATCTAATGGCTGCATCTTGCCATGAGGCATCTGGTGCTCCGCCTTGACCTTCCTGCAGGTCAGGAACCTCTCAACATACCAGGCGACATCCCGTTTCATGCAGGGCCACCAATAATCGGGTCGAAGATCTCTATACATCTTCGTCGCCCTTGGGTGGATAGTAAATCGAGACTTATGAGCCTCGTCCATCAACACCTGCCGTACCCCACCCCAGTACGATACCCACACTCTCCCATGAAGCGTCATCAATCCCCAACTTTAATAATCAAACGAAGCTACTCGGCCCACTATCCTCTCACACTTTTGCCTCTCCTCCTTGAGGCCCTCAACCTGAGCCTCCCTGATCCGTTCTAACAACGGAGTAATCACTGTCATCCTCAAACACAAATCTCTGCTAGGGGCTGCCGACACCTTGCGGCTTAGGGCGTCGGCCACCACGTTGGCCTTCCCTGGATGGTAAAGGATCTCACAATCATAATCCTTCAGCACATCCAATCACCTCCTCTGCCTTATGTTCAGACTCGGCTGATTCATAAGGTACCTCAAACTCTTGTGATCCGTGTAGATAGTACAACGGACCCAATAAAGATAATGTCTCCAAATCTTGAGGGCAAACACAACCACCCCCAGCTCTAAATCATGGGTAGGATAGTTAGCCTCGTGAGGCTTCAACTGCCTCGAGGCGTAAGCTATCACATGGCCTCGCTGCATCAACACTGCTCCCATACATGTGATTGTGACATCACAGTAGACTACAAAGTCCTCTACTCCCTCTGGCAAGGTAAGGATCGGAGCCTCGCACAATCTCTGTCTGAGGGTCTCGAACGTTGCCTGCTGCTCAGGCCCCCAACGAAATACCACCGAATTCTTGGTCAGTCGGGTGAGTGGCAATGCTATCTTGGAGAAATCCTGAATGAACCTTCGGTAATACCCTGCCAACCCTAGGAAGCTCCAAATCTCGGATGGAGACTTCGGGACCTCCCACTGCATCACGGCCTCTATCTTGGAGAAAAGTCTC
Source organism: Lactuca sativa (assembly GCF_002870075.4). NCBI lineage: Eukaryota > Viridiplantae > Streptophyta > Magnoliopsida > Asterales > Asteraceae > Lactuca > Lactuca sativa. The sequence continues at coordinate 156,799,416 of NC_056623.2, read as the reverse complement.
TCGCTCCTCAAAACTTCCAGCACCTCCCTCAGGTGCTCCTTGTGCAGCTCCTGCGTCTTGGAATACACCAAGATATCATCTATGAATACTATCACTGACCGATCCAGCATCGGCCTGCACATGCGATTCATGAGATCCATGAACGCGGCTGGAGCATTGGTGAGCCCAAATGGCATCACCACAAACTCATAATGACCATACCTGGTCCTGAAAGCAGTCTTCTGCACATCCTCATCCCTAACCCGCATATGATGATACCTGGAGCGTAGATCGATCTTGGAGAACCAAGACGCTCCCTGAAGCTGGTCAAACAAATCATCTATCCTCGGAAGTCGGTAACGGTTCTTCACCGTTACCTTATTCAACTCCCGGTAATCTATACACATACGGTGCGACCCATCCTTCTTCCTCAAAAACCGGATCAGCGCTCCCCAAGGCGAACTGCTTGGCCGAATGAAACCCTTGTCTAGCAGCTCCTGCAGCTGCGTAGACAACTCCTGCATCTCAGGGGGAGCTAGACGGTACGGTGCCTTGGCTATCGGAGCCGCACCAGGAATTAGGTCGATCCTAAACTCAACCTGCCTCTCAGGAGGTATTCCCGGTAAATCCTCGGGAAATACATCCGGGAAGTCTCGCACTATCGGAACATCATCAACTGTCGCCTTGCCCTTCTCCTAGCATCCAAGACATACGCTACATAACCCGCGCAACCCTGCTGAAAATAGCGTCTCGCTCTCGCGGCCGAACAAAAGGTTGGTCCGCGCTGTGGCCTCTCGCCCTGAATCACTAACTCTCCCCTACTGGGAGTGTGAACCCTCACTAGCTGCTGCTCGCAATCAATCACCTCCCCATTGGGACTCAGCCAATCCATTCCTACTATAACCTTATTCCCTCGCAGGGGAATAGGAACCAAGTCCACCGAAAACTGCTCGTCGAACAACTGAAGAAAACACCCTCTATGCACTCTGGCGACCCTCACAGTCCTGTCATCTGCTATCTCAACCTCTAGTGGACAATCCAGCTCCCCTGGAGCTCTACTAAATCTCTTGCTAAGCGCAAGCGATACAAATGATCGGGTAGCCCCCGAATCGAATAATACCATAGTAGAAATGCTATTCACAGAGAACGACCCTATATAAAACATATAATCATAAGCAATAATCAATCAATAATAATATAGAGATGAAGGGAAGATACATAACCGTCACCACATCAGTAGTCGCTCGTGCCTCCTCTACTGTCATCTAAAAAGCCCTACTCTTCGCCACTGGCGCCTCGGCTCGGCCCTGCCGGCCATCTGTAATCCTCAAAGTAGCAGGGGCAGGTGCAGCCACCTTCCCTACTAAGACTAAACTCGGGCACTGGGACTTTTTATGTCCCCTCTGATTGCACTGAAAGCAAATCAGATCTGACGCTGCAATGGCAGTAGCAGGGGTCGTACAATCCCTCCTCAAATGCCCAGTCCGACCGCACTTGAAACAGCCGGAACTCCCTGCCTTGCACACCCCATCGTGCATCCTCCCACACTTGCCACATCGACCGTGGCTCGGCTGAATCCTGGATCTGTGATCTGAAACCTTGGGCTTTTTGCCCGAACCTCCTGAACCCGAAACTGCCTCCGGTTTCTTCTTCTTCTCCATCTCGAGATCAATCTCCCTCTCTCGAGCCTTAGCAATCATGTCATCCAGCATTTTACAGCTGGACCGGCTCACAAACTGGCGGATATCGCTCCGCAACAACTCATGATAACGGGCCTTCTTCATCTCCTCATCGGCTGCATACTGAGGAACAAGAAGAGCCCTCTCCCTGAACTTGGCGATGATCTCCGCCACAGTCTCTGTAGTCTGGGTGAGGTCTTGAAACTCTCTGGCTAACTGTTGTACCTCAATAACCGGTGCAAACTCCGCCCTGAACCTGGTAGAGAAATCAGCCCATGTCATGGCATCCAATGCTGCATCATCTCCAATGGTATGTCCGACCTCCTCCCACCAATCCCGTGCCCTGTCCTTCAGAAGACAGGACGCCAATCTAACCTTGTCCCCCTCGGGACACCTGCTCGAGCGGAACGCGTTGGCCACATCCGCCAACCATCTAGTACTCGCTATGGGGTCCCGCGCCCCGTGATAGTCTGGAGCTCCACATGCCCTGAACTCCCTGAACGTAAGTGTGTACGACCCCATCATGGCCGCCACCTCAGCACGGAAGGTGCCCAACCTCTCATCCATCAGCTCTAGGATACCCTCCTTGATCGAACCGAAGATCACAGGAGTCTGATCTAAAATGATATGAGTAATCTCTGAAGAAAGAAACTCTCTAGTCTGCTCATCCATGCTCTCGTCCCCCGAGCCTAATCCTGATCCCTCCCCGGCACCTCCACTGTCGGCTGTTGGCCTCGAACGCAAAACCACCATTCTGAAACACATCATAGCAACATCAGAAAGCTGAAATATCTCAAGGGATCATTGATACTACTACTAGCTTCCTGGTCTTGTCTCGGCCTTCCTTGATTCAAGTACGGATCCTTTGCTTTCAGTAGTATGGGCCCATACTACCTTCCACATCTATCCATACTTTCCTCAATAATTGCTTTCAGTAGTATGGGCCCATATCTCCTTCCACATCCTAGGCTTGCCCTAGGGAAATCTGTGACTCCACCCAAACCAGTCCTCAGCTGCTGAAGGCCTCCTTGTAATGCTAATTAGCCTTCACCTGAATACCATCACATGTGATGAGGCTCGGATAATCCTTCGAGTAAAAGGCTCGTCCCTACAATGGTTAGACTCAAACAAGAGCTGCGCAATAGGGCCAAATCCAATACTCTGAGATTATTCAACCCTGATCCCATGTGACGTGACATATTCACCTAACGGCTAACTCTCATCACCAAGAGTTCTACAAAGCACGAAGCAAGCAGCATTCGGACACTGGAAACTACTCAAGCAAATCTACTCTCATAACGAGAAACTGTACTAGCGTACAATGCTAAGCTCGCTCTACCAGGCATAACCTAAACAGGCTATCCTACTGCTGTCTACTCAATACTAGCATGCAATTCTCATACAGGTGAAACACATATAGTAGGAACATAAGGCATCCTCCTAGATCCTTAGTCCTATACTAGCATGCTGTTCTAGTGAAACTGGAACAATTAATCATAATAATAAAACTTGTATGGGTAATTTGGGAGTACTTACTTGAGCTCGGCTGATCGCATGCACCACACCCTTATCTTGTTTAAAAAAATATCTTTTCTTTCTATGTGCTTTTCAAAATTTCATTCGAAAACATTTTTCCTTTTTGAAAATCTTTTTATCTTTCCCTTAGTTTGAGTTCAGATACACTCGGAGGTGTATTCGAATCCCTCAAACCAAGGCTCTGATACCAACTTGAAACAACCCAAAAATACATCCCAAAAATTTCGATTTTTATTATAACAAAAACCACGAAACTGAGTATCACATAATAAAACCATACGTTGCGTGTTTCAAAAACCATAATAAAATATTGTGAGAAAAACTGTATCACAACTGTATCCAAACATATCAAGAAACTGAATCAACTCCCAGGACAAAACTGAAGCTGTGGTGTGTGCGATGCCATCATCCCGAGAACATCCCTTTGCTTGCGGAAGTACCTGAAACCAAAACTGAAACTATAAGCACGAAGCTTAGTGAGCTCCTCCAAACTACCACATACCATAAAATACATATAAAGCACGTACCGGGCCTTGCCCACTGACTGGGACCCCGTCCCCTGCATCGGACCGAAGTCCGGACTAACTATCTGGGACACCGTCCCCTGCATCGGACCGAAGTCCGAAAACTGACTGGGACCCCGTCCCCTACATCGGACCGAAGTCCGAAACTGATTGGGACCCCGTCCCCTACATCGAGCCGAAGTCCGAAACTGACTGGGACCCCGTCCCCTGCATCAGATCGAAGTCCGGACTAACTGAACACAACATAGCATAACATATCAACTAGCATAAACACATAAATCCTGTCTGAGCCACGGAGGTGTCAAACATACTAACTACTGCATTAGACCGAAGTCCAGAAACTACTTCTAACTGAACGGGTCGGCATTGCGGCCTTAGACCCGTTCCTACTGGAAGGAAACTCACCTCGTGAACTGGATGCTATGTGTATGGCTCTCGAAGCTAACTGCTGCAGCTCCGGTATCTCCCCGGCTACAAATCCATAAACACACTCAATCAGATGCTAATCATTGCATTGGGTAAAATGACTCTTTTACCCCTGGTCAAAGTCAACTCTCCCGGTCAAAGTCAACCTACAGTTGACCTGACTCGCCGAGTTGGGCCGCCAACTCGCCGAGTCCCTAGTCTCACTTCTCAACCCTACTCGTGGCTACTCGTCGAGCACGACATCGACTCGGCGAGTACCCTCTTGATTCAAAAGCTCAGGCAATCTGCATTCGACTCATCGAGTCATATGAACAACTCGACGAGTTGTTCTTCGATCTAAGAAGATTGTCTTGGACTCGCCGAGTTGTATGAACAACTCGTCGAGTCCCTCCATTACTGAGTCTAACCTCCAACTCACTGAGTCCATCGTACTGCTCACTGGCCTCCACTCGGAATCACTCAAAGGGTAAAGATCGGGGACTCGCGACCTGACTCGCCGAGTCCAAAGAACGACTCGCCGAGTCACATGCATGCAGATCCTAAAAACTCGATTCTGATCAAAACCACCGCATACAAAATATAGATCTGAGTTCCTAAGGCTGATTTACCACGTAAAGTTTCTAACTTTACGTGTACATACACATGAAAAAGGAGATAAAGGCTAAAAAGGCACTTAGAAGAGTAGATCTAGGATTATCATGCAAAATGGCTCCATAAAGGTGATAGATCTACGATTTTGGAACTGAAACATGGCTAGATCCGAAGGCTAATCAATCTAATGTGATCTCTCTACTAAGAACAAGCTAAGGAATGGCTAAAAGAGGCTAAATATGCTTGTTAAAGAGAAATCAATCATAGAAACAACAGGAATTCGGTTAATACCTCAATAAACTCTGAAATGGGTGCAAGACCTTGGATCTTCTTCTTCTCCTTTGGATCTAGCCTCCTTCTTCTCTTCAAAACTTCAAGATTCACACAAGAAATGCTAAATTACTCAAGGAAATGATTAGGGTTTGCTAAATGATGCTCTGAGGGTGAAGGGGACGAGTTTGGGGGCTCATAAGGTGGCTTAAATAGGGTGCAACCCGGGGATTTATGGTTTCTACCTGGTAGGCAGACTCGCCGAGTCCCGAATATGGACTCGTCGAGTCGCCGACTAAAACATGCTCGGAAACTCGACCCTACTCGACGACTCAGGCCATAGACTAGCCGAGTCCCTCAAGAAAACTTGTAAATAAAAGCCACGGAAACAACATACCAGAGATGGGGCGTTACATCAGCCATTGGTGTTGAAGCAGACTTAGCATCGCAAAACTCGAACTTCTTAAGAATATCGTCCACATACTTGGCTTGATGTAGCAGGATTCCAGTTGAATTCTGTTTGACCTGAAGCCCCAAAAAATGGTCATTTCTCCCAACCAACTCATTTCGAACTGTTTCTTCATTACACCTTCGAATTCTTTGCAAAGCTGTGGACTAGTTGACTCAAAGATGATGTTGTCAACACAGATTTGCACAAGAATTTGATAAACAAAGTCTAATCAATGGTGCCATGTGAATAACCATGCTCGAGCAAATGCTTTGTTAGATTTGCGTACCATGCTTGAGGAGCTTGATGTAACCCATACAATGCCTTGTCCAACTTGTAGACATGATTAGGAAATTTTGAGTCAACGAACCCAGGAGGTTGATCAACGTAGATTTCTTCCTTCACATTGCCATACCAGAAGGCACTCTTGACATCCATTTGATACACAATAAAGTTCATGTAAGAAGCATATGCTAGAAAGATACGAATAGCCTCCAGGCGAGCTACTAGAGCATAGACTTCAGTGTAGTCAAGTCCCTCGACTTGTCGAAACCCATGAACCACCAATTGAGCTTTATTTCGCACAATAACCCCTGAATTGTCCTGCTTATTGCGATAAACCCATCTTGTGTCAAGTGACTTCTTGCCCTTTGGTAACTCAACTAACTTCCAAACACCGAGTTTTTCAAATTGATGCAGTTCCTCATGCATTGCATCTACCCAGTTGGGCTCATTCAGAGCCATTTTAACATTTTTGGGCTCTATGTGAGAGATAAAGCAAGAGTAGAGACAAATGTTAACATCTCCACTCTGACTTCTTGTTTTAACACCGTCGCCCAGCTCACCAATGATGTTATTGATATCGGATGATCGCTTTGAATTCCTGAAGGTATCTCTTGGCTGATATCATTAAGAGAGACAGGAAGATTGTGAACGTTGATACCTCCTTCATTTGCTGATTGAGTCGCTCTAGAAGGCTCTACCACAAACTCATTTGAGATAGATTCCGGAAAGAGTAGTTCCATAAAGGTTGAGGTGGTTACGGAAGTGTCATTTGGCATGAACTCTCTCTCTATAGGTGTAGATGGTGTAGCTTCAGCATCAGGAGTATCATTTTCGACTGACGACGTAGGACTATCATGTTGCACAGATGACTCCCCCTCTGGTGTAGCAAAGGATTCCCCCTCCGATGTAGCGGGAAACTCCCCCTCTGGTGTAGCGGAAGACTCCCCCTCAGGCATAGCGGAGGACTCCCCCTCAGGCATAGCAGAAGACTCCTCTTCTGAAAATAACTTCTTAGAAGAGACCGGGTACTTCTCTTTGAATGATGAAGAGGATGCAGATGGAGCTCTGTAGATAACTTCTTCGTCTTCGTCTTCATAAATCTTCTTCCAACCTGAAACAAATCCAAATGAACCACTCGTAGACACACTTATTGATTTGAACAACGATGTGTAGTCAAACAGCCAATCCGGACCCACTCTAGCGTCCGTCTCATTTTCTTCTAACCAACGCACATCATAGGATTCCACAATATGTTTTGTCTTTTTATTGTAGACTCTATAAGCAGTGCGAGCGACATTGTAACACCGTAAAAATTAAACCAATTTTTCGCATTCTCAAACACATTTTTAAAAACTCATTCATTCATAAAATGTCATAGTATCATGTATTTGTTTCACAAAATGTCTCCCAAGATCAAAATACATAAAATCCCATGTGTGTACAAATCAAGCCGGCGCCTTCCCGCGGTCATCACTGGTACCTGAAACACATAACACGTAACACTGTAAGCATAAGCTTAGTGAGTTCCCCAAAATACCACTCTAACACATAATAACCACTCGAGGCTGAAACTCTGTCGACCCTCTGGTCAATGTGTCTCAGTGGGGCCCTCCAGCCCCAACTCTCTGTGGGCCCTCTGACCCTAAGTCTAGGGACCCGCAAGTCCCAACTCTGTAACTCTGAATCATGCATATCACATATCACAATAAATCACAACACATAAATAACATGCAAATACACTGACATATAACTCTATAGTACTCTGTCACATAACTCTGTTACCACGTTAGGTAAAGTATAGTGAGAAGACTCACCTCAGGCGTCTCAGTAAATCTCTGACTCGATGGAAAATATTGCCTAGCCTCCGCCTATTCACATAAATAAATACTCTTATAAATATAACTCTCGAGACTAGACTCAACCAGCCATTGGCACCCTCAGACGGGTAAAAGACTATTTTACCCCCCTCTTGTCACAAGGACTCCATTGATGACCAAACCCTAGAAGTCAACAGAACTCAACGGTCACACTTTGACCCTACTCGCCGAGTGCACCCTGGTGACTCGGCGAGTTCATACATGTCCTCTAACTCTTGGTCCCGCTTGACACGCCGAGTCCCTCCCTATGCTCGACGAGTCATACCAGTCATGAATCGCGGGGCCACCCCGACTCAACTTGCCGAGTCTCAAGAACAACTCGGCGAGTACCGCCTTGAACTCCAGTCCTCTAACCCCCTCCTGACTCACTGAGTCATCCTCCAACTCGGCAAGTCTACTCACTGAGCAATTTACGTGAAACCCTAACCCTACTCGCCGAGTCTAAAGAACAACTCGGCGAGTTCATGCCATGCACAAACTCTACTGACCTCCTGAGGTTAGATATGTTTCCCCAACCCATAGATCTGGCCTCCCCAAGCATGAATGTCACGTAAAGTTCGAAACTTGATGCTTGTATAACCACAACAAGGCATCTAAAGGAGATTTAGTCCCACAAATGGCAACCTAAGTCCAATAACCCCAAATTGATCCATAAAGCTCCAAGGGTTAAGGTCTCTGGACCTCTTTGAGTCCAGATCCAAGGAACAAATTCGAAGAGGGACCGTTTGCTCCACATAATCACTCTCCAAAGGGGTTAGAAAACCCTAACTCTAATGATCATCACCAAAACTGAAGGAGGTTCGAACTATTACCTCAAAATGAAGTCTCTAAACTCTGGAACTGCTTGAATCGCACCTCCTCTTTGCTCTTGTCACCTTCTTCTTGCTAAACCAAAGGTACAAGGATCAAAAAGTGACTTCTTCTCCCTCACAACGATTTGGCTCACTTAGGGTTCTCTCAAGGGACTGGTAGCCACAATGGGAGGCTATATGCGCCCTTAAATAGGCTCCAAACCCGGGGGATTAGTGTTTCATTAAACAACATGGACTCGCCGAGTCCGGACGTGAACCCGGATGAACATCCGCGACCCTACTCGGCGATTCTTGGCTCCAACTCGCCGAGTTCCTCCACAAAATCCAAAAAAATAAAATAAAATAATATAGACCTGGGAAATCAAGATGTTACAGGCATACCCTACAAAGTAACAATCAAGGTGCCTTGGCATTACACTTCGGGTTGGTATCTAAGTGAAGACGGGTGCAAGGATAGCCAAACACACGAAAATGACTGACTGACGGCTTGTGATTATATAGAATTTCATACGGGGTCTTCATCTGAGCTTTGTTGATCAACACGCGATTTTGAATGTAGCAGACAGTGTTTATTGCCTCGGCCCAAAAGAAGACTAACAATTTTGAATCACACAACATCGTCCTTGCAGCATCCTTTAAAGTTATGTTTCTTCTTTCAGCAACACCATTTTGTTGGGGTGTGTGAGCATAACTGTATTGACGCATGATACCCTTTTCTACGCAAAAGTGGTCGAGAACAGAATTCTTGAACTTTGTTCCATTGTCGGTACGAAGCGCCTTTACCCGATGGTTAGTCTGGTTCTCAATTAATACTATGAATTTCTTAACCAGGTCAGCAACTCCAACTTTGTTGGATAGAAAGAAAACCCACGTAAACCGAGAGAAGTCATCAATCACAACCAAGGAATAAGAATTTATGTTGATGCTGAGAACATTTACTGGTCCAAACAAATCCATATGAAGCAATTGAAGCAACTGGCTAATTGAGTTAACCTGTTTTGGCAGGTATGGTTTTCTATGATGCTTTCCTTGGGTACATGACACACATTTTCAAACATAATGAAGTCCTCGACAGGCAATCCACAGACCAACTCATTCTTTGCAAGACGATTCAGGTTCTTGGCATTAGCATGACCTAGTCTTTTGTGCCACAGCATTGCAGTTTGTTTGGAGATCTTGGATAAAAGGCACGTAATTTGTTCAGGAAGATTGCTATTCATATCAATGATATAGGCATTTCCATCCCTTCTAAATTTTACAAAAATCCATTCTTCTAGGATGACAAAACCTGGCTTTAGAATCATGCATTCCTTATCAGTGAAATGCGTAGAATAACCCTTATCACAGATCTGAGAAACACTTAACAAACTATGCTTCATCTCGAGAGCAAAATTAACATTCTCGAAACTCAAAACCCCATTTGAGACAGTTCCTCTTTGAGTGATTTTTCCACCATCTCCACCCCCAAAGGAGATGTATCCCCCCATTAAATGATTGAATGTTGTGCAGTTGGGCGATATCTCCTGTCATATGCCGGGAACAGCCGCTGTCGATGAACCAGGTTCTGACGACATTTCCCCACAACTATCCCTGCAAAATGTGCGGGTTTAGTTAGATTTTGGAACCCATGTCATTATTTTCCTGGGTGATCCCGATGCCTTTTCAGATTGATAATTTTCGGAATTTTTAGAGGACACTGAAGATGAGTTGGAAGTTAGTTTTGGCAGCCATTTATAACTAGGTTTTCTAAAAATCCCGGGTATTTTTGAGGTTGATTGTTCATCAGTTTGCTTAAGGCATGTGGGTTTTCTACCAGATTTGGTTGAAGACTCACTGCTGCTTCTTGACGAAACCGACCTTGGGTTGGCCATGCTCGGTTTTGGAAAACAGCCTGGGACTTTGTGATGAAAAACCTTTTTATTCTTTTGAAGAATGAATGGTTTTCTACTCCGATCATCTTCCCAATCATCATTCCGGGAATGATTTCTAGAGGATTTTCTAGTTAAAGACCTTCCTCTGGATCCGTTCTCCCCTCTTGAAAATTCGAAATGTACAAACATATGATTTTGATAATTTCTTGCTATATGACCACCAACACCACAATTGAAACAAATATGTTTGTTATTGTTATAACTTGTGCTGCATTGATCAAATTTGTTTCCCATACTATCACCCTTGATTCTCTCACAAGAACATGAACAAGGAATAGGTTGTGAGGCAAGCGAGGTTACTTTAGATGTAGAAGTTTGTGAAATTGGTGGTTTTTCAACATTATTATCACACACATTAGAATTGTTAATCAAATTATTCAAACTAGACACTTTCAAACCATTCAAAACAGTATCAGAAGTAATAGAAACACCGCCAGAAAAAACATTGTCACTTAAAACATCAGAAAAGTTATTGTCTTTATTAAAAACTAAAACTTCAGGTTCGGGCTCAGTTTGATTCTTAGAAATAGATCCTTCAACTTTGTTCTGTGACTGATTCAAGGATTGATCTGCAGGAGAAGTGGAAATGTTAGTATTCTAAATATTAATAAATCCTCCCAAAACTAAACCAAATGGGTTGCATAAACCATGAATGATTCATTGGCAATCTCTTCTTTGGACAGGGGCTTATGCTGATATGAATGATTGAATGGAGGAGGCACTTGATTATAACCTAGACCCTTTGATTGAGTTTTCTTAAATTGCATGCAGTGGTCTATCATATTTGCAACTACCTCACTCGAGACATCAAATTTCCTAAAGTCAAAATTAGCGGTTTCAAATTTTCCCTTTAAAGATTCAATTTCAGCCACTAGTTAAGCGTTCTGTTTCACTACATAATCATAATTTTCGCATTTATTACTTTAGTCTTCCTGAAGTTTCCTAAAGTCATTTATTTTTTATTCCAATTGGGCTTTAAGTGGTTTTTGACCTTTTCTAAGTTGGTAACCTTCATATCTAAGGTCCTCTACTTCCCTTTTGAATGGGTCATTAAGTTCGCGAAGAATCTTTACGCTTTTTACCTCACTATCTAATATCTCAATTTTCTCATGTAGAATTTTAACATAATCAATACAAGCTTAAGAACATGATGGTAGACTTACCTCAGTTGTATTAGGCTCATGAGAGGAAGATACCATCAATGCAAATTGCAGCTCCTTTATCTTATCTTCAGCTGCCTACATCTGATCCTCCCAGTGAAATGACTGAGCGACCATAGCCTTCTCGTTGTTTGTTTGAGCACCACTTCGATTTTTTCCGACTACAACTATTGTCCTATCATTATTTAATCTTTTGTCTGGATGTGGACAATCACAAGAAAAATGCCCTGGCTTATGGCAATTAAAACATCGAAGCTTTCCCTTGTTGAACCCAACCTTCTTATCAGCACCCATTCCTCAGTTGTTCTTTCCAGTCTTTTTGGCAAACTGTTTTGCCCTAAATACTGCCATGGCAATTTGCCACGTAATATCCATCTCCTCATCGTCTTCAGGGTGAATCTGATCAAGATCGGCAAATGATAGTTGAGGTAGGAGATCTCAGGCTACGAGTGCATTGTAGCAATTGACAAGCCCTGAAGCAAGTACAAGATTTTCATCACTCTCCTTTCCCTTTGAATAAGAAGCCCCAGTTGAATATGATGCAGAGGAAGCTGATGGAGTGGGAAAAGTCTGCTTCTGAGCTTGTGGAGCAGTAAATGATTGGCCTGCATAAGGAAGAGAAAACGAGAGGGATAAAAGATCATTGTTAGAAGAGATGCCAAGGTTCGCATCTGAATAAAAGTTCACATGGTTGATTTCCCGCTGCTTGTCATCAGTATCACACGCCTTGATGACTGCCATTACTTCAGTGAGAGAGAGACGATTGAGATCCTTCGTCTTCTTAATGATGGCTACATTCATGTACCAAGGTTTTGGGAGAGCATTTAGTAGCTTCTTGTTTATCTCAGACCTTGTGTAGAAGATCCCGACTACAATAATTTCAGTGTTAAGAGATGTTAACCGTTGCAGCTGTGCCTCAAGAGTTTCTCCAGCAACGTAATTGAACATGTTAAAACATTGTCGCAACATGTCTTGCCGACTCTCTCTCATATCTTCATTCCCTTCATAAACCTCAATAAGGGCTTCCCATAAAGCCTTAGCAGAAGTGTACTCCCTAAAAACTTGAGCAATGTCTGGTGACAGAGCCATGGTCAAGATGGCCAACGCGTTCTCCTATTCTTCCACACTCTCAAAGTCCGCATCAGTGTAATTCTCTATCTTTTTGTCAACCACTTTCCCAACAATTGTAGTGGTGATGCTGACTGGATCCTTGATAATGCATTTCCAGATTTTGAATTCTTTCGTCTTTATGTATTTCTCGATTCTATACTTCCACTTGGGAAAGCCATCAGCAGACATTAGCCTTGGAATTCGTGTAGTGGTGCCCATGACAGCATAAACTTCTTGAAAATGAGTTTGACTTTGAGATTCCATTTTTATTGTTTAACAATTGTGAAATAAAATAAATTAATTAAGATTTAAATTTAAAAAAAAAATCCAATTTGCATTCAAAATGAGTTTACTGCCCAAAATTGGTTTGCAGCCGTAAACTTGAAGTTTGCGGTCGAAAGGGAATACGGTCCAAGATTTGCGGTTTAAGAATACGGTTGAAGATTCACGGTCAAAGAAGTTTGCAGTTGAAGGTTCACTGTCGAAGAATATTGATGAGATTGCGGCCGTAAATTGGGATTACGGTCGTAAGCTCCAGCCGTAGACTACGTTTTTGCAGTTTCTCGATGAGACCAAAAACCCTTTTGCAGAAAAACGCGAACTTAGTCTCAAGCCAATAAGAACTCGCTCCAAAATCGATTATAGAATGCCTTTGACACTGGTTCTGCTCTGATACCAGTTGTAAAGTTCAAATAAAGGATCTTACCAGAGATCAATAACAAACAAAATCACACAAAGCAAAAATAGAGACGAAAAGAGAATAAACCAAGCTTGCACACGTTTTATATGTGACAACCCAAAAATTTCCGTTAGTTTTAACGTCGAAATTAATTACGCCAAAAATTAGCCAAATTTATCCCTAAAATATTTTTGACCAGATTTAAACCCGTTGGAATATTTTAAATAATATTCATCAAGCGAACCAAAATTAAGGCGGTATAGTTTTATAATTTGCCGTGATTAACGATAGTCGTGAAAAACCCCGTTCGCGGTTGGTGTCAGGTAAACCCCAACCAGTCCATGAACTCCACCCTATATAAGGGTTAAGTGGGTTTCATCCCCACCTTTTTTTCCCACCTTAGACACACTCTCTCTCTACTTTCTCTCTCTACAAAATGGGTTTTGGTCAAAATTCGCCCCTTCGAGCTTCAAATCGGTAAGTTAACCATCCTAGCTTGTTGTTTATCTCATCTAGCTTGAAAATTCGTGTTTAAATTACCCAAAACCCTCAAGAACATGAGTTTACGGTCCATGAACACCTTCATGGACCGTAAACACTCATAAATGGGGTTTAATGCTCAAAAATCCTTCCAAACCACTTCTAATGCTTAGCAATGACTTAGAGGCTTGCATGAGAGGACTTAGAAGACCAAAATCGGAAAAAATGGGGAGTAAATATGAGTTTACGGTCTAAGAACATCTTTAGACTGTAAACGCATCTTCATGGACCATAAACACTTATTTAAGTGTTAAACTACCCCTCAAACACCTCCAAAAGCTTCCATGAGTGCCTAGAGCTTTGTAATCCTTCGTTTGATGCACCAAAAACATGATTCATGGGCTAACATGAGTTTACTGCCATAAACTCATGTGTTTAAGGTAGTAAACTCCCCAAGAACATCTTCTTAGACCTTAAACACCTTTCCAAGGTGTTTAAGTGCCTTTAACACCTTCCTATGCTCATATAAGTGACTACAACCTTGCATGCATGAGTTAGAACCACCAAACAACAAAAGAAATGGGCAAACATGAGTTTACGAATGTAAACTCATGTGTTTATGGCCGTAAACTCCTCAAGGAGAGGTCATGAACCGTAAACTCCCAAAAATTGTCCATTTGGAGCCTAAACCACTTCATATGCCCTAGAATTGAACCTAGACTAATTCCACAAGTGTTATAAGAGCTTAATGCATCCAAGAGCACACCACCCATGAGTTTACGGCCGTAAACTCATGGGGATATGGTATTAAGGCCGTAAACTCTATAAAGAGTTTACTCTTCAAGAGTAAACTCCCTAACTAGGCCATACACTCCCTTAGATGTTTTCCGCTCATTTGGATACGTATACATGTTTAATTAGTATTATAATTAATAATTGTATGTAAACATATGTTATCATATGTTAATAGGTCACTAAGTGTGTTCAAGTCTTTACTTTACACCGAGCACCCAACCGGCACCTCCGCCCGATCCACTTACAACAGGTGAGTTCATACCCCTGAATTAACCTTTTAAATGTTTTTACATGCTTTTATGGGGGGGGGGGGGGGGAAATACAAGTTAAAACATGCCAGTTATCATATCAATCATATGTGATTAATAACCCACATGCACAAGGATTTATTACACTTTCAGCTGTTTTACCAAGTATGATACTATAAATGGTTTTCCCAAAACGTGTTTACTTGTTTTAAATATTTTCTCAAATTGTCTCTTGCGCTCTATGTTTTACTTCAAAACCAGTTACAGCAGTATTTTACACAAAGGTTTTTCTTTACTTATAGTGTTTTATCAAAGTTCTATTCAAAACTTTTTTATGAAAGATTTTCAAGGATTTCTAAAGGTCTTCAAACTTATTTTACAAAAGGGTATCAAGTCAAGATTTTCTTAAGTGTAAAGGTTTTCCAAAGTTTTCGTCAAGGTTTTCTTCCATGCTTCTATGCTTCTAATTTGTTAAATGCTTCTACTTCATTAGATGCTAGTACTTCGTTATGCTTCTACTTCGTTAGATACTACTACTTCGTTATGCTTCTACTTCGTTAGATACTACTACTTCGTTATGCTTCTACTTCATTAGATACTACTACTTCGTTATGCTTCTACTTCATTAGATGCTACTACTTCATTATGCTCCTACTTCGTTAAACGCTTCTATGTCGTTAAATGCATGCTTGTACTTGTACAGTTATACAAATAATGTTTAAAGGACTTACGAAGGCTAGTTCGCCCTATTTTCTTTTCCTCGTTTGGATGTGGTCTTGTGGGATCGGATATCCGTTCGAAGGTCATTTAATCATTAATATATATTATGTATACATGTATAGACATAAAGGTTTACATCGGCCAATTCATTTCCCTTAGGTAGCAAGGGCATCCTCCTACTCGTCACTCATGATCAGAGACACTAGTAACTATTGTAGGAATAGTTAGGAAGCTCTATTTACTCTTTCTAGTACACGAATTCCAAAGGAGTTAGTTCAGTTGTGAGTCTCTATCATTAGTCGAGTACCTACATCAGAATTCGCTATACGAGATGCATCTTGAAGAAACGGATCTCCCCGTCGTCGAGTTGGTAACCAGAGTTTCCTGTAGGGAGAGCGGGCATTGTGTGTATAGATCTATACAGGAATGACACTCCCTCACCCTGACTGCTAGCTACAATCCACGGCCTACCAAGCCAAGGGGTGACAAATGTCATATTTATTCTGACGCTTGCAGGGCGTCAAGTATTCTAGTGTCAATCAGTATGGTTACGAGTATCTCCATGTTTACCTTATAATTCATGGCCTTAAGGTAACGAGAATTAACACTGTATTCTGGAAAGAACACTCTTAGGATTACTGATGAGATTAAAACTTAATCTTGAAGATCGATTAGATCTCAAACAGGTAAAATAATGATTAGACAGCAAGAACACGAAAACAATAAACAACTCAAGAATGAATCAAACATGTCGAATGATTATAAAACAACCCTCAGAAGAGCTCGACAAAGAACATCAATTGTAGAGGGTTAAAAGGTTTACAGGAACGATAAAGAAAATCAAAGCTATCGTAATTCTCTCTATTGTATTCTAGATCGTTAACCTAATTATGCATGCAAGCATATACTTATATAATAAACCTAACAGACTCTCGGTTGGACAGGCCCAAAACGGAGTACAAAATAAATGGACTAACAGTCGAGCCCTATCACGCAATATTCAAACGAATCTTTAACCCAACAATCTCCCCCTTTGCGTCAATTGGAGCGAGATCTTCACTTGTATCGTCTGTCTAAACCTGATGCACCATTGGATCATATCGTTGAAGTATTTAACATCATCCGCTGCATTCTCTTTACACCTTCAGATGATCAACAACACGTGCTCTAGACAAGCAGTGGTGTAAAGATGTTTGTCAGCTAAAGCAAAGAGACATTTATGTCCTTCTGCTCTAGTGAACATGACCGAATTGCGTCTCGGGTCGATCTTGCCCATTTTCATTTGATTGAGATCACTGGCCGATCCCATAGGAGCTATCTTCGGTTTCTTCTTGAAGACAGTGGCTACCTCCTGATCCATTAGGGCTACCTCCATGATGTAACAGACTAACATCCTTTTGAGATGGTCTATAATCGGACCATATTCAGCTTCATTCGTCAAGAGGATGTTATGCAAAACGATCCAATCATGAGGATTTAGGTTCGGTAGATCTGCCAGGGATATAAGATGTTCAGTTCTTGCAGACCCTCGAATCACCTTGAACCGAACATTGATGAATCTTCCTTCGGTATAAGGCTTCAATACCCGAACATTCACTATCTTCTGGGCGCTCCATGTTAGATACTGAGGACGAGCAGCCTTCAGATAGAATTCGATCAGCTCCCTATCAACCTCAGGGTTCGGATGAGGGACTTTAAAAATATTGGAGAAGGCGTGGAAGATAAACGCCTTTCGAGTCAACGGCATGTCGAACTGCGAATCGACAGAGTTATAGCAGTCGAAGGAGATCACCGGCTCGAGCCATAGGATGCTAGGAGTATCTATGGCCTCCTTAATCATTCGCTCCCGAGTCCAGGCAGGGAAGAGAGTCTTCCTGCTCTCAAGGAGATCGTGGGCTTCTTTCTTCTTGCGTTCGGCTTCTTAAGCCTCTCGCGCCACACGATTGATATCATCATCAACATTGCGACTGTTTTTACGTTTCAACATGTTCGCAATGGTTTCTTTATCTTCATCTTCATCTTCTTCCTCAGCTATGTTCTTCCCTTTATCCTTCACACCCGAACCCAAAGTTTGACCAGTCGGAGGTGGTTCGGTTGTGTGAGTAGCTTTGGAGGAAGGAGGTGGTTTCGATCCGGAGTTCTTCCCTTCTCCCCCTTGTTTCGGATTAGACACAAAACTAGGTAAGCCTTCGATTTTGCTGAGAAGGTCCATGGCGGGAGAAAGTTTTTCAGCAAGGGTTCGCCTCACCGAATGATTGAGAATCGGATCGTGTGATTCTAGGATGTTAGATAGGGCAGCGTGTACATCCGAAACACATGTTTTTATGACCTCCCGTTCGGATCGAAGAGCTTCAAGCTGTTGCTGTGAGTTTCAAAGCCGAGTGCTCTTGACCTTGAGGGCGGTGGTTTTGCTTGCCAGAACGTCCATTAATGAGTTTTCAGCTGCGAGATCCTCTTGAAGCTTAGCGAGGCGCTCATCAATGGAGGCACGAAGGGCCGAGTTGTCATCGCTAATGGATTGTCGAAGGTTAGCGAATGATTGTAACTCGTTGAGACGAACTTTGCCAATTGCTGAACGATTGGTTCCAAAGTTGTCTTGGTGGGATCAACGCTCTTCTGTAAGGACTTCAACAGGGAAGAGGCGTCTAAGAATAGTTTATCGACTTTTGCGGTCGCTGCCTCACAGGCTTTTGTAGAGGCGTCTATGGCGGTTGTGGCTGAAGCTATAGAATCACGTTGAGCCCTAGAGAAGGCATCAACGATCTTCTGAAGAGCGGCTTCAGAGAGAGAGGACTGGTTGTTGGAAGAAGAAGCAAGAAGTAAGTCAACCTTCTCGTTTAGCTCCTTAAGATGCTTCTTTGTCACTGGAGCATCGTCCTCATCGTCAATTTGAACCTGAAACGGACTAAAGTAGACCAAATCGAAGGTCATGTTTTCACCGCCAAGAAATGGGTTATCTCCATCAGATACATGATCTGGAGATGGTGGGGGTGGTGAAGCTGTGGGTGTGGTGGTTTTTGTAGGTTCAGGTTGGGTGTTGGTTGGGGTAGTTTCGAGTGGTTGTTGAGTGTGGGTAGGTTCAGTTGTATGCTGGGTTTCGGTTTGTGGTGGTTCGGTTACGGGTGGTGTTTCGGTTACAGGTGGTGTTTCGGTTACAGTTGTGAAAATGGGTGGTGGTATAGGGAAAGATGTTGGAGGGATAGTGATAGTGGGGTTTATGGTGGGAATGGAAGTAGGGATTGTTTGAGTTGGTGAAGGAATGGGTGAATTATGGATTTCCATGTCTGGGGTAGCAGATCAGGGTGGGGTGTTGCCTCTTGGAGGGGTTTCGCCTCGTTGAGAGCCATCCGAATCCGAACTCTCGTTTTCTGAGTCACTCGAAGAGGAAGGGATTACAAGCTTTCGCTTCGGTCGAGTCTTCCTTCGCTTCGGTTGTGGGGACTGAGCAGGTTTTGTTTGTTTCCTCTTCTTAGGAGAAGGACCTTTAGGAGCTTTAGTCACTTGCTTTCCTTTTTCCGCCTTTTTACCCCTATGAACAGGTTTGTCAGCATCATGGATGGACCTGAGCATTTCCTGTGTGAGTTCCCTCGGTCCTGACTGTTTGAACTCCTTAATCGTCCTGATGATTCTGCTGTCAGAAGGAACATCGCCGTACATTGTCTCCGGAATAGAGCCAATGAAAGAAAACTTGGATGCATCGGAGACGATGATCTTCGTGGTATGAAAAGTACCAACCGAAGACATCGATGCACCATCAGCAGTGGGGACGTCGAACTTATCCATTGCCCACTGTGTGATGAGAGTCCAGAACCGGGCATACGACACCTCAGAATGTCGTGAAGAAGAAGAGAGGCTCTGGATGAGTTGTTGCCAGAGAAAAACCCATAGTCAAGATTGACTCCATTGTAGACGCCATACATAATCGACAAGAACAGTCGACTAGAACCATCGAATCCTGAGCTCTGTTCAGATAAGCCCTTGAAGAGGACTATGAACATGCCGTTCCACTGCGGCGGCAAGCAGGATTTCTTGAACTTTGCGACGGAGGTGAGCGCCTCCGTATACCCCATATTGTAAAACATGTTGTAAAGATGGCCCAACGGAATCGTCTTCGGATTGATTCTTGAAGGGTCAGCAGCAAACCCTAGCAGTGTACCAAAGCGTTGCCTTGAAATCGAGGTCTTGTGATCAAACACCTCGAAGAACACCCTGTCGACTGCTTTATCGTAATGAGCAGTCACATACACCTGCGATAGGAGCACCATGGGCACAAACTCAACCCGAGATAGTGCAGGAGCGATTTGCGAGTACTTCAGGCACTCGATGATCGGAAACATGTAAGAATCATACGCCTGAGGTGTTAGGTAAATCACCAAGCATTGTTGAGGACGAATGGGAAGGATGTGTGAGGTGGCATGGACGGATGATGATTCTGCAATTGTTGAAGGTAGGAAGAAGAAGATGAACAGGAAAGCTTTAGGGAGATTTTTGCTCTCTTGGAAATCCGGATGTAGTAAAGAGGTAAATGGGAGTGGAGACTGCCTTTTATAGTGATTGTAAGTAGAGAGAAAAATCTATTCAAATCATCTATAGAAATACGAAAAGGTTTTCCGGAATGACAGATGCGTGACAGTTAAGGCATGCGATGATCACGTAGGAGAGAGAGTGTTAGATTCCTAGGAACATGCCGCCCAACAAGCGCCGTTTCAGAACAAACCGTTTCAAATCCTCACGCGCCTTTAAGTGCCAGAGAGGAAGCACTTGAAATTCGCACACGCGTCCATTATGTCAGTAAAAGAGAGGGCGTTTCAAATTCACACGCGCCCCTTTTGTACCACCGGTTGAAATTCAATCCTTTTGTTTCCCGCCTGAGTCAGCAACTCTTCGTCTTATCTTTTGAATCGCATCTTTTGAATAAATTGCCCACGTGGATGATTGTGGATCACGTCTTAATAATTAACCACCAATGCAATAAATCAGCCTGAAATTATTAGAACCAGATTTTTGGAAAATCAAGGATTTTCGTGCTAAGAGTGTAAAAACAAAAGAAATAAAGCAACTCTTTGTAGGAATAAATGTGATGTCAATAATGACACGAAACAAATGACCCCGGGCACGAATCTCTTCCTTCAAGGTCAAGAGAGACCTTAAAGTGCTAATGTGGATTCCCGTTGAATTACGATCAAACACTTATTAATAAATGTTGAAAGGCTTCTTTTAATTAGGCTACTTCAGGGTGACTTTCGCTTTGATGCAACAATTCTAATCTTGAAATAAGAAAGAAAGTGATCAAAGTACTTGTGAGACCGGTGTAGTCTGTTGAACAAGTAGGTAGGAATTAATTTGAAATTGGCTTGGAGGATAGAAAATCTCAAAAAAAAAAAAAAATTAAAAACTGGATCCCAAGGGAAGAAATGTGATGGTGTTTAACAATTTCATAGGAATCACACAAAATAAAATTTGAGATTTCATGAGGGTACATCCGTCAATTCTTTGGTGATAACTTGAGCAAATTAATTGTTCACCGTCAATTCAGATTTGGTGTTGAATTTTGGGTTTCACTCAGCTTGTAGTAGCACGAAACTAAGATCATAAACACAGTTGTTGTGTAACCATAAACCTCAGTGGTAATTTCTAAGAGTCTCAAGGGTTACGTTGATGAAACGAATGTAATGGAGAAATGTAATGGAGATGGTGTAAGAAAATAAAGTACCTCAGCTGCAAAAAGAAGGACCAAGCAGAAAACTCTTAACTCATGTGAGAAGAGAGTGAGGTAGCTCACGATTAGAATAAATGTGGTAGCCTTATTGGGAAGACAAGGTTTGTTTATACCAGGTCATGAAGGCTATTATTCAAAATCTTATGAGGCTTCGGGACACATACAACAGCATGCTTCTAGGGACACTTAAGTAATCCAACAATTATATCCCCATAAACGAACGAGCACAAATAAAATTAAAAGAGAAAAATATTTTTGGAGTTTTTGAAATAGATAATAAAAAAAAATAAAAAGAAAAAAAATTAAAAGATAAAAAGTAAGCAAAGAAAATAAGACTTGGAAAGAGTAAAAAAAAACTTTGGAAAACATTGAAAAACCGAACCCGAACGTTCGGTTGGTTTCGGTTGGGAAAAATTTGAAAAACCGAACCCGAGCGTTCGGTTGGGAAAAATTTGAAAAACCGAACCCGAGCGTTCGGTTGGTTTCGGTTCAAGAAAATTTTGAAAAACCGAACCCGAGCGTTCGGTTGGTTTCGGTTCAAGAAAATTTTGAAAAACCAAACCCGAGCGTTCGGTTGGTTTCGGTTCAAGAAAATTTTGAAAAACCGAACCCGAGCGTTCGGTTGGTTTCGGTTCAAAAAATTTTTGAAAAACCGAACCCGAACGTTCGGTTGGTTTCGGTTTTGAAAATTTTTAGAAAACCAAGGAATTTAGACATGGAAGCAGAAAATACTATTAACAATGAGATAAACAACTCTGTACAAGAAATATACAACCAAGAAAACTACCTTTGTGGTGATGAGCGAGTCAGATGATTTAACCGAACCTGAACGTTTGGTCAATTTCGCTTCTTACGTTTGAGGTTGAGAGGCAGTGTGAGGTACTGACTCTGATTCCATCATACCTAGCCCTTGCAGTATTCTGTTGAATGATGTTTCAGGAAGAGCTTTGGTAAAGACGTCAGCCAGTTGATCAGTGGTTCTGACAAAGTGTACTTCGACGTTTCCATCTTCCACGTGATCTTTGATGAAGTGATACCTCAGTGCTATGTGTTTGGTTTTAGAGTGTTGCACTGGGTTATGACAAATCCTAATTGCACTTTCAGAGTCACAATATAATGGGATCTTCTTCATATTGAGTCCATAGTCTCGAAGTTGACTCTGGATCCAAATCACTTGAGAGGTGCAGGATGCAGCGGCTATGTATTCTGCTTCGGCAGTAGACAACGACACGCACGTTTGTTTCTTGGATTGCCAGCTAACCAACTTCCCGTCAAGGAATTGACAGCCACCGGTGGTGCTTTTTCGGTCGAGTCCACATCCTCCAAGGTCAACATCTGAATAGGCTTGAACGAAGAAGCCTGAGTTGGAAGGATACCATAGTCCTAAGGAGGTGGTTCGCTTGAGATAGCGTAAAATGTTCTTCACTGCAAGCATGTGAGGTTCGCGTGGGTTTGCCTGAAATCGAGCACAATAACATACAGAAAACATGATGTCAGGCCTGCTAGCAGTCAGATACATTAGTGAGCCTATCATTTGACGATAGAGTGTGATATCCACAGCCGGTTTGTCTAGAGATGGAGTTAGCTTGGTGACGAATGCCATTGGGACTTTGACTTTGGATTCTCCCATCATACCAAACTTTGCTAGGAGAGTCTTCGTGTAAGCTTCCTGATTGATAAAGATGCCTTCAGATCCCTGTCTAATATTTAAACCAAGGAAAAAGTTAATAGGACCCATTGAGCTCATTTCAAATTTAGTCTCCATCAGCTTTCTGAATTCAGCTGTTAGGCTGGGATTCGTAGAGCCAAAAATGATGTCATCGACATAAATTTGAACTATCATAAGGTGGTTACCTTCCTTTTTGCGAAAGAATGTTAGGTCAACCGAACCTTGTTTGAATTTAGACATCTTTAAGAATTTAGTTAGCGTTTCATACCAGGCTCTCGGAGCTTGTTTGAGGCCATACACAACTTTATCCAGAATGTAGCAATAATTTGGATATTTTTCGTTCACGAACCCAGGAGGTTGCTCCACATACACGGTTTCTTCGAGTTCTCCATTAAGAAATGCACACTTGACGTCCATTTGGAAAACTTCAAAGTTTTTGTGGGCAGCGTAAGCAAGAAATATTCTAACAGATTCCAGCCTAGCTACGGGAGCGAAAGTCTCTTCATAATCAATCCCTTCCTCCTGACAATATCCCTTTACTACCAGACGAGCTTTGTTCCTTATTACATTCCCTTCCTTGTCCATTTTATTCCTAAAGACCCATTTGAGACCAACAACCGAGGCATCTGGGGGAGTTGGAATGAGGCGCCAGACTTTCTTCCTTTCAAATTCGTTCAGTTCGTCTTGCATCGCTTGAACCCAATCGGAGTGATCGAGAGCAGTATTAATTGTCTTCGGTTCTACTTTTGATACGAATGAGTTAAACATACAAAACTCAACCTTTGAAAATAAGGATGTCTGTTTTGCCTTCAGTTGTGATCGGGTCAGAACCTTTTAGGAGACATCACCAACCACCTGAGAGATAGGATGATCTCTGGTCCATTTGGTAAGAGGAGGATAGTTTGGATCAAAGGTTGGATCTAGTTCAGCATTGATCATTTCTTCTGGCTCGGATTGGCTTTCGTAGTCAAGTGACATATCACCATGCTCCCCCTCGATTGATGAGCTATGTGAAACTTGAGGTTCAGAGGTTTCTTGTGGTGTTGGACTTTCAGGCGTTGATGCACCTTCGGTTGGAGAAGAACTTTCGGTTGCAGTTGGACTTTCGGTAGCAGTTGTAGAGCTTGGCTCCCCCTCAACATGTGAGCTTGGCTCCCCCTCGACTGAAGCAACGTTGGATGGAGGTTCATCAGAATTCGATCCTTCTTCATTCATTCTCCTGGCAGCTTCTTCGACAATTTGCTTCATGTGGTTTACCTTGTTGTCTGCTGCGCCTGCTTCTGAGAGAGTGGCTTTCTCTGGTTTGTCAAAGAGCTCCATAAATTTCTCGTATAGATTAGCGATCGAGACTGTGACTTGGCCAGTTTGAGGAAAGATTTCCCCAGCTGTGTCTTCTTTGGCCTGTAGCTTTTTGACATAGCTATCGTCAAAAGTCACGTAATAGGTCTCTTCGATTTTTCTAGAACGCTTGCTTAGGACTCTGTATGCTTTGGAAGTGAGAGAGTAACCCAGAAAGATTCCCTCGTCGGCTTTGACATCGAACTTGTTGCGGTGTTCTTTAGAGTTAAAGATGAAACACCGTGAGCCGAACACATGGAAAAAATTTCACATTGGGCTTTCTGTTGTTGAGAATCTCGTATGGTGTGAGCGTGAATCGTTTGTTGAGATAAGACCTGTTCTGTGTAAAACAAGCAGCAGAAATTGCATCAGCCCAAAAGTAAAGAGGTAAGGAAGCGAAACTTAGCATAGTTCGGGCAGCTTCACACAAAGATCGGTTTCGTCTTTCAACAATTCCATTCTGTTGAGGTGTGTAGGGAGCTGAGAAGTTGTGACTTATTCCCTTTTCTGCTAGAAATTCTTCAAATTCCCTGTTCTTGAATTCCAGACCATTGTCGCTTCTGATGTTGCGAACGACCTTCTTGAGCTGTACTTCAATCTGCTTGATGAACACTTTCAGCTTATGAGTCCCTTCAGATTTGAGCTTTAGAAAGAACACCCATGTAAATCGTGAAAAGTCATCAACAATAACAAGAATATACTTGCTACCACCGATGCTTTCGATAGATGATGGACCACACAAATGAATATGAAGTAATTCGAGTGGTTCAACAACTTTTATGTTAATTATAGATGGATGACTTTGACGACTCTGCTTCCCCATTTCGCATGCAGCACACAAATGATCTCTGTCGAACATGAGCAATGGAAGGCCTCGAACATGACCTCCAGTGACAAGTTTGTTGATATCTTTAAAGTTGAGATGAAAGAGTCTTCGGTGCCACAACCAGCTTTCATCAGATTGAGCTTTTGATAACAAGCATATAGCTGGGTTTCCTTTGATAGGTTTAAGGTTTAGAGGAAACATTTCACCCTTACGATCCGATTTGAGAATTACTTTCTTCATCTTCTTCTCAATAATTTCAGAACCTTCATCGTCGAATGAGACTTTGAGACCTGTACCTCCAACAAGCTGAGATACACTGATGAGTTTGTGTTGTAGTCCTTCCACATAAGCCACCTTCCTTATAGTAAAATCACCATTAGTTATCATTCCGTATCCCTTTATGGTGCCGAAAGAGTTGTTTCCGAACTTGACGTTGCCACCATTTGAAAGAGACCTGTATTCCCTGAGCTCTTCTTTCCTTCCTTTCATATGACGCGAGCAGCCACTATCGATGTACCATTCTTCGTCGAACTACTCGTCACTTATAACCTGTAAAAATTAAGCAGATTTAGGAACCCAAAGTTTCTTGGGTCCACGTGAGCTTTTCATAGGAATAGGAATAGTAAGAGAGATGTCAACAAGATATGTTCGTTTTATAAGTGTTGTTTCATCTTTCTTTTTGATGGTAAAAACTTTGATTTTATTAGGATTAGGTGCGTTCGTTTTAGACTCTGGTTTGGATGCATTAACCTTCTGTTTGCCTTTTTGTTCAGCTGACGAATGAGATTTTTGAGAACGAACAGAATGAGCTTTAGTGCAAGATGGAGATGAATTGGAAGAATTAGAAGAATTAGATGAAAGAGAAGGAGTGGGCTTAGATTGAGATGACTTCTTGGCTGGAGACTCTAGGTGACCCTTTTGCTTTTGATCATTGGTGGGACTGACCTTGGAGTTTTGATCTCTTTTGACTTCTGAAACGAACCTTTGCTTTCGGTTGGAGCAGTTCTCGGAACCGAACCTATGCTTTCGGTTGGAGTCATTCTCAGAACCGAGCCTTTGCTTTCGGTTGGTATTCTCTTTTGAACCAAACCTTGGCTTTCGGTTGTTGTGGCTTTCATGCCTTTTGACAGGATTGTTCTCAAACTTCAGATTCTTGTCTTGATGCGAGAAATATGCATTTTGGGATTGCCAGAATTGTTTCCTTTCGGAGAGATTCTTCCTGTATCTCTGGTTCCTTTCACGTTTCTTATTCCTCGTCTGCTTCGGTTGATGATGAATATTGGCTTTCATTTTCGGTTTCTCCTTGGCTGGTTCACTTTGAACTGTAGGAGTTTCACTTTGAACTGAGGAACTAGAGGGAATGTCTTCTTTTGCCGAACTTCCATTCTCTTGAGGAATGTCTTTCGTACCACTAGTACTTGGCTCATCGAAATTATCTGGCTTATTCAAGGGTTCTGGTATGTATCTACCTTTACTCATCCATGAGGTTCTTTCTGATAAGCCTACCATTTCGTTTGCATTATCTATTGGAGCTGACCAGAAGTACTCATCGCAGCCATCAACATTCTCTTCGTTTACAATAGCTGTGAGTTCAGCGGTCTGATGTTCGGTTACTCCAGTGACCTTGTACACTTGATTTGGAGTGGTCCTGACCTTTTGATATACAACCGCTTTCTCTGCTAAGATCGGGGACATTTGTTGGGACAATCGAGCGAACTCCACTGAATTTTCAGAAATTAGATTCTTGTGGTTTTCAGGTTCGTTTTTTACAAATTCTGAGCAGTCAACCGTGTCCTCTACAGAAATTTCACTCATGTTGTCGTCCTCATTAAGCTCAGATGCATTTTCAACATCAATTTTGTTTTCTGAGCTCAAGTTGGCGTTTAAAGAGTCAAATTTTTGTATGGTTTCGGTTCTCAGTTTAAGTCTATCATTTTCATCCAAAAGGTTTTTAAGCATGTCCTTGTGGTCCTTGGATTTAATGAAAGATTCTATTTTGTCCAGTCCATACATGTAGGTCGGATTAATGTCATCAGATGATATCACACTCTCACAATTATAAGCTTCAACATCGATTTCATCCTCCTTAAACTCAAGGAAGGGCAAAATCATGCGATGGATCTTTTGGCCTATTTCACAGTCCAAGTGAAGCTGAGTAATATTAGAATAAAGACGTTTTGCAATTAAACAAAAAACATTCCGCTGTTTTAACAACTTTAAATTGTCTCTTTGTAAATAAATGTTTTCGTCTTTTATTTTAACTAATTCAGACTCCTTCAACTCGATCCACATGCGCCGCTCCTCACTCTTCGAAGACACCCTGCTTAATTGATCAGTTAGGTTAGAATTGGTGACTCGAGTTTGAGTTAAACTACTATCTAGATGAGAAATTCTTGTATTAACATTTTTTAGTTCTTTCTCATATGAGGATTGTGGTACTTTAAATGAAACGAAAACCGATTGTACCTTCTTGATCAGTTCATCGAGCTCGTTGAACTGCACGCTGAGCGGTTTGGCCGTAAAGCACATATCCTGCTGCTCCTTCGGTTCATTGCTTCCACCATCAGTGTTGTATCCCCTCATCTGAGATACATCGGTCACCATGAAGCACCTTCCTCCACTGCTCTCCTCCTTTGCCACGCAAGCCTTTCCATGAGAAGGCTTCCTCACTTCATCGTCTTCAGAGTCGGTTGACCAAACTTCCACTCCACCGAACTCGTCATCAGCAACCGGACCCTGCACAATAAGAGCATTCATGGAAGGGTTAGCGGTAGATTTCTTCTTCCTCATCTCATCAAGCTTTTTCTGTAGCAAAGCTTCCTCATCTTTTTCAGCCATCTTTTTGAGGACACAATCCTTAGCATAGTGATTTTTCCCTCCACAGTAGTAACAGCTTACTCCAGAATCACCATCTGCTTTCGGTTCCTTCTTGGGCTCTTCAACCTTCGGTTCATTGTTAATCTTTTCTGAACTATAACTCCCCTGCCAGTTTCGGTTTTTGTTGCTGGGGAATCTCTTCTTAATGAACCTCTTGCGGTTAGACACCATCATAGCATAATCCTCAGACGTGAGGTCATACTCCTCCAAGTTGAGGTCTTCATCCTCAATCACAGCTTTACTTTTTGACAGGAGGGCCAGTGAACCTAGGCTTGAAACAACGTTCTTTTCCTGCAGCACAATCTTCTCCTGGGACTTGAGAATACCCACCAGTTTCGCCAAAGAATATGATTTAAACTGCTCATGGGCTTTAACTGTTGACACCACTGCTCTCCATTCTGACCTTAGACCATTTAAGAACGTAACTTTCTGCTCGATAAACTTCCTTTCGATGTCATGTTTGATCATCTTGCTGAGAAGATGATTGAAGCGATCGAACGTCTGGGTCACAGTTTCTTCGGCTCCTTGCCTGAACTCTCCAAACTCAGATAAGAGCAAGGTTTGGATAGAATGTTCAAGATCCTCGTCTGTAGAGTACAGTTCGCGAAGTCTATCCCAAACTTCCTTTGCCGTCGTGCATGAGCTGACCAACCTGAAGGTGTCGGACTGAAGGGCGAATCTTATCAATCTTAACGCCTTGATATTACACTGGATTTTATCCTTTTCATCTTGCGCAATATCTTTGACATCCTTCAGCAGATCATTATACTCCTTTTGAGTTTTAATAATCCTTGACGTTGCAGAATGAGAAAAAGGTCCATTAATGATTGCTTCCCATATGAGGTATCCATTATCCTCAGATCCTATAACGTAGTCTTCGAAGTGATGCGCCCAGACTTCACAATCATGGGTATATAGGATTGGAATCTTCGTGGTTGAACCGATGCTGTTGAAAATATTGATGGGGTTTGATTGTGACTCGTCCATTATGATCGAAAAACCTGTTCAAAGATCATACTTGTGATAAATCAGATTAGGGCAAAACAATAAATATCAAGATACGTCAATAATGAGATGACGGCTCAATAAATATCAGTAATTGCGGAAAAACCCTAATTGAAACCTTTTCACAGAAAAGATGTGTATCGATTACACAGCCTCCTACTTTGATACTAATTGATGAGATTAAAACTTAATCTTGAAGATCGATTAGATCTCAAACAGGTAAAATAATGATTAGACAGCAAGAACACGAAAACAATAAACAACTCAAGAATGAATCAAACGTGTCGAATGATTATAAAACAACCCTCAGAAGAGCTCGACAAAGAACATCAACTGTAGAGGGTTAAAAGGTTTACAGGAACGATAAAGAAAATCAAAGCTATCGTAATTCTCTCTATTGTATTCTAGATCGTTAACCTAATTATGCATGCAAGCATATACTTATATAATAAACCTAACAGGCTCTCGGTTGGACAGGCCCAAACCGGAGTAAAAAATAAATGGACTAACAGTCGAGCCCAATGACGCAATCTTCAAACGAATCTTTAACCCAACAATTACCCTTTGTCTTAGACCTTGCTAGTTGTATCTTTCATTTGATACTGTCTGGGGTCTGTGTTTCTTTGTTTTAGACCTTGCTAGCTGTATCGTACATTTGATACCGTCTGGGGTCTGTGTTTCCTTTTGTTAGACTGAGCCAGGCATATCATTCATTCGATACTCTTCTGGAGTCTATGATTTCTTTGCCTTAGTCAGCAGTATTTTCTACTGAGGCATATGTTATTTCCCCCTTGTATTTTTACTAGTGATATTCTCCTACATTCTCTAAAGTCAAATACCATATACTGGTAATGATAGCATTTCAGGGAAAATTTCTCTTTAAAACATAACACTTTCGAGTCTTGGTACAAGACTGATTTTAATTAGAAAATATAGGATTTTCTAGAAAGGACGCTAATACACCGTAGATTCTAAACTACTACTTTTTATAAAGTTATTTTGAATAAATGCTTACTTACACAAATGACACTAAATACTTATGAACTCACCAGCATTTATAGAAATGCTGATACTCGCTTTCAAAATATAAAGGTAACTTAGTAGGAACGACTTCCATCTTATGGCTTTTCCGATACTCATACTCCTACCTTGAATACCCGGACTGCATCATACGGATGTAGGTCGACACTCAGACAACCAATATCCGAGGCATGGGAAAAATTTATGCCTAATATAGTAAGGATAGATACGTCTAAGGGTTAACCATCGTCTCTCATCAGCTGTGTTCTTTTCCGTGTAAGAAAACCATGCCTCCGAAGAAGCGTAACCCATCCGCTGGCAAGAAACCGACTCTGCTACTCGATGAAACTACGTTCCAGGCTGCAGTCTTGGCAGCCATTGCAGCTATCATCGCTCAACTGAATGCTCACAACGCCAATGTTAGCAAGAGCCCTATCGGGAATTCTGATCCTAGCAATGGACATCAGCAACTAACACCTGCATACCCAGCCACCCAAGAACCTCAACCAAATCCACTGAAGAGAAAGTTCAAGATCGAGGAGGGAAGTACGTCGGCTCAAGAACCTTACGAAGGGCAACGAGCTGAGACAGTCAATACCCCTTCTGGCCCTTCCATCCTGACTTCAAGAAAACCATACCTAGAAAACCTTCCCCACTGCAGCATGTGTAGCTACCATCATCATGGTATATGCCTGGAACTCTTTTGTGCTAGGTGCAACATGAAGGGGCATACTACTCGTGTCTGTAGAACCCCGGTTGAGTTTATTACATCAACCACCAATGTGACGATCAATCAAGTATGCCACCTATGTAGTGAGATTGGGCACCTAAAGAGAGATTGCCCAACGGAAAGAAAAGACAAGGACACAGGAGGAGTCTAACTCTAATGCTTGGAGAAAAGCATCAAGGAACCCGGTAGATTTTTGGTACGTCTCTCAATTCAGATAACTAACTGAAAACATTAAAAGGCTAATTCTAAATGTAATTACTTCCTCGTTAAGGCGAAAGTCGCAACACGGTTATAAAATTTAAAATTTCATCAGGTAAAACTATAATGGCTAGATATATACGTTACGACCATGTATAATTGAGATGGATGGACCTAGGGTGAGTGAATGCCGCCTCATTTCCTGTTCCTCTTTTGGTTATGGATTTAGGGCGAAATCGCTCAGTCAATAGTCCTCCCCACCTTAATTATACATGACTAGTATATGTTAGGCGATTATAGAAAGGCCTCGTGAGAATCCATTCATGCAAGGTACTCTACTCAGGAACGCTTAGGACCCTCTATAGTTCCGCGTCGACTATATCGGTTCAAGTATCCACGACAGTGATACACGGGATGAAACCCGAGACACCTAGAACATGTGTGCCCGTTCGGAACATGGCCCTATCGGCCGTCATTCTATATCATGTCGATGTATGCCAACTTCGACGCCTCTATCAATCATGGTTCGACTTCGTGCAACCGTGTGTAACTCCCTAGTTCTGTGTAAAAAGAACTTTCACCGTAGCCATTTCGGCAAATAAAGGTTCTTCCGAACCTAAACAAAATAAAAATAATAGAGACTAATATGATCCGTCAGTCGTCACTCTTATTTTAAATCTTCCGAAGCGCCCAGGAGAAGGGTACTGCACGCTGTTAACCAACCCTTCTTAGACAGATAGAAACTGAAGCGAAAGACACTGCAGGTATTCAGAAGACGATAACCACCCGAAGCATACTCCGTAGATCCCCCAGAAAGACCCTCGCACCTCACAATCAGGTTCATGAATCAAGAGGATATAACTTCTGGGACTGACCACTATAACTAAGTATATGCATAAGGGTGGTATATAATTGAGATCAAAAAGATTTGAGATGTGTGCTTCCTCCCTACTCCCTATTCCTCGTTGGGTTGTGGGTCTGGGGTGGAGTCGTACAACTGAACATCCTGCCGACGTCAATTATGTACGGCTTGCATACACCAAGTATTAGTGGTTAATCCAAGTATGAGCTCTACCACGAACCTCATAGTAAAACCCTTCATCCTATTCCATAGAATAGGAACTAGAGTCAAGAGAACCACGGCGGGTTGAGCTACTATAATGACCACAAATCCAAAATTTGTTGTCATCCCGGTTAAGCCAACATAGTAGCTAACACCCTCGATTGGTAAAGATATCTAAGTCGTAAGAGTCAAAGACATTGATTACGACCATCCATTCACGCTTAATCCCACGAATTAAGCATCTCAGCGAATATCCCAGAACTCTGGAAGCTGCGATAAGTTAAACTCTGAGGAGAGTGGATGAGGAGATTAAAGTTTCGAGTGATGGAACCCTATACTCACTAGATTTGACCTAGATCGAGAAAACTCAAAACCTTTGGAAGAGTAGTTGCAGAAGATGTTCGCACTACTCAGGCACTTCATCCACCCCGTTACCGACGAGTGGTGCCCAGGATACTCCGCCTTCTTACGTGGAAGAAGTTACCGCCGCCTTGTAGACGATAGACTGCATTCTCCGAAATGAACACTAGAATGCCAAGAACCACAGGATAACCTCTGCAGCCAAGAATACTTGATTTAAGTGCGGAAGTAGGTTGCGTTAAGCCTTATAACCCAGATCCCGAAGAAATTATAGAATTGACACCAGTCTAGGTGTTAGTCGATGGGTTGTACAAGAGCACGCACTTTCTGCAACTGAAATAAACCAACACCTTAGAGAATAGGACATGTCTTAGAGATTCATTGGACTACTAGGTGTTCCAGGAATACTATCTCGCGCAGAAATAGTAGAACCACTTCCCGAGATAGTCCAACACTTTAGAAAAATCTGTAAGGATTGAGTTAGCTCTAAGCAGAGCCTGCTATTCATGAAACAGCAAGGCAAGTAAGAGCATGATCCTTTCCCGTTAAGGATCATATTGTGAATGCGCTAACTAGACGATAATGTAATGTTTAAAAACTTTCTAAGCACTCGTCTGGTGAAACCCTATCTCCCCGACCCTGAGGGTTTCCGTTTGAAATATATCAAGAATCAGAAGTGCAAGTTCATTTTGCACAAGATTTGAGATAGACACTCTGCAGCAAACAGATACCCTAGACATGCAATCCATCCGATGATCTAGAAAACCTCTGAAAGCCAATTGACAGGAAAGATGAATCCAAGGACATCCCGAGCTCTCTAAGAACCAACCTGAAGGAGTACACTTTCAGTATGTGAGAGAACAGTTGGAACTTCGGAATGGCGATCACGCCGGTGATGATCTCGCCGTAGAAGTACACTATGTTCTATGTACTGAAAAGCTCTACCCTTCCGAGAGCTTAGGACCATCCGAGATTCTTTACAAAGATTGATCCAACCCTCATCAGACCACTACTACTTTCAGAAATTCCACAAGTTTCACCCCAAATCAATCCACTTCTTAGACTTGATCAATGTTTGCCCGACGTCACTCTTTGTATCCCACTCATCTTGATAGAAACCATGGGAACACTAACTTCGTAGATGAACCAGTAGGAATCGCTAACTGCACGAATCAAAATCCGCATCACCTAAGTGAAGTTCGTTAGAACGCCAAGCAAAGGCCAGAGTTCACATGGGAGTACGAGGACCAACCAAATAGGAAGTACCCTCATACCTCTACTCGATCATTCCTACCTACTTCCTTGCTTAAACCTGAATTTTGGGACGAAATTCCCTCTAACGGGGGGATGATGTGACAACCCAAAAATTTCCGTTAGATTTAACGTCGAAATTAATTACGTCAAAAATTAGCCAAATTTATCCCGAAAATATTTTTGACCAGATTTAAACCCGTTGGAATATTTTAAATAATATTTGTCAAGCGGACCAAAATTAAGGCGGTATAATTTTATAATTTGCCGTGATTAACGATAGTCGTGAAAAACCTCGTTTGCGGTTGGTGCCAGGTAAACCCCAACCAGGCCATAAACTCCACCCTATATAAGGGTTGAGTGGGATTCATCCCCACCTTTTTTTCCCACCTTAGACACACACTCTCTCTCTACTTTCTCTCTCTATTAAATGGGTTTTAGCCAAAAATCGCCCCTTCGAGCTTCAAATCGGTAAGTTAACCTTCCTAGCTTGTTGTTTATATCATCTAGCTTGCAAATTCATGTTTAAACTACCGAAAACCCTCAAGAATATGAGTTTAGGGTCCATGAACACCTTCATGGACCGTAAACACTCATAAATGGGGTTTAATGCTAAAAAACCCTTCCAAACCACTTCTAATGCTTAGCAATGACTTAGAGTCTTGCATGAAAGGACTTAGACCACCAAAATCGGAACAAATGGGGAGTAAACATGATTTTATGGTCTAAGAACATCCTTATACCGTAAAC
This sequence comes from Lactuca sativa, assembly GCF_002870075.4. Classification (NCBI taxonomy): domain Eukaryota; kingdom Viridiplantae; phylum Streptophyta; class Magnoliopsida; order Asterales; family Asteraceae; genus Lactuca; species Lactuca sativa. The sequence continues at coordinate 156,765,060 of NC_056623.2, read as the reverse complement.
CCATCTTCATGGACCATAAAAACTTATTTAAGTGTTAAACTACCCCTCAAACACCTCCAAAAGCTTCCATGAGTGCCTAGAGCCTTGTAATCCTTTATTTGATGCACCAAAAACATGATTCATGGACTAACATGAGTTTACTACCGTAAAATCATGTGTTTAAGGTAGTAAAATCCCCAAGAACATCTTCTTAGACCGTAAACACCTTTCCAAGGTGTTTAAGTGCCTTTAACACCTTCCTATGCTCATATAAGTGACTAGAACCTTGCATGCATGAGTTAGAACCAAAAAATAACAAACGAAATGGGCAAACATGAGTTTACAACTGTAAACTCATGTGTTTATGGCCGTAAACTCCTCAAGGAGTGGTCATGAACCGTAAACTCCCAAAAATGGTCCATTTGGAGCCTAAACCACTTCCTATGCCCTAGAATTGAACCTAGACTAATTCCACAAGTGTTATAAGACCTTAATGCATCCAAGAGCACACCACCCATGAGTTTACGGTCGTAAACTCATGGGGATATGGTCTTAGGGCTGTAAACTCTATAAAGAGTTTACTCTTGATGAGTAAACTCGCTAACTAGGCCATACACTCCTTTAGAAGTTACCCGAGACACTCCTAGCACTTGACCAAAGTGTTTTTAGCTCATTTGGATGCGTATACATGTTTAATTAGTATTATAATTACTAATTGTATGTAAGCATAGGTTATCATATGTTAATAGGTCACTAAGTGTGTTCAAGTTTTTACGTGACACCGAGCACGCAACCGACACCTCCGCCTGATCCACTTACAACAGGTGAGTTCATACCCCTAAATTAACCTTTTAAACGTTTTTACATGCTTTTATGGGGGGGGGGAATACAAGTTAAAACATGCCATTTATAATATCAATCATATGTGATTAATAACCCGCATGCACAAGGATTTATTACACTTTCAACTGTTTTACCAGGTATGATACCATGAATGGTTTTTCCAAAACGTCTTTACTTGTTTTAAATCTTTTCTCAAATTGTCTCTCGCACTGTATGTTTTACTTCAAAACCAGTTACAACAATATTTTACAAAAAGGTTTTTCTTTACTTATATTGTTTTATCAAAGTTATATTCAAAACTTGTTTATGAAAGATTTTCAAGGATTTCTAAAGGTCTTCAAACTTATTTTACAAAAGGGTATCAAGTCATGATTTTCTTAAGTGTAAAGGTTTTCTAAAGTTTTCATCATGGTTTTCTTCCATGCGTCTATGCTTCTAATTCGTTAAATGCTTCTACTTCGTTAGATACTACTACTTCGTTATGCTTCTACTTCGTTAGATACTACTACTTCGTTATGCTTTTACTTCGTTAGATACTACTACTTTGTTATGCTTATACTTCGTTAGATACTACTTCTTCGTTATACATCTACTTCGTTAGATGCTACTACTTCCTTATGCTCCTACTTCGTTAAACGCTTCTACGGCATGCCTGTACTTGTATAGTTATATAAATAATGTTTAAAGGACTTAGGAAGGCTAGTTCGCCCTATTTTCTTTCCTCGTTTGGATGTGGTCTTGTGGGATCGGATATCCGTCTGAAGGTCGTTTAATCATTAATTATATATTATGTATACATGTATAGACATAAAGGTTTGCATCGGCCAGTTCATTTCCCTTGGGTAGCAATGACATCCTCCTACTCGTCACTCATACGTCAGAGACACTAGTAACTATTATAGGAATAGTTAGGAAGCTCTATTTACTCTTTCTAGTACGTGAATTCCAAAGGAGTCAGTTTAGTTGTGAGTCTCTATCGGTAGTCCAGTACCTACATCAGAATTTGCTATACGAGATGCATCTTCAAGACACGGATCTCCCCGTCGTCGAGTTGTAACCAGAGTCTCCTGTAGGGAGAGCGGGCATTGTGTGTATTGATCTATATGGGACTGACACTCCTGCACCCTGACTGCTAGCTACAGTCCATGGCCTACCAATCCACGGGGTGACAAATGTCATATTTATTCCGACGCTTGTAGGGCGTCAAGTACTCTAGTGTCAATCAGTATGGTTACGAGTATCTCCATGTTTACCTTATAATTCATGGCCTTAAGGTAACGAGAATTAACACTGTATTCTGGAAAGAACACTCTTAGGATTACCCTTTGTCTTAGACCTTGCTAGCTGTATCTTTCATTTGATACTGTCTGGGGTCTGTGTTTATTTGTCTTAGACCTTGCTAGCCGTATCGTACATTTGATACCGTCTGGGGTCTGTGTTTCTTGTTGTTAGACTGAGCCAGGCGTATCATTCATTGGATACTCTCCTGAAGTCTATGATTTCTTTGCCTTAGTCAGCAGTATTTTCTGCTGAGGCATATGTTATTTTCCCTTAGTATTTTTACTAGTGATATTCTCCTACTTTCTTTAAAGTCAAATACCGTATTTTGGTAATGATAGCATTTCAGGGAAAATTTCTCTTTAAAACATAACACTGTCGAGTCTTGGTAGAAGACTAGTTTTAATTAGAAAATATAGGATTTTCTGCAAAGGGCACTAATACACCGTAGATTCTAAACTAGTACTTCTTATAAAGTTATTTTGAATAAATGCTTACTTACACAAATGACACTAAATACTTATGAACTCACCAGCATTTATAAAAATGCTGATAGTCGCTTTCAAAATAACTTGTATTCTCAGGTCAGCTATAGACAGGTACATCTTAGGAGCTTTTGTTGAAGACAGTTTAGTACCGAGTTGCAACTATATTAGTTTCTGTATTACTTTGATGTTTCTATGAAATGTAACTTATGTAAAACTATTACTATTAATTCAATGGTTGTTGTACTTTCGTTCTATAGTACATTGTGGATGAAGAGATGAGGAAGACGAGATATCATGCCATGTTGTGGGATAACATCAGAGAGTTTGTGAGCTTTCCGAGGCGCAAGACCCTGAATGATATAATTGAGAGGGCCCACGAGAGGGAGATTGAGTTGGAGCAGATATAGACTGTCGCGGGCCAGGCTAAGAGACCTAAGATTTCTTAGTCGCATTCTAGGGGCCAACAGGGTCGAGTTTGTTGCGGAATGTGCAGCAAGCAGCATAGTGGGGCATGTCGATTAGTGGGTTCAGGTTGTTATAGGTGTGGGCAGATGGGTCACATGAGTAGGGATTGCCCCCAAAGTGCATTGATCTATGTAAACTGCAACAAGATAGGCCTAAAAAGGCCGATTGTCCGAGGTTGTCAGGAGGGCCAGTGGCAGTGCCTGGACCAACCACCTTGAGGATTATCGATGGACTCAAGGGCAAGGTAGAGACATCTGTGGTGAAGAGCAGGTCATTCCAACTGACTATCGACAAGGCTCGTGCAGCAACGGATGTAGTTACTGGCATGTATCTTTAATATAGCTTTATTGATTTCCTTATTTATCAAGAAGTTTAATTTTTGCTCCTCGTATTTTAGATTATTCGTTGGAGGTCGTGATTCTTGATGACCGTTCTTCGAGGGCTTCAAGGGTTCATGTAACAACCCAATTTTCCAAATAAAAAATTTCATTTAAATAACAATCGACGTTCCTTAATTGTAAATTTCAACCATAAAGTATTTATCAAAAATCCATTACGTCGATTAAATTATCAAAAGATTAGAGTGACCATAACAAAATGCTGGAGAGTGCATGATGCACTATCAAGCCGTGCCCTTGCCCTTAGGTCCCGAAGTGTCTGAAACAACCAACAAACTGTAAGCTAATGCTTAGTGAGATCCCTATAACATACAACACATACAATCATACAAGTTCACATATGCCATGCATCCAACAAACATGTAAGGAAGCCATGGAAACCCTCCTTGGTCTTATTCTGAATGCCATGATAACCCACCCATGGTCTTAATCAACTGCCATGGGAACCCCCACATGGTCTTAACCAACTGCCATGGGAACCCCCACATGGCCTTCACATGAGTACATAAAATATTAATAGCACTTCCACAAATGATCATTACAACTAAATAACATGGGCTAGCCCTGGTGTCTTCAACCCGTTGGAAAGGTGAGGAAGCTCACCTCAGTCTGCTGGACTAGAACACTGCTTGCCTAACAGTCCGAAATCACTCGCTGAACAATAATACAATGAACCTTAAATTAGGATTATAATTCATTCTAATTAAAGAGTCCTAACACCTAAGTCCAAGTCCTTCCATAGTGTCCTAAAGGTTATCCCTTTGATAATGGGCCTATGGTCCATGATAAAACTATTAATGGGCCACATGGCCCAAAAAGGCCCTACTAATACCATTATGGCCCAACTCAGAATGTTGGCCCACAACTCTAAATGGAACCAGGCCCAACAATGATTAAAGCCCACTACGCCTACAAGACCACACAAAATCCAACATCCAATCTGGAGTGCGTACGCCCTGCGTACCACTCCAGTACGCCCAATAGACATTACTGAGAAGTTGTACGGGCAGTGTACAACTAGCTACACAAGACGTACAAACAGGCTATGCACTAAATGACCATTAGGTTCTTAATACTTGAGTTGTCAATGTCCAACTTCAGATATGGGCTTAGTAAGATGTCCTAAGGCATAAAGTTGGCAACTTTACGCCGTTGCATGCCATGAATGACTCTAATAGTCCATACTCTCCATTAAGACCTCTTTTAACACTTCTAAATGATGCATGGATTCCAGACTATCATCAAGCTTACATCTATCTATTCTAGTCTCTGGAGTTGCTCAACTTTCAAGAGAATGTCCAAAAGCCAAAAAGGGACTCCATAATGAAACCTTAGCTCACTATAATGAGAAGGGAGAAAAGGTTATGACTTTATACCTCTAGAAGTTCCTCGAGATGTTCTAGATGCAAAATCTAGAAGCTCAATGACACCCAAAGCTTGAACACCACCTTCTCCTTCTTGAATGCTCTCTAAAATGCCCACCAACACACTTTCTAAGCTCAAGAACCACACTCACAAGGAAATATAAGGTTAAGGGATGATATGAGGCCATAGAGGCTGGTTAGGGTTTAGTCCCAATGACTTAAGGATACTTAAATAGGTGTCATGTCAAAATATTATGGTTTTGACTATCAGTCCCCATGCTAAGCCACGCGTACGATCTAACCCTCTGCGAACATCCATCCTTAGTATGCTAAGTGTACTCCTGGAGTACGCCTATGGCAGACTGAGTCCACATATACTGGTACTCCATGCCTAAACACCACCTCCCGCATATAAATATCTGCTAGTTTCTCAGCGGTGATACTCTCGGAAATAGGAATAAAATGCGCACTTATGGTCAATCTGTCCACAATAACCCAAATGGAGTCCCCACCCCGAGTCATCTTAGGCAACTTCGTGATAAAATCCAAAGTAGTCTCTTCCCAGTTCCACATGGGGATAGGTAAGGGTTGAACCATGCTGTGGGGCCTCTGATGTTCGGCTTTGACCTTCCTGCAGGTCAAACACTGCTCAACAAACCATGCAACCTTCATGCATGGCCACCAATAACTCAAAATCAGGTCTTGATACATCTTCATGGCCACCGAATGGATAGAAAACTTTAATTTGTGCGCCTCCTCCAATATCTTTTGTCTCAAACCCCCTAACGCCGGTACCGAAAATCTGCCACACTGAGTTAATAAACCCCGACTCTCTCGAACAAAAAATGTAATATGCCCATGAATCCGCTCAACCTTCTAGTTTTCCTTCTTCAGTCCCTCCACCTGAGCTTCCCTGATAATATCCAATAAAGGTGAAATCACCATCATCCTTAGTCAAACATCTCGGATCGGAGTACTTGCCACTTGGCCACCATATTGGCCTTCCCGGGATGATACAAGATCTTGCATTCATAATCTTTCTCTATATCAAGTCATCTTCTTTGTCGTGTATTCATATGATGCTGATTCAGAAAATACTTCAAACTCTTGTGATTAGTGAAAATGGTGCATCGAACCCCATATAAATTATGCCTCCAAATCTTGAGATCACACACCACCGCCCCTTATTCCAAATCAAGAGTGGGGTTATTCGCCTCATGAGGCTTCAATTGCCTCGAAGCATAAGCAATCACATGCCCCTCTACATCAGAACCGCTCCTAATCCTAAAATAGAAGCATCACAATACACTATAAAGTCATCCAATCCCTCAGGTAGCGCTAGAATCGTGACTTCACATAATTTCTGCCTCAAGGTCCCGAATGTCGTCTACTGATCTGGACCCCACCGAAAGCTCACACTTTTCTTGGTCAAATGGGTAAAGGGCACAAATATCTTGGAGAAATCTTGAATAAATCTCCGATACTTCCTTGGATGTCCCAAGAAACTCCGAATCTCGGATGCATTCTTGGGAACCTCCCAACACATCACCACCTTGATTTTGGCCAGATCAACCAAAATACCCTCCTGATTTATGATGTGCCCCAAAAACTACACGTCCCGCAACCTAAAATTACATTTAGAGAATTTGGCATATAGCCTCTCCATCCTCAAGATATCCAACACCTCCCTCAAATGATGCTCGTACTGCTCCTTGGTCTTAGAATATACCAAGATATCATCAATGATGACAATCACAGACCGATCCAACATCGGTATACAAACCTGATCCATGAACGTTGCTGGAGCATTGGTGAGCCCGAATGGCATCACCACAAACTCATAATGACCATAGCAAGTCCTAAAATCCGTCTTTGGTTTATCTCATCCCTAATCCTCATTTAATGATACGCTAATCGAAGATCAATCTTGGAAAACCAAGATGCACCCTGAAGCTGATCAAACAAATCATCAGTCCTTGGAAGTGGATAACACTTCCACACCGTTAGCTTATTCAGCTCTCGAAAGTCAATACACATCCTATGTGACCCATTCTTCTTTTTCACGAATAAGATCGATGCTCCCCATGGGGGAACTGCTCGGACGAATAAATCCTCGGTCTAGCAGCTCCTGAATTTACGTAGAAAAATCCTACATCTCAGGAGAAGCTAGATGGTATGGTGCCTTGGCTATTGGAGCCGCACCAGGCACTAAGTCAATACAGAACTCCACTTGCCTCTCCGGAGGCACCCCTGGAAACTCCTCAGCGATCACGTCAAGAAAATATTTCACAATCGGAACATTGCTCAACTCGGGCATGGCCTCAACACTTGAATCTGAAAAAGAAGCCAAGAACCCTGAACAACCCTACTGAAGAAGCCTCATAGCCTTCACGGTCGAACAGAGAGTTGGCCCACAACAGGCTCTCTCTCCATGAATAACCAGTTCTCCCCCACTTAGGCTTCGAATTCTCACTAGTTGATGCTCGCAATCTATCATGGCCCCATTGGGCCCCAACTAAACCATCCCAATGATCACCTTCAATCCCTGCAATGGAATCGGAACCAGATCGATATGAAACCTCTCCCCGAACACGTTCAGGATACTCCTCCGATATACCCTCTAAGAACTCTTAGTGCGGTCATTTGCAATCTCCACCTCAAGTGGGGAATCCAAGGTCCCCGGAGCATCTCGAAACTTCTTACTGAGCACAAGAGATACGAATGATCAGGTAGCCCTCGAATATAAAAGAACATCAGCCGACAAACCATTGACCGAGAAGGTCACTATACAAATCATAAAGCATAAGCATAATAATAAAATAAACAAGACAGGAAATAAATCACATATCGGTCATGACTGCTTTGGCCTCCTCTGTGGTCATCTGAAATATGCGACTCTTCACCGTAGGACTCTCCGCCTTAACCAAGCAGCCATCAATGGTCGTCATTGTGGTGGGCACAGACGCCACCATTGCTCCTCCTCCTCCCGAAAACCTTGGACAATCGGCCTTTTCATGACCGGTCTGGTTGTAGTGGAAACAAATCATGCCCCTCTCTGGGCAATCCCATCTCACGTGGCCCGACTGGCCACATGTATAACATAATGGGCTTGTCACTCGACAAGCTCCACTATGCGACCTCCTGCACTTGGCACATCGGCCACGACGAGGCTGGCCTCTGTAGGAGAATCAAAGGTCATAGGCTTCTTAGACTAACCTACAGTTGTCTGCACCAGCTCTAGGTTTCGCTTCGTGCCGAGCTCTAAGTTAATCACCCATTCTTGGGACTTCTTCACCATGTCATTCAGTGTCTTGCACCCTGAAAAACTAATAAAATCTTGAATGTCATTGTCGCAAGCCCAAACCAGAACGACGGAAACATTCGGGGGAGGAGGACGTCATGTCAAGTATCATAACAAATGAATAGTAAAGAAAGTACGCACAACCATCATATACATAATTGAAAAGTTTACATGATTGTAGTATTACCTGTTTGCAAAACTCAATTACATTATGATGTTCAAATGTTTAAACTAACACCTGGGCGTAAGTCTTTAAAAAGTAGTTGCTAACCCTGTTTAATTATTCCCTGAGAATACAAGTTATTTCAAAGCAAAAGTGTCAACATTTAAGTTGGTGAGTTCACATGGAGTTCATTTGAATGATTGTGTGTCATTTGAAAAGTTCTTGTTTGATTTTAGAAAAACCGATATTTTCTTAACAATGATGTTGTAAAACCGTAGTTATAAAATGAATGTATTTGAACCAGGAAAATCCTATATTTTCCTATAAGCGAGATGCAGTCTTAAATGACCAAGACTATGACTGGTAAACAAATATGCATTGCTTACAAATGAAGGTATTCCATAGGAGTATTAGTGTATTCATGAATTATTGTTTTCGCATAGTGAGTTTCTATAACCATGCTACGGAATACCAAATGTCGACATTTGTCACCCAATGATGGACTGTTGCTAACAGTCAGTGTGCGGGATTGTAAGCTCTGTATAGATCTATACACAAACTCACGCTCTCCCTCCAGGAGATTCTGGTTATAGGTGGGGACTTTCGTTTAGTACAAACAAAGCCATATGACAGCACAAGATAGCTAATAACAAGTTCACGAGTAATACTATGAAAATCGTTTGAATGAAAGTTTTAATCCTTTATATGATGAATGTATACTTATAAATAAAACATATTTTCTTATTTATAAAAGGCATTGTAACCCAGGAGGTTAAAGAAGTGTTGGTGAAGTGTTTTGCATGATAACGACTTTAAATGATAGTTAAAACAACAGTACGAAATGCATAGCAAAAGATAGATGTTTTCACATGATAATAACTGTGTGTTTACTTGTGTTCTCCCCCTTAAAAGTATTTAAAAAGAATTTAAAACGTATTTAAAGTATGTTTGTAGGGGTACAAACTCACCTGGTAGTTTGAAGAAAGTGAGACAAAAATCTAGCAGAACTTCGACTTGAGAAAGCTGATTTCTTGGGATTCTCGAGAATCTCGGGAATCTCAGGAATCTCAGGAGCGTAAAACTTCCTTCCGAACTTGGATATGAAAACCAAAATGTTGGAATGGCTTCGAGGGTTTAAACGCAGAGCGTAAGCACGAGAAAGAGGATAAATGAGCAATTATGCCTGGAACACTCGCATCATATTTATAAGGGTGTTGAATCGCATCGGTATGCTAGGCGTACGAGGTTACGTGGGGCATACCTGAGGTCATTGTTTACATACTTCAGATGGACAGGGGCATAGAGGCGTAGGGGTGACGTGGACGATCCGAAGCCCTGTATCGCGTACATTGGGTGTACGAGGGTACGCTCGGCGTACAACTTCATGGTTTGTGTGCCCCAAACTTCTAAAATGCATAAATTTTTCCTACGAGCTCCATTTTTGACGTTCTTTATATCCACACGTAGGTGAAAATGTACTCTACAACTTTCATTTAGACTCCGTCGGCTAGTTTTGAATTTATTTTAAATTTTATATTTTTATTAGGCCGGGACACGAAAAGTCCGTTAAAAATCCATAACTCCTTCATCCGACATCCACTTTCATCTGACTTTTTACCGATGCACTACTATTGTTGAGATCTTCGATTCTTGTTTATATTGCATTGGCTACAAATCAATCGATTACCGATTCGGGTTTTTAGTTGTCTACTACCATTCCGAAACATAGAAAAATCATAACTTCCTCATACGATGTCAGATTTTGGTGTTCTTTTTATGCGTGTTCATGTCTTAACATAAGATATGACTTTCGTTTAGATACCTAAGGCTAAAAAGTGTTTTATTGAAACTTCGCATTTTTACGTTTAACAGAGCTTTAACGGTTTTGCTGCGGATCTTCGATTGGTCGTAACTTCTTCGTTATAACTCGAATTTTAGTGTTCTTTATATGTTTGAAAAACTTGTTACGATATCTACTGCTTTATTCAACCGAAATAAGTTTTTAGGAAAGTTAAATTTTGACCTAAATTTGACTGGTGTTACATTATATTGACGTGAATTATCGGGTTGTCACATCATCCCCCCGTTAGAGGGAATTATTTACAATGTAAGTGTTTAAGGACTAGGGAAAAGATGAAGGTACCTTTTTTTAATCTGCTCTTCTCTCTCTCCCAAATGAAATCAGGTCCCTGATTAGCATTCCAGCGAACCTTTACTATTGGTATGCGACTTTGCTTTTATCCAGTCAACGAGTTAAGGAACTTTCGCAGGGCTTCTCACTCAAACCCGTGATCTTGTACTCAATATTGATAAGTCTGGTTTTCACCCTCAGATTCATTAGTATGCACTTTTTTTGTGACCATAACTCTAAAACCAGCATGCTTCTGCATCCAGGTTTGGTCTTCTCGTTCTCTAATGAATCCAGATCCTGGCATGGGTGTTCCAGCGGACCTTTATTATTCTGTCTGCTGTTCGGATCAGTATCGGTCTTGTGGATTTGGGGTTTATTTTCCCGGTTCATCTATCACTGTCTTTTGCATATAATTCGTATATACCCTTATAGTGACAGGTTATCTGTATTGATTCCTAGTCTCTGTGCTTGAATATGACTTGTTGCGCGCGTGGTATTCCAAAATGGTCTGTCGGGAATACTTTGGGAGGGTTTTGAATGATATATTACTCCCCATATAAGTACTTCGGAATTTTGAAGTGAAATCTGATTTGAAAGTTTGTGTCGGGTTTGTCATTCTAGATCGAAAGAGTTTCGTTAGTCGACGGTTAAAACGAAGGGGTCTTTTTGTAACACATGGAACCGGTATGGTCAGGACTACGCCAATCCACATTGAATGATGATGAAGGAACTTCTCGTTGAAACAAGTGTTAAGTCGATTAGGAAAAATGTTCGTTAGCGATATGGTGAAGTCTATATGTACGTTTTCAGTGCTTTTTGTTTATCCTTGATATTACTAACTGTTAAGTAGATTTTTAAACTTGTGACTCATGAAAAAGCTTTCGCTCCGCTATTAAAAGTATGAATACATGAGAGTTACCGCGGAGAGACGTACCCGTAACAACTGTGGGATCTGCGATGGCTTCCTCCTGGCCCATCCAAACACTCGGCCTCCTCTGCCATCAATTCTATTGTTAGATTTTGGGCAGTACCTTTTAAAATGTACAGTGGCTCCACATTCATAGCAAGCACGGCCCGCTCCGTCATTAGTGGCTGGTGCGGTCAGTTGGGATGGCTCTCTATAGAAGCGGACAGTGTGTCCCTTCTTGTTGCACCTGGTGCACCAGAACTCACGGTAGGGTCCGTGATGATGAAAGATGCACTTGCTACACTTTGGCAATTGTCCGTTGTATAAAATTGTTGGTGTAGGGGTAGTAGGGACAGTAACAGCGTTAGCTGTCACTACATGTTGTTTCTTGGGATTCTCTAACAGGGTTTGCCCCTTCCTCTTATTCCAAGGTTTCCTTGGGTCATCTATCTCCCTTGATCGTTTCAAAACAACAGTAATAGGACCCTGCTTAACACCGTGAACAATTAAATGTTGCGCCAACCACTTTGCGCTGTTGAATGTGACAGGCTTGGAAGCCAAAACATGCCCTTGGATCTGGGGTGACAATCCCCTAATGTATCTATCCAATTTCTTTGCTTCCCGGTTCACCATGCCCAGGAATAGGGCTGACAAATCGCAAGACCTAACCGTGTAGGTGGTTAGGTCAGATCCAACCATTTTCAGGTTCCATAGCTCCTGCTCTAGTTTTTGGACTTCGCCCCTCGGGAAGTATGCTTCTAACATCAACACTTTTAGGTCCTCCCAACTCATGGTGTTGGCGACTGGAAGGGATATAGATTTCACATGGCTCTTCCAGTAGGTGAGGGCTCGGTCGGTAAAAGTACAAGCAGCAAATTTTACTTTGCTCGTTTCCTAGCACGAACAGATGTCAAAGACCATATCAGTCTTTTCAAACCATTGCATAAGTGCAATGACTCCCCTAGTGTCGTTGAACATTATCGGCTTTGAGTTTGCGAATTCCTTGTAGGTGCAATCTCTAACATGGCCATGACCGGTGCCATGGTTTAGATGGTTTGTGTTGCTCGCGCTACCTCCAGTTCTGGTAGAGTTTATTTGGGATAGTGCAGATGTCACTACTGCGGTGACGGCAGCCTGTTCCATAGCGGGATCATAAGCTGGAGGAGGTGGAGGAGTTGTTGGGGTTGCATTTCGTATCTTGACCTACGTGGAGGGCTCGTATTGACAAAGAGATAACCATGAAGACTATAAGTCTTAAATGATTGGAAGTTGCACATTAACGAGTTAGCTATTTTCAACATTACATGAATTAGGTTAGACCAAAACAAGATTCTTTGGTTTGATTCATAATAAGGGTTTATATCAAATGTATAAGCTTGTTAATTTGAGAGATGTGCAAAGAATTAACACAAAAGAAACACTTCATTATATATTAAACATATGCTTGGTTGGATTTCGAAGTTAGGAAAATTTTGACCTTTCTAAAGGTCTCCGATTACAAAAGTTAAAGAAAGGTAAGACTTTTAGCCGAGGTCCTATTCTATAACAAAATTTTGGAGTTGAGCAAGCCCTACTTCTTGCGAGATCCTGCCTCGGATTTGTACGGTTGGTGTTCTTACTCGTACTTACGTCTTTCATGTACCATCAAACGTTCTCGCAGCTCTCTAACTTCGGCTTGGGATGCCGCCAGTTCTCTCCTCAAGAAGTTGACATGTTCCCTTGTTGCATTATGAATGCCTTCCAGGTTGCGAAGAAAAACAACGTTGACTTCAGTGGTAGCTTCATTCATCATAACGCAATCAATGATAGCTCTTCCTTGTTCGGTGTTACGAGAAACACGGCATACCAGTACGGGAAGTGCCCTATCTGCTGAGCCACCGGCTTCTAGATTGTAGAAGCTTCGGTCTCCTAGGTAGCAGTGATTCTGACCTTGTTCATCACTCCACCTGTCTAAGTTTACGACCCACGGAGGCATCGGGCCTTGAAAGTTCTGACGAGGGTTAGGGTTCTGAGTAACCTGGGGTGGACTATAAACTTCTGATCCCAAATCATTGTCCTCGGGAAAGTCTTCAGCAAAATCATCGTCTAAGGGGATTGCAGGCTCTTCTTCTGGTTCGGCATTGAGCCAAGCAACATTTCCCTTGTTAGGAATGTACGGACCTCCGGGAGGGTGGAATCCATCCATTGCAATCTAAGCAATAATAGGGATGTGAGAACTGTCTAGAAGTTAAAACATGTAAATCTAAACATGTAGGTTAAGCTATTGCATTTACAAAATTCTTTTATAGTACTCTAAATGTTGTGTTTGATTCTTAAGTTTCATAAGTTTGGTAAGTTTTAGACTTGTTGTCCATTGCAGTTATCCCCCGACATACATTAATCGGCTGTCAGAGAAAAATAGTTGATCAGGCTATATTCATCCCAGTCCCGATCACATGCCCCAAGGCATACTGGTACTGCACAACTCATCTATAATACTTCTATATGGTTTTATTATGACACTTCTCTATGTTGTATGCATGAATACTTTTATAAAAGAAAAATCTCCTTTGAAAAGTATCTCTAAATCAGAGTGTTTTTGCCCAGTTGTATTTATAGTTGTATGTCATAAATGGATTGACATACTTAGTTCACTATAAACAATGCTCTAATACCAATTTGTCACACCCCCAAACCAGAATGGCAGAAACATTCGGGGGAGGAAGACACCATGTCAAGTATCATAACAAACGAATAGTTAAGAAAGTACGCACAAGCATCATATACATAATTGAAAAGTTTACCTGATTACAGTATTATATGTTTGCAAAACTCAATTACATTATGATGTTCAAAAGATTAAACGAACGTCTGGGCGTAAGTCTTCAAAAGCAGTTGCTAACCTTGATTAATGATTCCCTGAGAATACAAGTTATTGCAAAGAAAAAGTGTCAACATTTAAGTTGGTGAGTTCACAAGGAGTTCATTTGAATGATTGTGTGTCATTTGAAAAGTCCGCGTTTGATTTCATAATATCCGATATTTTCTTAATAATGATGTTGTAAAACCGTAGTTATAAAATGAATGTATTTGAACCAGGAAAATTCTATATTTTCCTATAAGTGAGATGCAGTCTTAAATGACCAAGACTATTACTGGCAAACAAATACGACATGCCTACAAATGAAGGTATTCGATAGGAGTATTACAGTATTCATGAATTATTGTTTTCGCGTAGTGAGTTTCTATAACCATGCTACGGAATACCAAATGTCGACATTTGTCACCCCAATGATGGATTGCAGCTAACAGTCAGGGTGTGGGATTGCCAGCCCCATATAGATCTATACACAAACTTGCGATCTCCCTCCAGGAGGTTCTGGTTATACGTGGGGAATTTTGTTTGGTACAAACAAGCCATATGACATCACAAGATAGCTAACAACAAGTTCACGAGTAATACTATGAAAATCGCTTGAATGAAAGTTTTAATCCTAGATATGTTGAGTGTATACTTATAAATAAAGCATATTTTCTTATTTATAAAATGAATTGTAACCCAAGAGGGTAAGGAAGTGTTGGTGAAGTGTTTTGCATGAGAACGACTTTAAATGATAGTTAAAACAACAGTACGAAATGCATAGAAAAAGATAGATGTTTTCACACGATAATAACCGTGTGTTTACTTGTATTCTCCCCCTTAAAAGTACATAAAAAGCATTTAAAATGTATTTAAAGTGTGTTTGTAGGAGTATGAACTCACCTGGTAGTTTGAGGAAAGTGAGACAAAAATCGAGCAGAACATCGACTGGAGAAAGCTGATTTCTCGGGATTCTTAGGAATCTCGGGAGTGTAAAACTTCCTTCCAAACTTGGATATGAAAATCGGGATGTCGGGATGGCTTCGGGGGTTTAAACGCAGAGCATAAGCATGAGAAAGAGGAGAAATGAACAATTATGCCCGGAACCCTCACATCCTATTTATAGGGGTGCTGAACCGCCTCGGTATGCTGGGCGTACGAGGTTACGCGGGGCGTACCAGACGTCACTGGTTACGTACATCGGATGGACAGGGCCATAGAAGCGTAGGGGCGTCGTGCACGATCAGAAGCCCTGTATCGTGTACGTTGGGCATACGTGGGTACGCTGGGTGTACACCTTCTTGGTTTGTGTGCCCCAAACTTCTAAAATGCGTAACTTTTGCATACGAGCTCTGTTTTTGACGTTCTTTAAATCCACAGGAAGGTAAGAATGTACTCTACAACTTTCGTTTAGACTCCGTCAGATAGTTTTGAATTTATTTTATATTTTATATTTTGAATAGGCCGAGACACGAAAAGTCCGTTAAAACTCCATAACTTCTTCATCCGACGTCCGTTTCGTCAGACTTTTTACCTTTGCACTACTATTGTCGAGACCTTCAATTCTTTTTTAGCTTCTGTCGGCTACAAATCACTCGATTACCGATTCCGGTTTTTAGTTGTCTACTGCCATTCCAAAACTTAGAAAAATCATAACTTCCTCACACAAAGTTAGATTTGGCGTTCTTTTTATGCTCGTTAATGTATTAACATAATCTACGACATTCGTTTAGATACCTAAGGCTAAAAAGTGTTTTATTGAAACTTCGCATTTTTACGTTTAACAAAGCTTTACCGGTTTTGCTGCAGATCTTCGATTAGTCATAACTTCTTCGTTATAACTCGGATTTTAGTGTTCTTTATATGTTTGAAAACCTTGTTACGATATCTACTGCTTTACTCAACCCAAATAAGTCTTTAGGGAAGTTAAATTTTGATATTAATTTGACTAGTGTTACATTATATTGACGTGAAATATCAGGTTGTCACAGTCATCTCTCAGCATGGAATGATATTTTTTCTTCTTCATCTCTTCGTCTGCAGCATACTGTGGAACCAATAATGCTCGCTCTCGAAACTTGGCGGTGATCTCTACCACAGTCTCGGTAGTCTGCTACAAGTCCTCGAACTCTCTCATCAATCGCTGCACCTCGATAGATGGTGCAAACTCCTAACCAAATCTCCTCACAAACTCCGGCCAAGTGATATCAACCACACCTGCTGACTCTACCTCGTGGGTAACCTCCTCCTACTAGTCATGAGCTCAGTCCCTCAACATACAAGATGCGAACCCCACCTTTTCCGCCTCGGGAAAAAAACTCATACGCTGGGCATTCTCCTTGTCTGCCACCTAGCATCGACTCGTGATGGGGTCCCTGAATCCAAAGAACTCAGGCGCACCACACGCCTTAAACTCCCGTAACGAGGGAGCTCAAGCTCTAACCTGGCCTGCAGCAATCTCGACTCTGAAAGACTTGAACCTCTCCTCCATGATCTCCATAATACCCACCTTGATGGTCTCAAAAATCACTAGGGTAGCGTCAAGAATGCCATGTGTCACCTCGAATGCGATCAAATCGCGTAACCTCTCATCAATGGGCTCTACGCCGAAGCCCGAACCAGATATCGATCCTGATCCTGAACCTCGAGTGATCATCACCATCCTCAACTGAAAATACCAGAAAATAGAATGGTAAAAATATTCAAAAATGGGAAACCCTCGTCCTCACTGGTCTCCTTAGAGCTTACAGGTCTAACATTAATTTGGGTACATGTCATGTGCTTTCAATAGTATGAGCCCAATACTACTTTCCACACCTACATGTACCTTCCTCAAGGCTCTAACTAAAAACTCTAATTTGCCCTGAAACAATAACATTACCTGCAGAATACCATATAACTCGAATCCTAGGCTATCCTAATATTTTTTTCAATCCCCATCAAATCAGTCATATCAGGTTGCCCTATGCATGCAAGTTATACACTAATAGAATCACATATACTTTCTAATAAGTTTTTACCCTAGACCACAATCCAGAAAAGAAATAGTAATAAGGTAGAATTCTTCATTATAGGACTATGCAATCCTAAACGTATACAACTTTGAAAGCATACACATAGCAAAATCCATCCAATTAGCAATTTCTAAATATATCTATAGTATGGCTAACATATTATGGAAACACTTACATGAGCTCGGTCAATTACACACATTGCACTCTCCCTTTTTCTTACAAAGAAACCGGTTTCAAGAAGCTTTTAACTTTTGGTTTTTGGAAAACAACTTTACAATTCCCTCAATTTGAGTTCTGACACACCCGAGAGTGTGCCCGAATCCCTCAAACCAAGGCTCTGATAACAATTTGTGATAGCCCAATTTTTCAAATAAAAATTTTCATTTAAATAATTATCCATGTTCTTTTATTGTAAATTTCAACCATAAAATACTTCTCAAAAATCCATTACATCAATTAAATTATCAAAAGATCAGATTGCCCATAACAAAATGATGGAGAGTGCGTGTTGCGCCATCAAGCCAGGCCCTTGCCCTTAGATCCTGAGGTACCTGCAACAAGCAACAAACCGTAAGCAAATTCTTAGTGAGATCCCTATAACATACCGTACATAAAATAATATAAGTGCACTTATGCCATGCATACAAGAAAGATATAAGCAAGCCATGCAAACCCTCCTTGGTGTTACTTCGGATGCCATGGGAACCCCCCACATGGTCTTAATACTTAAGTTCTGAACGTCCAACTTCATATCTGTGATTAATAAGATGTCTTAGGCATAAAGTTGGAAACTTTATGCCCTTGCATGCCATGAGTGACTCCTATAGTCCATACTTTCTATTAAGAACTCTTTTAAGACTTCTAACTAATGCATGGAGTCCAAACCATCATCAACATGTCACCTTTCTGCATCTAACAAGCTTAAGGAGCTCAAATCTATCTATTTTAGTCTCTAGAGTTGCTCAACACACAAGAGAATCTCCAAAAGCCAAAAAGGGACTTCATAATGAAACTTTATCTCAATATAATGAAAAGGATGACAAGGTTATGACTTTAGACCTCCAAAAGTTCCTCAAGATGTCCTAGATGCAGGATCTAGAAGATCAATGACACCCACAGCTTGAGCACCACCTTCTCCTTCTTGAATTCTCTCTAAAATGGCCACCAACATACTTTATAAGCTCAAGAACTACACTCACAAGGAAATCTGAGGTTATGTGACATCCCGGAATTTAGGGCATAGATTTCAAACGACTAAATTACGGCAAATTAATTTGTAATTTAACTAATTTAGTTTTAAGTGCTTCTAATGAAATATAAATGAGTTAATTTCAATTATTATATAATATTTGATGAGATTTTTATGCCCAAACGTGTAAACTGGAAACCCAATCAAACCGCTCAACTGCAATGTTGATTAATGTGTCTACAAACTAAAATTTAGCATTTATCAGTTTTTAGCAAAAAAAAAGTATTAAAAAATGATAATAAATGTTCCCCTGTTTCCGAACAAATAAAGATCGTCAAAAACGGAGTTCGTATGCAAAAGATACGACCGTTTTAAGAAAATAGACAGTAAAACACTATTTTTCTTTAATCGCGTAAAACCAAATCGAACCGTTGAAGCACTTATGCTTTGCCGACGGGATTTTCGAGAGCATTTTTAGATTTAGGATATAGTATATTATTTAATTTCACACTCAAAATAATTTTTAAGAAACTATTTACAAAAGACACTAAAACGGAGAGAGCAAGTCGTTGAGACGCGAAACTTGAAACTCAATTTCCCGGAGATCCGTAAGTCCAAAAATTATCATGTTTGATGTTCTGAAATCCTTGAATTATATTCTATTTAACGGTACTTTCGGAAAAATATCTCCGATGCCCGAATCCCGAGGCACCCGGTTTTTGCAAATTTTGGACATGAAATGGAGGTATAACCCCATGTGGGGCCCACATGGGGTGAAGGACTCCAAAAACCTGATCCTCTTCCAGCTGGTTAAACGTACGTGCTCACCTTCCTCCTCTACTTCTTTGTGTACAAGTTTCACCAACATAGTATAAGAGATAGGTATAGGAGTATGGCTTCTTTGATATGTGAGTATGCATTTTTAGTATAAATATAAGCATAAGCAACCTCCAAGATCACACCATTCATCAGCCATTTCTTATTTTCACTCTCTATCTATCTCTCGGGTACTCTCTAAACAACCAAGAAACCACCATAACCGACCACCCAAAACCACCATTTGAAGGGCCAATATATTTGGTTTGGGCTAGGCATTAATTCATGGATGGTTTAGGGTTTTTGTTAATGTGATTTTGGAGTCTTTTTGTGTATGTTTGATGTTTTCGGTCTACGTAGGTTTTTGGTTAGGCCTTGACCGAAAACCTGTTCTCGGTCAGATGTTGCTATCTATATATAGATGTCAGGTTGTCAGAGTAATAGTTGTTGATCCTAGAGAGTCCATAGGCGTTTTCGGTTGATCCAAGTTGTATCTGACATTTCATGATTTGAATTGTATTCAAGCTTGGTTGTTTCATCTTCTTCTTCTACATTTCTATTGCATTTAATTCATCATTGGATAGATACCAAAAATTTGGCACCTAACAATTGGTATCAGAACAAGTTCTAGTGTCAATCAAGTGCATTTTGGTTCATATTCAATTGGTGTTCATCAGTTTTTGGCCTCTTAAAAGGCATCATTTGATTGAGTTTTGAAGACCTGTTCGCTGTTTGCATCGAAGGATATCAAATCTGAGCTTGGATTATCAAATTTCATCAAGTTTGGTGTGTTTTCGGTTGAAGCATCATACACCGAAAACCACATTCAATCATCTTCTGTTCAGATCTGTTCGTTTAGAAGCTAGTTTGGAAGTTTTCTTTATGCGAAAATTGAAATTGGATCAGAAACCAATATTTTCACTGAAAAACCTTTATTCTTTAGTTTATCTTCAGAAACCGAAAACTATTCTTTGTTTATTCTTCAGAAACCAAAAATCCAAGCATCTTTAGAAACCGAAAACCTTTCATCAACCTTCAGAAACCGAAAACTTCCAATCTTCATAAATTGAAAACTCTCCATAAACCTTCGAAAACCAAAATCATTTGAATCTTCATAAACCGAAAACCTACTTTGTTCCTTGTTTTCAGTCTAACTTTCCCACCGAAAACCTTTCCTTGGTCATTTTTGTCGCTTTTTCAAGTTAATTTTCTTTGAATTTAAAAAAAAAAGACACAAGACAAATGGATTCTCAAAGCATGATAACACATCAGGAACTTGACACCATCATCGGAACAACTTCTCGGATTCCCCGACTCTTAAATGTCGAAAGCTTTCCGGAATGGAAATACTGGATCGAGAAGTATATTAAAATGAAAGACTTCAAGATTTGGCGCAACATACTTAGGGGACCAATCCAAATTATTACTACAGTGGATGACACAATTGTCAACAAACGGGTTGAAAATTATACGGATGAGGATTTCGAAAAGGTCAAGGAGCAAGAGAAAGCCCTCGCTACGCTTACAATGGCATTATCTCTAGAAATTGCTTAGGGTTTCCATGAGTATACATCTGCGAAGGCTCTTTGGGAAGCATTGATAGAAGTTATGAGGGTAATGAGGATATGAAGCAGAGTCGCCAGGACATGCTCCGACAAAAATTCAACATGTTCAACCATGTCCTGGGCGAAACTCTTAAGGACCAGCTCCAGAGGTTTGTTACTCTCACTACAGAAATGAACTCTACAGGTGTTTCGGTAATAAGATCGGAAATCAACAAGAAGATATTAAAATCCCTTCCAAAATACTGGGATATGAATGTCTCAGTGATCAAGAAAACAAAAGACTTAAACAGGCTGAGTATGGTAGAAACTATGGCTATCATCAAGGCTTGTGATCTTGATGACAAGCAGAGGGAGAATAACCATGTTAATTCTTATTCCACTGCAAATCTAGGGATCTAAGCCACAAACAACAATGCCTTTTCAAGATTCTATGTTTCGCAAGCTCCTCAAGTTACTCCAACTCCACATGTCTCACAAGTTCAACCTTTCATGACTCATCAATCGATTCAACCTACATCCTATGTCATCCCTTCCATGCAGCAAGTTCAAGTCTCTCAACCACAGATCATCCCTCATTAAGTTAATCCTAGTTTTGGCTCATCTACTATTGTACCTCCTCAGTCTCATGGTTTCAGTTCTCAGACGTCAACCATGAACGAAAAAGAAGAAAACATGGCTCTTGCCACGGGTTTGGTCAATTGCTACAATGCTTTTCTGGCTGGAGAACTCTCCCTACAACTTTCGTTTGCCGACCTTCATCAGATTCAACCTGAATATGTAGAAGAGATGGATATAACCTGGCAGATGGCCATGGTTGTGTTCAGGGCAAAGCAGTTTTCTAAGAAAATTGGAAAAAACAACTTGAGTGTGAATTCCGACAAAAAGGTCAGATTCAACAAAGGCATGCTTCGCTGTTACAATTGCCATGATCCAGGGCACTTTGCTAGGGAATGTCCAAAGGCTGACAGAAGGGAAAATGGTGATCGAACCATGGTGCCAGTTACCTATGTCCACAACAATAGCAGAGGATCCTCATCAACCAATCAACCTACGAACCTGGCGATGGTGGCTCAATCTTTTGATTGGGAGGATCAAATTCAGGCCCTGAATATCTCAGGACCTGAAAATACTCATTTGGCCCAGATCAAGGATTGCAAGGAGAAAGAGGCGGAGATAGATCCCGAAGAAGAGATGGTGAACCTCCAGTTTGCCTTCACAGTGCAAACCACTTCTGAGCCATCTAAGCCCGAGGTAAGCGAATCTGGTTGCTTTCCATCTTGTGTTAAAACTATGAAATTTTTACGAGAATCAATAGATCTAATCAAGAGAGAGAATGAGGACTTAAAATATGAGGGATACACACTTAGTAAAAACCAAAATCCCTTAAAGACTCAACTAGAAAATAAAATAAAGGACTTTAGGAAATTACAAGAGGATTACAGCAACAAATGTGAGAGCTATGACCATATCAAACGAAAATTTGAAGTTGTGACCGCTAAACTTGACTCATTGAAAACACGTTTTGAAAATGCTGAATTCAATTTTAATAAATTCGATGGGTCAAGCAAATTTGTTGAGAAAATGATAAAAAAACAAATGCAGTGGAAGGATGTCATTTGCGGAAACCAAAAGAAAGTAGGACTAGGTTTTGAGAGTGTCCCTCCTCCTTACATTCACAATTATACTGCTATTCCATTATCTCTGGAAGAAATAGATCGAGAACCTTCTCTTGTGTATGGAAAACCTGCTTCTGAACAAATTACATGTTCAAATGATAAAGCTTTGGATACTAACGTTTCAAATTTGAGAACAGATAAGTCCATAGCTCAGGGGGAGCAGGGAAATGAAAAGTATAATGTTCTTAAGTCTAATAATGATGATATGTCAAAGTTTGCTGTCAGTCTGTGTGATGAGTCTGCGTTAAATTCGAATTTAAACAATTTGTGTCTTGTGGTATTATATTTTCTAATGATAAGATTGTGACTGATAACGCTTTGTCTGATAATGTATCTTTTTCTTATTCAAATGCTTCTACATCTTCCACATTTGCTTCAAAATCCTGTGATTGTTCTTGCAAATGTGAAATGTTAGAAATGAGAATAAAAGAAAGAAATCTGACAAAAGCAGTGCCAAAACCAATGATAATAAACAAATCAGTTTTAACTGTGGCACTGCTGGACATATTGCAAGAAACTGTTTAAACCGGATGTTTGTATCTCACACATCAAAAAGAGGAGAGAATGAATTTCGGGGACAATATTTAACTAGAAAATCCCCCATAATTCATTCTCGGGATGGTGACTTGAACATAAATCAAAACAAGAAAATGGCCAATTTTCATAAGAATAAACAAGTTTTCCATAAATTCAACAATAGTTTGCCAAAATCAACCAAGCTAAGCCTAAGTCGATTTTGTCAAAGGGCAGGACCGGATCTTCAAACTTTTCGAGTAGAAAATCCACCGGCTCGATGCACACTAACAACAAAGTTTCAAAACCTAACTTTAAGTGGGTACCAAAATTGAAATCAGATCAGTTACCATCTACCTCTAAACCTGATGAAAAGAAAGAATCAAATGAAAGATCTGTGAAAGTGAACGGTGAACCCAGGATTTTGATGACGTGGGTCCCTAAACCTAAATAAATCCGCTCCTTGTGCAGGGACAGTCACGGAGGAGTATCATCTGACCTTGGTATGTCGATAGTGGCTGCTCTCGGCACATGACAGGAGATATCTCCCAACTGCATAAGATTCAAACATTTAATAGGGGCTATGTCTCGTTTGCGGGCGGTGAAGGTGGAAAAATAACCCAGAAAGGAACAGTGATGAACATAGTGCTTAACTTTGAAAATGTCAACTATGCTCCTGAACTGCAGCCCAATCTATTGAGTGTCTCTCAAATATGCGACAAAGGCTATTCGACACACTTTACCGAAAAAGAATGTCTTATATTAAAGTCGGGCATTGTCATTCCGGAGGAGTGGATTCTTGTAAAATCTAAGCGGGATGGGAATGCCTACATCATAAACATGAACAACAATATCCCCGACGAAGTCACTTGCCTATTCTCTAAAGTCTCATAACAAAATGCGATGTTGTGGCATCGTCGTCTCGGTCACGCTAATGCAAAGAACCTGAATCGGCTTGCAAAGAATGAAATGGTCCAAGGTCTGCCTGTCAGAGATTTCATTACGTTTGCAAAGTGTGTTTCCTGTGCTCAAGGAAAACATCATCGGAAACCACACTTTCCAAAGTAGGTGAACTCCATCAGCCAGGTGCTCCAGCTGTTACATATGGATTTATTTGGTCCGGTTATCGTTCTCAGCATCAACCGCAATTTATATTGCCTTGTTGTGATAGACAACTACTCTCGTTTCACTTGGGTTTTCTTTCTGTCCAACAAAGTTGGGATCGCTGACCTCATCAAGAAATTCATTGTGATGATAGAGAACCAGACCAACAACCG
The DNA here is from genome assembly GCF_002870075.4 of Lactuca sativa. Lineage (NCBI taxonomy): Eukaryota > Viridiplantae > Streptophyta > Magnoliopsida > Asterales > Asteraceae > Lactuca > Lactuca sativa. The sequence continues at coordinate 156,740,854 of NC_056623.2, read as the reverse complement.
AGTGAAAGCACTGCGTAATGACAATGGAACGGAGTTCAAGAACGCTGTTCTTGACCACTTTTGCGCTGAGAAAGGGATTGTGCATCAATTCAGTTATGTTCGCACACCACAACAAAACGGTGTTGCTAAACGGAGGAATCAAACTCTTTAAGACGCCACAAGGACGATGCTTTATGACTCCAAAATTCCTATGTTCTTTTGGGCGGAGGCGATTAACACGGCTTGCTACATTAAGAATCGTGTGCTGATCAACAAAGGCCAAATGAAAACAATGTACGAAATTCTATACGGACATAAGCCATCGGTTAGCCATTTCAGAGTATTTGGCTGCCCTTGCACTCTTCTCCACTTGGAATCCAACCCCAAATTCAATGCAAAAGCAAATGATTGCTACTTTCTTGGATACGTTGCTCGTACTGCGTACGTGATTTACAACAAGAAGACAAAACAGATTATGGAGTCTTTCGATGATCATTGGCTTGAAGAAAATGAGACAGACGCTAGAGTAGGTCCATATTGGCTATTTGATTACACATCTCTTTTCAAATCATTCAATGTGTCGTCGGATCACCAAGCTGGGTCTACGTCTAGTTCGAAAATCATTATTGAAGACGAAGAGGAAGAAGTTTTCTACAGATCACCATTGGTTTCTTCTGATCCTCTAGTGGTGCCTTCTTTACCAATTGATTCTTCTGAGATCTCCCCTCAATGACCTTCTCTTGATGCTAATGCTACTCCTCTAAATCCGGTGGAAAGAGAGTTCATGAACCAAGAGACTTTCGATGTAAGTTCAAATCTGATGGAACTTCTCTTCCCGGAAAGAACCGCCGATGAGATTGTAGTAGATCCGACAAACGAACCTGGTTCATCTAACATGGATCATTCAGCAAATGGAGTGGTTAACATACATAATCTTCCAGTCTCTATAAATGACATTAGCCACGAGACCCCTGCTCACATTCAGCGTTACGATCCTATAGATAACATCATTGGCCAGCTGGGCGAAGGTGTGCAAATGTGTAGTCGGAGTGGAGACATCAACACGTGTCTCTACTCCTACTTTATTTCTCAGATAGATCCCACTCAGAATGAGCCCGGTTGGGTTGACGCCATGCATGACGAGCTTAATCAGTTCGAGAAGCTCGGGGTTTGGAAGTTGGTGGAGCTGCCCAAATGAAAGAAATCTCTTGATACCAGATGGGTCTTTCGGGACAAGCAAGACGACTCGGGTGTGATCATGTGTAACAAAGCGTGATTAGTGGTTCACGGGTTTCGGCAAATTGAGGGTCTTGATTATATGGAGGTTTATGCTCCGGTTGCTATTCGTATCTTCCTTGCATATGCTTCCTACATGAACTTCATCGTACACCAGATGGACGTAAAGATGGATTTCTTGTATGGCAAGGTCAAATAGGAGATTTATGTTGACCAACCTCCCGGTTTCGTTAACCCAAAGCTTCCCAACCATGTCTACAAGTTAGACAAAGCTTTGTATGAGCTCCATCAAGCTCCTAGAGCTTGGTATGCTACCCTAACTCAAAATTTGCTCGATCACCGCTATTCCTGAGGCACCATTGACTAGACCTTATTTATCAAACATGTCGGTCCGGATCAAATTGTTGTTCAAATCTATATGGACGACATCATATTCGGGTCGACAAAAAGCCATCAACTTTGTAAAGATTTGGAAGACGTGATGAAAAGTTGTTCGAGATGAGTTCGCTTGGGGAAATGACAACGTTTTTGGGGCTTCAGGTCAAACAATCGTCAACCGGAATCCTTATTCACCAAGCAAAGTATGTGGATGATATGCTGGAGAAGTTCGAGTTCTGAGACGTGAAACCTACTCTTACACCCATGGCGGAGAGACCTTTACTGGCTCCTAATCTTGAAGGCAAATCCGTAGATCAGACGTACTATCGATCGATGATCGGATCGCTCATGTATCTGACTGCTAGTCGCCCAGACGTAATGTTTGAGGTCTGTCAATGTGCACGCTACCAGGCTAATCCTAAACTTTCTCATATTATTCCTGTTAAACGGATTTTTCAGTACCTCAACGGATGCCCAAAACTAGGTCTTTGGTATCCGAAAAATCCCGAATTTGACCTTTATGCTTTTGCAGACAGCAACTATGGCGGGTGCGAGCTTGATAGAAAATCGACTTTAGGAGGATGCCAATTTCTTGGAGATAGACTGGTCTCATGGCAGTGCAAGAAGCAGCATACCATCTCAATCTCAACAGCAGAAGCGGAGTATGTCAATGCGTGTTCTTATTGTTCTCAATTGATATGGATCCAACATCAGTTGTTGGACTATGGTTTGAATTTTCAAGAAACCCCTATATTTTGTGATAATGAGGCTGCGATCCAAATCGCTAAAACTCCGGTCCAGCACTCAAAGACCAAGCACATCGATATCAAAGTGCATTTTATCCGAGATTGTTATGAGCATTCACTCATTTGGCTAGAAATGGTCCCCACTGCTAATAATGTGGTAGACATATTCACCAAGCCGTTCAATAAAGCTCACTTCGATGTGATGGTCAACTTTTAGAAAATGATTCGCTTCGAGGATTAATTTTTGTCTACGATAGTTTAAGTTTGCACATTTTAATTTCATTCTCACCCATGCACAAATTTAGGGGAGAAATAAACAAAAACCAACCAAAAATTAGAAAATGTTATAATCCAAATACAAAAAAATCAGAAAAATCAAAATCATCAGAAAATCAGAAAAATCAAAAATATGTCTCTGAAGTGATCATGTAGGAAGTGATATTGTAACGCCCGTAGACTCGGGCTAGCAATTTAGAGACGATAAACATAAAAAATGACTTTTTGATGGAAAATATTTAGATGGATTAATCTTAACTAAGTTATAGTATACGTTACAAGGATTCAGTACATATAAAGAACGTCGAAATCCAAGTTATAACGAAGAAGTTATGACCTGTCGAAGTTTCGCGAAAGAACCGACACGACACAGCACGAGGTAAATAGTGAATTTACGTTAGAGTGATATTTATCGACAACAATCTAAATGATAATTGAAGATCTCATCGATAGTAGTGCAACGGCGGAAAGACGGACGAAAACGGACGTCAGACGAAGGAGTTATGAGTTTATAACGGAGTTTTCCTTTCCCGACCTACTAAAAATAATATATAAGTAATATAATTATAATATATTAAAAATAAATCAAAATTAGCCAATGGAGTCAAAAAGAGAGTTGTAGAGCATAATCTCACCTTCGCGTCGATATAAATAACGTCGAAAACGGAGTTCGTATGCAAAAGTTATGAATTTCTGAAGTTCGGGGTGCGAAACCCCAAAACTGTCAGATACCACAACGTGGCAAGCAGTGCCATGATGTGGCCAGTCTTCTGACACCTCCGGGAGTCCCCCAGATGCAACTTGCGATGACGCATGCAGTGACGACCAAGCCCACGACGTGGAAAGGGGAAATTTTGCTCAATAAATAGATTTGAAGGGCCAGCCGAGTTTGGTTGCTGATTCTCTCATCTCTCACTTGTATTGCATCGATTTACGCGCAAAGAAATACCCCCGAAGCCCCGATATCAACCCTGAGACCCGAAGCAAGTACCGAAGCCCGAAGATCCCGAGAAGAAAAGTGTTTCCGAGCCGAAGCTCTGTCCGCGAGAAACCCGGTGTGTGAAGTGATCCTGGTTTCACCGAAGAATATCTACTTGAAGAGTCATAGTGCTATCCGATCATCTTCTGATCAAGTGAGTGTGTGGTCACTTTCTTCTAACACATAAATATTAAGTATTTTCTATGAAATACGTGCTATCTGTATAATATAAAGTTTTTTATATGTGTCGGTGTATAGTCCCTTTCATAAACACGATAATAAATACAAGTATTGTTTGAATGTATTAAGTATATTGTTGTTTATATAAGTAAGTGTGTGGTTACTTTCTTCCAACACATAAATACGAAGTATTTGCTATGAAATAAATGCTATGTGTTTATATATTATTTGTCTATTTGACATGGGCGTGGAATTGAAATAGTTGGTGTGTGATGAAGGATGAGTTTGAGGATGAGACGAAAGATAAACCTCGGTAGCTATAGAATTAGTATTATATAGATAAACCTTGGTAGCTATGGATTTAGTACCGTAGAGACGAACACTGGTAGCTATGGATTTAGTAATGTTAGATAAACGTTGGTAGTTATAGACTTAGTACCTACACCGGTAGCTATAGATTTAGTACCCGATGAATGAACCATAGCAGCCATGGAATTAGTGCTTTACTTAAGAACCTTGGCAGCTATTGTCTTAGTGCCTAATAAAGAATCCTGGTAGATACTGTCTTAGTGCCTACTACGGAGTGAACGAATAAATGACTCTTAAGGTAGACCGTTAAGAGTAAGGAAGATAATGGGGATGGATAATTGGAATGATCGTTTGATGATTGAATATATATATATATATATATATATATATATATATATATATATATATAAATAATATTGTGGGTTGAAAACCCTATATGCTCACCAGGCTCCCAAGCCTGACCCACTCGGTTTTCCTTGCATTACAGGTAATGACACAAGAGTATAAGTTGGTGGACTTGACGAGAGATTTTGGAATATAAATCAATAGTTATAAATAACTGTTGTAATGTCTATTTTATACTGTTTATGCTTTGGTCTGTATCAGAACATGACATCCCAAGGTTTTATTATTTAATGAAAATATGTTCTCTTTGAGAAACGTTTTCATAAATTTTATCTTATTTTGTTTTGGGAACAAATTCCGCAACTCTTTTAAATCAAAAGAAGTTACTCTGATTTTATAAAACAAAGCATAAACAAATCAGTCTTTTCTAGCCGCAAAATTGGGGATGTCACAGTTGGTATCAGAGCATTAGTTGAAGCGAACTAGGAATTTGTAGGATTTCTAGAATTAAACTTAGAATGCTAAGTGATGATTGTGAGATGAGTGTCTACCGTATTTTAGACACGAGCACTAGTATATTTTAGGAAAGATGCTTAAAATGCTTTTATGTGCTAAATGCTATATGTTTTCCATATATGATATTGTTTGTTCGGATCTAAGGTCTGATGCCGACCAGATCTGGAAACCTTATGTGTTTTGGATTCTAAGCATACGACTATGATATTAGAAGTAGCATGTAAACGTTTCGTAGTGATAAGTAGATTTATACATCTATCGTAAATAAAGCTTTCTTATCTTAAATTCTCGCTCGGTGCACCGAACGTCTTCTTGGATGTACAAAACGTTATGGTGAAGACTCGTAGAGAATTGAGTAAATGGAGGAAATGAAAGTCTTATGATAGTAAATGACACCTATTGAAAGATGTCGTAAGAGTGGTGTCTTGCGTTTAGTTTATGTTTGATAAAACAACGGAACGTTTAGAGGAGTACGGTACGGCTGAAGTACACCTTCGATTGGCAGGATGATGGAGCGATTGGTGTAATTCTTAAAGTTGTCCCATAATATATAATTTCCATCACCAATCGAGTTGAAGTATGATTGATGATAGAAGATACGCATGGAATAAGTCCTAGTAGAGTCTAGGAAAATTTTTATGATTAATTGGACACATTCGTATGTGTTAAATTGTTTGGTGATTTTAGGACTTGGGGACTAGGAGACAATACTTGGGACGAGTATGAGTAGGTGTGAATGGTAGTAGAGATCTATACTACCGAAGCACAGGACTCACGCTTGGATCATGGGAAGTCGCAAGGTTACCAAGAAGCTTGTAATTGATTCTGTTTTATTCAAGTATGTCGTTACCATTGTTTCGGTAATGACTAGTAAGATGGTTGTTATTCCGACCCTAGTGGTCATATCAATTGAGTCTGACTAGGATGAGAGGTCATTACGACATGACCCATCGTTCTGTTACAATAGATGAAGGAATGTATTTTTCCTAAGATGAAGAAGGAGTTCACAATAAGGATTTATTTTGTAACCTGAAAATTACGATTGAAAGTCCATCATAGTAAGAAGAGCAGATGAAGGACTGAGCATCACAGTTATTACTTAGGATGGAGAGATAACGTATGGAGTCAGTATACGAATCCTGTTTCATTGATGATTCCGGGACGTAATCATCCTAAGGGGGAGATAATTGTAACGCCCGTAGATCCGGCCAATTTAAAGACGATAAGCATCAAAAATGACTTTTTGATGGAAGATTATTTAGAAGGATTAATCTTAACTAAGTTATAGTATATGTTACAAGGATTCCATACATATAAAGAACTCCGAAATCCGAGTTGTAACGAAGAAGTTATGACCTATCGAAGTTTCGCGACAAAACCGACATGACACAGCGCGACGTAAATAGTGAATTTACGTTAGAGGTATATTTATCCAAAACAATATAAATAAGAATTGAAGATCTCATCAATAGTAGTGAAGCAACGGAAAGACAGACGAAAACAGATGTCAGATGAAGGAGTTATGAGTTTATAACGGAGTTTTCCTGTCCCGGCCTACTAAAAATAATATATAAGTAATATAATTATAATATATTAAAAAAATGTCAAAATTAGCAAATGGAGTCGAAAAGAGAGTTGTAGAGCATAATCTCACCTTTGCGTCGATATAAATAACGTCGAAAACGGAGTTCGTATGTGAAAGTTATGAATTTCTGAAGTTCGGGGAGCGAAACCCCAAAACTGTCAGATACCACGACGTGGCAAGCAGTGCCACGACATGGCCAGTCTTCTGAAACCTCCGGGAGTCCCCCAAATGCAACTTGCGATGACGCATGCAGTGACGACCAATCACACGACGTGGAAAAAGGTGTCACGACGTGGCACGGGCAGATTTTGCCCTATAAATAGATTTGAAGGGCCAGCCGAGTTTGGTTGCTCATTCTCTCATCTCTCACCTGCATTGCATCAATTTACGTGCAAAGAAATACCCCCGAAGCCCCGGTATCAACCCCGAGACCTGAAGCAAGTACCGAAGCCCGAAGATCCCGAGAAGAAAAGAGTTTCCGAGCCGAACCTCTGTCCGCGAGAAACCCGGTGTGTGAAGTGATCCCGATTTCACCGAAGGTTATCTACTTGAGGAGTTGTAGTGCTGTCCGATCATCTTCTGATCAAGTGAGTGTGTGGTCACTTTCTTCTAACACATAAATATTAAGTATTTGCTATGAGATACGTGCTATGTGTATAATATAAAGTTGTTTATATGTGTGGGTGTATAGTCCCTTTCATAAACACGATAATAAATACAAGTATTGTTTAAATGTATTAAGTATATTGTTGTTTATATAAGTGAGTGTGTGGTTACTTTCTTCTAACACATAATTACGAAGTATTTGCTATGAAATACGTGCTATGTGTTTATATATTATTTGTCTATTTGAGATGGGCGTGGAATTGATGTTTTATACTAGTGTTAAATGATTTAAATTGTTTAAGTATTTATATCTACAAGTATGTTGGGTAGAACACGGGTAGACGAAATAGTTGGTGTGTGATGAAGGTTGAGTTTGAGGATGAGACGAAACATAAACCTCGGTAACTATGGATTTAGTACTGTATAGATAAACCTTGGTTGCTATGGATTTAGTACCGTAGAGACGAACGCTGGTAGCTATGGATTTTGTACTGTTAGATAAACGTTGGTAGCTATGGACTTAGTACTTACACTGGTAGCTATAGATTTAGCATCCGATGAATGAACCATAGCAGCTATGGAATTAGTGCTTTACGAAAGAACCTTGGCAGCTATTGTCTTAGTGCCTATTACGGAGTGGACGATTAGATGAATCTTAAGGTAGACCGTTAAGAGTAAGGAAGATAATGGGGATGGATAATTGGAATGATCGTTTGATGATTGAATATACATATATATATATATATATATATATATATATATATATATATATATATATATATATATATGTATATAAGATATAATATTGTAGGTTGAAAACCCTATATGCTCACCAAGCTCCCAAGCCTGACCCACTCAGTTTTCTTTGCGTTACAGGTAATGACACAAGAGTATAAGTTGGTGGACTTGACGAGAGATTTTGGAATGTAGATCAGTAGTTATAAATAACTGTTGTAAGTTATATTTTATACTGTTTATGCTTTTGGTCTGTATCGGAACATGACATCCCGAGGTTTTATTATTTAATGAAAATATGGTCTCTTTGGGAAACATTTTGATAAATTTTATCATATTTTGTTTTGGGAACAAATTCCGCAACTCTTTTAAATCAAAAGAATTTACTCTGATTTTATAAAACAAAACTTAAATAAATTGGTGTTTTCTGGCTGTGAAATTAGGGATGTCATATATATCAACAAGTGATAACGGGCAATCGTAAACCGTGTAAGGGACCAAAGCTGAATTGTCTAGGCTTTGTGTTCGATGCGCTGGTAGGCAAGAAAAGTTTAATGGACTTGACTAGGTGTATTTGAACTTAAGGTATTCAATGACTTGATAATTTTTGACCTAGATAATTCCGTTTAGCCTGACAATATGACGCTTGGGTAGGTTGAGCAGGGAGATATACATGGGAATCCACCAGTCACATTAATAGAACTCGTATCTAGAACAGTGGTTTTAACTTTTCCTCGATGTACGGACTCTCTCCTTAATTCCGGTATTGATAGGGCGACTGGGAAATTACGATAAAATAGGTCTGTAGAAAATTGTTTTCTTTCTTTCTTACTGTTAGTCATATGTTGCCTCCTCTGTGTGATCGAAAGATCCGACCTGGACTGCAACATATGCAACTCTATCTCTATGAATCTTATATATGCTATTCTTTCTGTCTGTTAGTCATATGTTGTCTCCTTTGCGTGATTCATAATCTGACCTGGTACACAACATATGCAACCTTCTACTTCTAAATCCCTCTAAATCTCTTATTAATAATGTGTATTAAAATTCTATCCTCTCTCTTAATAATCGTCTGCTCACCTAAAGTATGGAGTATCTTGGATGTTCTTGATTACTGGAGTATATCAAGAAACGGGAAACATGTTGTAGTACACTTAAAATTGAACCATTATAGATTGTTTGTAGATCTCACTGCTCAACTTAGGTGGACAACAATATCATTGGTCATCGTCAGATGAATGGTCCTTAGGAAGTTTTATCTAGGAACATAGGATCAACATAGGAAGGTTTATCTATTACTGATAAATGGAAAATGATTGTCTAACAACTATGATCCCAAATCACGAAAATTATTAATTTTAGTTAAAGGATTAATTTTAGGTTTGAATTAAAATTTTAGCATTTAAAATTTTATTTCAATTTTATTTTATTCTATTTTTAATTTTTGGAATTTATAAATCTTATGAAATTTTATTTTACTTTTTAATTTTATTTAATTTTATTTTTTTCTGAATTAATCCTCAAAGAGTATTATTTTTTAATAAAGTGTTGGGTATTGGACCATTTATTTAAAAAAAAAAAAGGGGATGCAGCCCATTATGGTTTGGGAATCGGGTTTGGGATCCGGGTTTGAACCGGGTATATAAAGAAAAAGTTAATCAGTTTTTGGTTCCCACTATCATTTCTCTCACAGAATACCGAAAACCTCTCCATTTCTCTCTAAGTCTCGAAATGTTTTTTGTGATCTTTTGCTCAATCGACCTCAAAACCGTGAAGGTATTGTAATTCTGATCATATCCATGTAATTTTTACCAGAAATCGACCGTGAAATCAATGGGAAATCGCAAATTTGTAGAGTATTGGCGTTTTCGGTCCGGACCGACTTTCGGTCCAAGCCGAGCCGTTTTCGGTCAAGCCGGCTCAGACGACTTTCGGTCCAGCTGAGAACTGCCCTTCTTGGCTTTTGGTCTAGCTCATTTTCGGTTGACTTTCTTGACCAAGAACTTTAAATGGAAATTAAAACTTAATTTTTGGAAATAAAATTAATTAAAATGGCCAAACTAAAAGAATTAAATTGAGAAATAAAACTTAATGATTTTAATTAAATGATGTCTCATATGGCCTATGTTGAGCAGTGATAATGGCAGGTCTTAAAGTTGCAGAAAGCCACAATGTTTCCATTTTGCTTGATGATCCTCCTATGGCGCACAGTGAATTCAAGTCAATGATAAGTTGTAGAAATGTTGCATTTTCATAGCACTCACTTGGAACCCCATAATCTACTTGGATTTAATCAACGAATTCTGGAGATCAGCTAGCATCAGAAATGAAATCAACGGAGCACAGACAATCGAAGCAATTGTCAAAGGACGTAAAATTGTCATCACTGAGCAGTTTATTAGGGACACGTTGAAGATTGATGACAAGGCTACCTATCCTACCAACATTGATCTGCGAGTCGTTGATGAGTACCATGAAAAGATTGTATATGAAGGCGTTTTCCCACCGATCCTCAAGAAGTTGTTACCACCGTACTGCAGGTTTCTGGCTCATGTGTTTGTTAACTGTATATCAGGGCGTAAGGGTGGAGTGGACAAGATCTCTTCAAGAAATACTCAAGCTATTATTCCACTGGCAGCAGGACTCGACTTCAAGTTCTCAAGTTTTATCTTACAAGAAATGGTCACCAATCTCAACAAGAAGGCGAAGGACCAATTCCTGCTTTACCCTCAGTTCATCAAGATCTTTCTCAACTGCCTTTTTCCAGACCTTGCCAAGACGGGAGAGATTCTCGACATGAAGGATTTTGGACCAAACACAATCAGTATAATGAAGCAAAATCGAAAGGGGAAAATCATGTTCCAAGGGAAGTACCCTTTCGAGAAATTTGGAAATTTTGTTGAGCTGTCAGAATCTTCAGAATCCCATGGGTCACCTGAACAGACTTGAACCGATCAAGCATCATCAGATCATGCAAACATCGATGATGATGTAATCGGCATTTCAGACCATGAGGAAGAAACTACTACTGCTTTAACTGCCATTGTGGCTGAGGAGCATGATCTCACAAACGTGTTAGTTCAAAGTGATTTTAATGTAGGTTCCATAGAAGAATTCACTGAGACTGAAGGAGGAGAAGAGGATGATTTTGAAAGAGTTGATTTGTCCGGCTATGATAGAGATGATATTGGAGTTCACCTCACTGGACCTAAGTATCCTTTATCAGATGATTACCTCGACGACATCTTCAATGATATCGATGATGGTGCCAATCCAACACCGGAGATAAGGGAAAATGTTGACAATCAAGAAGTTGAGCCTCCAGTTCCCATTCAAGAGGCTGATTCTTCAATTAAAATGGACACCTCTTCAGGGATTCCTCCACTTGAAAGGGTGATTCCTACATCTGAGCCAATTTTGAGTGAAGCCCAGACAGACCTGACCTCCCAGCCCCAAATGAAAGGACGAAGAATTGATCCAAGAGTGGGAGTTATTTTTCCTGACCCAGCTGAAACCACAGAGACTCCTCCATCTTCATCTGCTGCCCCTTCTTCATTTGTGCCTATTCAGGAAGGGCCCAGCTCGGTTCATGAAGTTCCTGGCTCGTCTGTTGGCCTGAGTTTGTCTCCTCCAATGCCTTATCATGACGTTGTGTCTTAGAGGCTTGCCATGCATTTGGCCCAGAGTTTAAGTCCAACACACTCCTCGCGTGGAAAATCTATATCTTTTGAGGAGAGTATATCTAGAGATGATGACGCCTCACTGCCTGATTTGAGAGAGGATGCCAGAAAAATATCGAGCTTGCTATCAAAGTTGCAGATATTAAATCTGAGAACGCCAAGCTCAATACTCAAGTTGCTGATCTTATTAAAGATAATTCTTAGAAAACAAAGCAGATCACCGATCTTCAGACACATTTTGGTTTGTTGACCACCAGCTATTATGATTTGAATAATAAGCTGGAAGAAGAATTTGGTTCCAAATTCAAATCATCTATCATTGAACCTAGAATCTATCTTCCTAATAAAGACGCTCCCATAGTTCCACCTCCTACAAGAACAACCAGAATTGTCAATCGTTTTGACAAAGAACCAGCTTAGGCTCCAAATCTCGTGGCGTCAAAACGTTCTAAACTAGCCAAGTCTGCTAAGAAGGGTCAATTTTTGTTCAAGAGGAACTCGGATCAGAATGCTCCCGTGGATCAACCAAAGATCACCATTACGGACCGTGGAGAAAATCACTTCAGAGACACTTATGGCAATAGGTCTGGGATCATCTCACGGGGATTCCATGACCCTCTGAAAATGTGGATTGTAAAAAGGAAGAGTGGAAATACCAAATTCTATAAAGATGCTCACGATTTCAATTCTTGGAGCAGGGTTGATCTTACGAAATTGTCTAAAGCTCTGTTTTCAAATCCAACAAATGAACCCAAGGCGACACAATTCAGGTTATTTTTAGAAGGTCAAGTGGCATATATCCCAAAACCAATTAGCCTCTTCGATCTGTGATGTGGCCCGCTACCAATCAAGTAAAGCAGATTCCTATCATTCAGAACCATCCAGATGCATCTCTACAATCCATGGAATACTAGGTGTTTGATGATTCCACAGCTTCTACTATCATCAAACTTGAGCATGGGTGTATTCGTCTATATGATAAGAGGGGTCTGCTACAGTTTGGAAGGTGGGATATCCATCAGCTTTCTATTCAACAGATCAAGGTGGCTGAAGATACTTTTGAGCCTGCTGCTAAGGATTACACTTCGATGATGGCATTCATTATTGACAAAGACATATGGAATGGAGCTATGGGAAGATCTGATTGGTTTTGTACAAAAAATCGTATGTGTGCATGCAACCCTAGATTTGGATCTATGTTTTCTCTATTAGATACACAACTTTATGAACATAATAAGAACCCTAGCTACCAGGTATATATTTTGAAATTTGTATAGATGAGTAGATCACATACCTCTTGTTGTTATATTGCAATAACAACACTAATATTAAATCTCTTAGTCTTGAAAGCAAGTACCACAAGTATACTACCTCTAATGGCTCACAAACACCACAAGAAATTAGAGAGGCAAGAGAGAGAGAGAGAGAGAGGAGAGATGATGAAATCGGCTCTAGGAACCCTAGGGAATCAAGTGGCTGATTTCCTTAGGCTTAGGGGTCGTTATATAGGGTAGAGATTAGGGTTTCAGTCCTTATCCTTATCTAGTTGCTTGCCTACCAAGTAACCAAAAGATAAGCCTTGAAAGCCCTTATCCTTGGACGATTTCAAGGGCCTTATCCCCTTGAGTTCGTCCACCTCTCCCATAGGGCATCCATTGCCGTAATTTGCAACTATCACATAATTACAGTTCAGTCCCTGCAGTTTAATTAATTACATTTGATCACAAAATTAATTATTTATTAATTATTGACCAATATTAATTAAACAAATATGATTTCTCTTGTTAATATATTATTCCTATAGTATATTCATAAATCATAATAACCTCTTTCTCTATTATTTCTCCAATCAAGTTGCTTTGGTGAAGGCAACCCAAATGGACCATGCACAACCGGGTCAAGTACTTACCAAATATGGTTACGGGCTTAGACACTAATCCAACAAGATCTGATGTATTGGTGGTCAACAAAGGCTAATTCATGCTAGCCTCAAACCAAGGGCGAGATTGAAGGGCCAATATATTTGGTTTGGGCTAGGCTTTAATGCATGAATGGTTTAGAGTTTTTGTTAATGTGCTTTTGGAGGCTTTTTGTGTATGTTTGATGTTTTCGGTCTAGGTAGGTTTTCGGTCAGGCCTAGACCGAAAACCTGTTCTCGGTCAGATGTTGGTATCTATATATAGATGTCAGGTTTTTAGAGTTATAGTTGTTGATCCTAGAGGGTCCATAGGGATTTTCAATTGATCCAAGTTGTATCCGACATTTCATGATTTGAATTGTATGCAATCTTGGTTGTTTCATCTTCTTCTTCTACATTTCTATTGCATTTGATTGATCATTGGATAAATCCCACAGATTTGGGACCTAACACCATAAAACCCTCCAACCAATTCCTTATAAGCCCCCTTAACTACCATAACCCTCCTCAGCCTTTAATTTGGCCAGAAAAACAAGTAGAAGCCGGCAGTAGGAGGCTGCCAGCCATCACCAAACTCCATTGCAACACCCCACTGCCACCTTCAAACACCCAATGCCTCCACCATAATAATTCATCCCCAAGCTTGGGTTGTTATTGATTTGGATCCCCAAAAGTTTCTCCACACTTCTTGCATCGAGATACAATCGAAAGAATGAAGAAACAAAGGCAGCAACACCGAACTGCCACCTCCGTCAGCCTCCCGTCACAGCTCCCAGCCACCACCTACATTGTCGGCTTCTGTTGCTGCTCCGCCACTGTGATTTTACGCCACCATTCCCGTTCGTTTTATGTCTTTCTTTAATCCTAATTTCCAACCAAGAATCACGAAACCATTCCGTAATTTTGTTTCCTTACGACTGGAATTGAAGAACATAGGAGGATACCCTCCTATGTATGTGAATATGAAGGTCACTGTTCAAACTTCAATTAATTTTGAATACAATCAGCCATGATATTTTGAAATTATCCGGAATTAACCCCTCCCATTAGAATTTCCTTTAAAAAATAAGTCCTAGGTAATGAAACTTATATTATAATGTGCAAATACAACCCTAGTTTGAAAAAGCATTTCTAACTTAACCCAAATTTTAAATAAAACTTTAAGCTAAAAAAAAGGTTTTTTATATATTTTATTTACTTAGTTATCAATTCCCAAATTCAATAAAATATAGAATTATTATTTTAAATCATTTTACATTAGAATTTTAAAGAAATTTTATTTTGATGTAAAAATTATTCAAATAAATTTAGAATTGACAAATCTTAGGAAATTATTCAAATAAATCATCATAATACAAAATCACGTCCAAATATTAATATATATCAAAATTTCTAGGAAATCAGATTAATCATGGAAATCACAACCTCTCAACAACACACCTCAACAGTCAGAACTACTCCCTAACCACTCAATAAGGTGAGTGTTACGGCCCTTATTTTAAATGTTTACATTTTGGGGGAGAATACATGTGCTAAATAATATAAATTACTGAAAAATATTATAATACATTTTAACTGCGCACGGTACGGGGAATCTGGTTTGAACGGCCGCTTGGGTTGCTGGATTTAGAAGTGCTTTAATGCCAAAATGATCCTGCCCTCCGGTGTTTCATGTCTGGCCCTGTCTGTGTATAGTAGTTGAGAAGTATTGTTTAACGTTTATATGATACAAATAAAACAATATTGCTTGTAGACTTCAAGTATGTTATGAGAATACAACTATTGAAATCAAATAGGCCTACTATTTGGAAATTTATACAAGGAATACACTTGGTTAAGTGCCTTATACTATACATGCTTAACTTCTATAAAATTTCATATTGCCTAATAGTTTTAGGTTGAGAGCTTTTTCAACTACATTATTTAAGGGATTTTTAGTGAGACATTATTCATTAGCTGAGTTAATCAACTAGCATCCCCACACTACTATAACCGTTAATCTTCGGAGCGAGATACATATGTATAGATCTATACGGGGCTGATATCCCCACCTGTGGCTACTAGCTATAGTCGCGACTGATCAATCGAAGCATGTGACAAGAGTCTAAAATCGATACTACAATGTCCAATGAAGCGTTGTATGGGGTACTTACAGTCAGATAACTCGGTTATAGGACTCACTAAAAACATTAACTAAAAATTCTCACCTTTCACAAACCATGGACTTGGTTATTTTCAAACTATTTTGAGTATGGTTATACTTACTGATATTTCTTCTAAAACATTTTAAGAGTATTATATTGAAATTAATAAGAAAACCTATGACACTCACCAACCTTGTGTTGACTTTCAAAATACATGAATTTCGGGGACACTCAGACATTGGAAAATCATGGCTTGCAAGTAATTTAATTTGTTTCTACTTTTGTACTATTATGCTTAACTGTTAAGGCAAACGCATGCTTATGTTTATTACTATCTGTAAGAACTTTGTATGAAAATATAAATTTGTAATGAAATGTTGTTTTGTTTATTGTTGTACTTGTGTTGTATATTCAATTTTTCAGTCATCCATAAACTTAGTCACACAGCCCGGCGTGTTCCGCCGCCTCAGCCGGGGGTGTGACAGGTTAAGGGACGATGTGAGGCTATAGAGGCCAGTTAGGGCTTAGTCCTAATGACTTAAGGATGCTTGAATAGGTATCAAGTCCAGAAATTAGGGTTTTAACCATCAGTCACGTACGTCTTATGTACCCCATGGTACGCTCAACGTGTGTGCTAACCCCCCACGATCATCCATCCTTAGTATGTGAAGCGTACTCCTAGGGTACGTCCAGCTTACAAAGGACCATTATGCACTATTTTTTATTTCAAGGGTATAAAGGGTAATTACCTAATTTGGAGTGTTATAGTTCATCATGGGTGCCTTCTGAATCTGATCAGATTGAGGTACTCTATTGATTTCATGTTGATTCCTTTGTGAGGGTCGAACGTTATTATTGGGATGGACTGGTTAGGCCCCAATGGGTCCATCATTGACAATGAGAGCCAACTAGTGAGAGTTAAAACCCCAAGTGGTGGAGAACTGAGTTTCACATGGGCCGACTCTTTGTTTGGCACCACCTGAGATGCAATAGCCAAGGCACTTTATCTTTTGGCACCACCGGAGATGTAGGAGTTGTCTATGTAGCTTCTGGAGCTGCTAGACAAGGGATTTATTCGTCCGAGTAGTTCGCCTTGGGGAGCATCGATATTGTTTGTGAAAAAGAAGGATGGTTCACACAGGATGTGTATGGATTACCGGGAGTTGAACAAGCTAATGGCTTACACACTCCTAAGGATCGATGATTTATTTGACTAGCTTTACGGTGCATCTTGGTTTTCCAAGATTGATTTGTGATCAGGCTACCATCTGATGAGGTTTAGAGAGGAGGATGTGCAGAAGATGGCCTTCAGGACTCTCTATGGTCATTACGAGTTTATGGTGATGCAATTCGAACTTTCCAGTGCACCAACATCGTTCATGGATCTCATGAACTGGTTTTGCAGGCCGATGCTTAACCAGTCAGTGATAGTATTCATGGATGATATTCTAGTCTACTAAAAGACCAAGGAGTAGCATGACTACCACCTTTGTGATGTGTTGGAGATCTTGAGGAGAGAGAGGTTGTATGCCAAGTTCCCTAAATGTGAGTTTTAGTTGCACGAGGTGCAACTCTTAGGCATATCATGAACTAGAAGGGTATATTGGTCGATCCAGCCTAGATTGAGGTCGTGATGCGATGGGTGGTTCCAAAGACCCCATCTGAGGTTTGGAGCATCCTAGGTCTCACAAGGTATTATCGTAGATTTACCGAGGAGTTCTCCAAGATTGCAGTGCTGTTGACCCACTTGATGAAGAAGAATGTTACATTTCGGTGGGTGCCTAATCAGTAATTAGCCTTTGAGACGTTGAGACAGAAAGGCCCGAATTCTCACGCTTCTCAAGGGTATATATGATTTTGTTGTTTATAGTAATGCCTCTATATCGAGTTTGGGAGTTGTTCTTATTCAGAGGAGTTATGGGATTGCTTACGCTTTGAGGCAGATGAAGCCTTATGAGACGAACTACCCTACGCATAATTTTGCGTTGGGATTTTTGGTTTTTTCCCTTAATATTTGGAGGCATTGTCTGTATCGTGCTAGGTATACTATCTATACTGGCCACAAGAGTCTGGTGTACCTAATGGATCAGGCGAATTTGATTATGCGGCAATGGAGATGGTCAGATGTTGTAAAGGATTAAGGTTGTGAGATCCTATACCACCATGGGAAGGCCAATGTGGTGGCCAATGCCTTGAGATGCGAGGCAGTGTGTGTACACCTTTTAGGAATTAATGTTTGATGATGGTTATTACTTCTCCTTTTTGGATATGATCAAGAAGGCTCAGGTAGAGGGACTAAAAAAGAAGAATTGGAAGGTGGAGCAGATTAGGGACAAATTCCTCTATTTGTTAGAGATGTTCGGGGATTGTTGACTCGGTGTGGTAGATTTTGGGTTCTGAATACTGGCGGGTGAAGCAAACAGTTTTAGAAGAGGCTCACAAGTCAAAGTTTTCGATCCATCCAGGGGCCAAAAAGATGTATATATACATTTGAAGCCGTGTTATTGGTGGCCCTATATGAAAATGGAGATATCTTGGTTTGTGGAGTAGTGCCTTTTGTCAGAAATTCAAGGCCGAACATCAGAGGCCTCATGGATTTTATCATAAGGCTACCAAGGAGTACATGAAGAGTTGATTCTATCTGGGTCGTTGTTGATAGATTGACCAAGAGCATTCATTTTAATCCGATCGCCGAGAGTATATCTGTTGACTAGTTGGCCTACCTTTACATTTAAGAGGTGGTGGTTCAGCATGGGGTTCCAGTTTTGGTGGTTTCCGACCGAGATTTTCGTTTGACATCCAAGTTTTGGACGAAGTACATGAAGATTTGGGTACTTAGTTGCAATTCAGTACAACATATCGTCCCCAGACCAATGGACAAAGAGAGCAGACAATTCTAATGCTCGAAGATATATTGCGGACGTGTGTGTTAGACTTTGTAGGGATTTTTGATACTTACCTTCCACTGGTCAAGTTCTCCTACAACAATAGTTATCAAACCATTATTGATCGAACGCCCTTCGAGATGCTGTATGGGAGGAGGTGTTGGACCCCGGTTTCTTGGTGAGGTCAGATATCGGATCATGGGAAGTACACAAGTGGTAATCAAGACCACTGAGTTGATTCCGTAGGTGTGTGACAGGTTGTGGGTCATGCAAATTTAGCAGAAGAGTTATGTGGACCGGTGACGTTTGGACCTCGAGTTGCAAGTGGGGGACTTGTTGCTTCTGAAGGTGTCACCTTGGGAAGGTGTCATCCTATTTTGGAAGTGAGGAAAGTTGGGCCCATGGTTTATTGGTCCCTTTAGGATTACTTCCCGGGTGGGCCAGGTTGCATACTGGTTGGATTTGTCTGATGAGCTCAATCAAATCGAAAATATTTCAAGTGGGGGACTTGTTGCTTCTGAAGGTGTCACCTTGGGAAGGTGTCATCCGATTTCGGAAGTGAGGAAAGCTGGGCCGCTGGTTTCTTGGTCCTTTTAGGATTACTTCCCGGGTGGGCCAGGTTGCATATTGGCTGGATTTGTCTAATGAGCTCAATCAAATCCAAAATACCTTCCATGTCTTTCAGTTGCGGAAGTGTGTTGTTGATGTTTTGGTGGTGACTCATTTGGATGATATTCAGGTCGATGATCACCTGAACTATATGGAGAGACCGATTAAGATTGTTGATAGGAATACCAAGACTTCACGTAACAAAGTAGTGAACTTAATGAAGGTGCAATGGCAGCACTGGAAAGGCTCGGAATGGACGTAGGAGTCTAAGGACGAGATGAGGGAGCACTAACCAAGTTTTTTTTTGTAACAGCAGACTTTGAGGATGAAAGGTAATCCAAGTGGGGTAGATTTGTAATGCTAGTGTTCCAGGAAATTTTCCCTTCTAGCTACATTTCTTAAAAGTTGGCAAATTTGGTCCCTATGTTGGGCGTACGATTATGGTACGTCGGGCGTAGGACTTTGCATGTGATCATAGAAGTCTCTTACGTATGTTGGGCATACGCAAACAGGGGATAAACCCTAATCTTTAGGGTGTGGACCCTATTTAAAGACCTTATGGTCTCTAACCCTTCTTACCTGTCAACCTCAATCACTCTTGCCTCCATTTCGAACCCTAATCCTTATGTCTGTAGTTTTAAGTCCCTGAGAGTAACGTTTGGTGTCCATAGTGGTGAAGGAGGATCCTAGGAGTTGTGGTATTGCTCTTAAGCTTGTTTGATCCAAAATCTCCTCATCTTGGTGCATCTTCTAGAGGTATAAAGTTCGTACCTTGTAGCTTTCCTTGTTATATCATGTTCAAGTCTAGTTTTGTGCTCTTTTGGTCCCACGACATTTATCTTAGCGAGTATGGAATACTCCAGATTTTTTAGGCTATCCTTTCAAGCATTTTAGGGTGTGTTAATTCATAAAAATGCAAGCTTGGACCTTAGTATCCTTCCATGCAATAGTTATAGAGTCTTAGATGACTAAAGGAGTTAGGGTTTTGGTGTTGGACTCTTTGTAGCCATGCAAAAGCATAAAGATTGCAACTTTACAACTTATTATGCTTCATTAGACTTTTCTCTGAAGTTTGGATGTTAGGTCTTAAAGCATTAAGACCGTGATAGTAGGTTGTGGATTTTTATGTGTACGTCGGGCGTAACTTTAAGTACGTTGCACGTACTGCATCTAGGCCCCGTAATCCCTTCTGTGTCAGAGACTTGTACGCAAGATGTACGAGATAATACGCAGGGCGTACTACCAGGATTCAACTTTGTGGTCATTTTGGTCCTTGAGTTATTAGGAACTTTGGTCTTCGATTGGTTGGATTAGGAATAGGATGGGCAAAATGATCTTTTTGCCTCAATACGATAAATGATGAATTGGACCTCGGATTATTGGTTAAAAATCTAAATATTATTTAGGGTCATTATTGGGTTATTGTCGAGTATTTGAGATATTGAAACTGATTTGACATATTTGGTTATTTAGGGAAGCCCTTTTAGGGTTAATCATTTTATGATTCCCTACGGTGCCTTTATAGTAGAAGTTCTCAATCGAGATATTCTAAGGCATTGGTTTTATATTAGGCATTTATTTTATATTTATGGTATATATTTATTGTTCCCTATAAATAATCATTAGGTTAACTTTTGGTGGAAGCTTTTTACCAAATTAGGGTTTTCTCTGTACGTTCATCTCATAATCAATATACATGAAAAACCTTTTTCAGATTACCTACATGTTATGGTGATTGATTCTCGTTGTTCTTGATATTCCGCATTTCTCATTGTTCTTGATATTCTCAGCGATTTTTCCAAGAATCAATCTTGTTTATGGCGATAGTTTTTCATGAATCCTACATTGTTCTTCATGTTTTGTAAGTTTTTTGAAAAGAAAAAGTCTGATATCTCGTTTTTATTGAAAAATCTTGTTCAGATCTATTATCTTCTACTCAATATTTCATCTGATTTGTTCTTGAATCATGTTTTGGAAGAAATTTAGAACAAAATTTTCATGTTTACTTGAATTTTTGGGTTCAGATCCACTTTTTTTTTTCTAAAATCCATCTAAGATCTGTTTTCTCTCAGCAGATACCTTCTCATATCCGTTTTCTCTCTCTAGAATCTTTATCAGATCTCCTTTCTCTCTCTACAAGTTCTGTCATTTGTTAAAGATCTAATGGATAAAATGAATTTATTGTTTTACTCCATTTTAGAACATGGATTACAGGTTACTAAACCAATCTATGGTGTTAACAAAGTGTAGGAAAATTGTGTTGCGTCATGGGCTTATGTTTTGTATAACCCGGATTGGGCCTGTCCATCCGTGTTTTATTAGGGTTACGTAGTATGTATATAGTGCATGCATGTATGCATTACGTACGGTCTTGATTATTACTTTAGTTATCGTTTTGTAACCCTAAACACCTCTACAGTCGAAGTTCTTCATCGAGCTCTTCTAAGGTGTTAAAGTTTAATCATTCAACATTGTTTGAGCCATTCCTGTGTCTTTAATATTATTGTTTTATTCGCTGTTCAGAATATATCGATCCTACTAGAATTTTATTCTAACAATTAGTATCAGCGCAGGAGACTGTGTAAGAAATACGCATTCCTTATGTTTGAAGTACACTATAGGGCTTCCGCCTTTATCGAATATATAGAAGCCGTCTTTTTCTTATCAACAGAAACTGGTGTGTTTGATAAAACCCTATTCTCAAGTTTACAAGTCAGATTCTAACAGTATCAAGGAAGGCTCATCATGTCTGAAGACGACGCTCAATCAAATCCAATCAACATCTTCAACAGCATTGGATCTACTACAAGAGTACCCATTCTTTACACACATGATTATGAAGTATGGGCGCATCACTTTGAAGATTATGTGGTTTGATCTGAAGATAACGGGTATCTTATCTGGGAAGCGATCACGATCGGTCCATTTGTTCACTCTGGAACGAATACAACTGTAAAAACTCAAAAGGAGTATAACCAATTGCTAGCAGATGAGGATAAGATTCCTCAGGACGAGAAAGATAAATTGTTGTGTAATGTCAAGGCATTAAGGATGATCAGATTCGCTTTACAAGCTAACACCTTCCGTTTGGTGATTTCATGTACTACAGCTAAAGAGATATGGGACAAGTTGAAAGAACTGTATTCAACTGACGAGGATCTAGAGCACTCTATTAAAACTCTGCTTCTCTCTGAGTTCGAAGCTTTTGCACAGAAACCTGAAGAAACTCTACTTTAGATGTTCGATCGTTACAATCATCTGCTCAGCAAGATAACAAAGCATGGTAATGAAAGAAAGGGGATTGAACAGAAAGTCACCTTCTTGAACGGTTTAAGATCAGAGTGGATGGAGGTTGTTTCTATAGTGAAAGCACATGAACAATTCAAAGCGTATTCACTAGCGAAGCTGATGGGGACTCTAAAATCTCATGAACGCACCGTATCAAAAAAAGCCAAGTTGGTCTCAGGTGTCGGTTTACTAGCTCTTGTCTCTAAGAGCAAAAGTGTGATGGAAGAAGAAGAGGAAGCTGACATGTCGGAATGTGATCTTACCAGTGATGAGTATGCAATGATGGTGTCGAATCCAAATAAGTTGGCATAGAAGAAAT
Source organism: Lactuca sativa (assembly GCF_002870075.4). NCBI lineage: Eukaryota > Viridiplantae > Streptophyta > Magnoliopsida > Asterales > Asteraceae > Lactuca > Lactuca sativa. Next base: position 156,718,138 of record NC_056623.2, on the reverse strand, counting down.
TCCCTGTCAGTAAGAACGAAAACTGGCAAGGAAGCTTTAGTTCAGAAAAGGTAAAGGAAGAGTCAAAGAACACATCTCTGAAAGAAGATGAAAAGAAGGAGAGCAAACCGGTGGGTGACTCAAGGTATGATTGCAATTACTATCACGACAAGAATCACTTTGGCAATGATTGCATGTTGAAAAAGTTAGCCAAGAGAAGAGGGAGTAAAGATGACGAAGCTTATCATATGAGAAAGCTTGAAGAGATAAAGAAGAAGCAGTCTAGTACTGGTCTAGTGAATGCCTTAATTGTTCAAGAGAAGGTAATCAATGATGAATTTGGCGGTGTCGAAGTCTGGTCCACAGATTCAGAGGATGAAGAAGTAGGAAGGCCTACACATGGATGGGCATTTGTGGCGAGGGAAGAGGTCGAGAAGGTGACTGGAAGATGCTTGATGGTGACTGCTGGCGTATTAACCGAGAGTAAGCATGAGGAACCGAACCTGCATGAAGACAGATGCTTTGCAGCCAAGCCTGTCAGTGAAAAGATCAGCGACTGCGATCGTTTGATCAAAAAGGTACAATCCCTTCTTGAATCTCTTAAAATTCTGGTAACTGATTATGAAAAGGAATTCAATGAACAAAAATTCAAATTTAATAATCTAAGCGGTAGTCTCATGCAAACTCGGTTAACAAATTCTAACCTAACTGACCAACTCAGCAGGGTGTCGTTGAAGAGTGAGGAGAGACGTATGTGGATTGAGCTGAAGGAGCAGGAGTTAGTTAGGGCTAGGGATGAAATTATTTATTTACAACAAGACAATTTAAAATTTTTTAAACAATGTAATGTTTTTTGCTTGATTGCTAAACGTTTATATACTAATATCACGCAATTACATTTAGATTGTGAAATATGGAAAAAAATTCACAAGATGATCTTGCCCTTCCTTGAGTTTAAGGAGGATGAGCTCATCCTTAAATGTGAATCAATTATGTCCTCTGAAGAGACTTCCGTTACTTACAAAATCCGTCTGTAAAAATTTGAAACTTTCATTGACTCTAAGGAACACAAGTGTATGCTAAAAAAACTCTTAGATGAAAATGATAGGTTGAAAATTAAAACCGAGACAAGAAAATCATTTGACTCATCAAATACCAAATTGATGACGGAACATAAAATGAATGTTGATAGTATGTCTGAATTTGATGATAAAAGTGAATTGACTAAGATATCAGTGGAAGATATAATTGATTGTTCTGAGTTTCTCAAAAGACAAACCGAGACCGAAAAACCTCTAATATCGGAAAAGTCGGTTGAATATGCTCGGTTAACAAAAGACAAATCAAGGAAACACAAAGAGAAGGTAGTGGTCTACCAGAAAGTTCAAATAGTTCCAAATCAAGTCTATGTTGTTACAGGAGTATCTGAAAAACAAACAGCAGAACCGAAAATTCTGGTAGATCAAGACAACCCTGGAGGGTGTGACGATTACTTCTATTCAGCACCAATCGATAATGCAGATGAAACCGTCGGCTTATCTGAGCAAACTTCATGGAGGGTAAAAGGTAGATACGTTCCAGAACCCATTAACAAACCCTCAAGCCTTGCCAAACCAAGAACATGTAGAACAAAAGAGATACCAGAAGAACCCAAGAAGGAGTCACATCCAGCCGAGGCTCAAAAGGAAAATCCAAAACCAAAACCAAGCTTTAATATTCATAAATCTCAAAAACAACTGGCCGACCAAAACCAGTTTTGTGCCTAACTCCACAGCCCGGATCCAAACCTCCAGTCACGGTTCAAAAACCAAGGATTAGAGCCGAAAATCCAGTTTCGGTCCTTCTCGCCAGTCATATAAGGCACAATCGTTGAAGGATGTTAAAAGAAAAGGAAAGCTTGACTCTAAGACTAATACTACTAACAGGAAAAAGTCAGTTGATTGTAGGGATCAAAAGAAAATTCCAACTAATAAAACACCATCTAGTACACCACAATTTAAGCAAGATAAAAATAATATAAGGTGTACACCATCAAACGAAAAGATGAAGCCACTCTCGTTAAAAGAACATATTTGGTTGATCTTGCTGTAGTTATTCCCTTTTCTGTGAAAGACTTACCAGGGCCCAAGAAACTTTGGGTTCCTAAATCTGCTTGAATTTGCAGGTGATAAGTGACGAGCAATTCGACGACGAATGGTACATAGATAGTGGCTGCTCGCGTCACATGACAGGAAGGAAGGAAGAGCCGAGGGATTTTCGATCCCTAAAGGATGGTGGGTGTCTGAAGTACGAAAACAACTCTTTTCGAACAATCAAAGGATATGGTATGATAACCAATGGGGAGTTCTCGATTATAAAAGTGGCGTACGTGGAAGGTTTGTAGCACAACCTCATCAGTGTTTCGCAACTAGTTGTGGGAACTGGACTGAAAGTGTCGTTTGATGATTAGGGATAAGAAATAATTGAGAAGCACATAAAGCAAGTTCTGTTGAAATCTCAACGCCAAGGAGGGATGTATCCTCTCAATATAAACCTTATGAAGGGCAAACCGGCGATATGTCTTCTAGCTAAAGCAAAATCCTATGAAAGTTGGCTACGGCATCGACGACTCTTGCATCTAAACTTCAATGACATCAACAAACTGGTGCTTGGTGATCACGTTCGAGGTCTCCCTCGTCTCAAATTCGACAAGGAGCACCTCTGTGCAGCATGTGAGATGGGCAAGTAGAGCCAAAAGGGTCATCCCACGCGTATCAATACAAAGATCATCGAACCTCTTGAGCTTCTGCATGTTGACTTGTGTGGACCTCCGGCTATCAAAAGCATTGGTGGTAGTAAGTTCATTCTTGTTATTGTAGACGATTTTACTCGCTTCACTTGGGTTTTCTTTCTTAAACAGAAATCCGAAGCAACTCCCAAGTTGAAAGCATTCATCAAGCAGGTCGAGTTTCAACTGCGAAAGTTTGTAAGGAACAATTGAAGCGACAATGGGCTTGAATTTAAAAATATGAAGTTTGAAGACTACTTGGCTGAAAGAGGAGTAACTCACAAGAATTCTGCTCCGTATACTCCACAGCAGAACATAATCATTGAAAGGCGAAACCACTCTTTAAGTGAAGCTGCCCGCATGATGCTAAATTTCGCTTCACTTCCATTGTGTTGTTGGGCTGATGCCATTGCATGTGCATGCTATACTCAGAACCGATCCCTTGTCAAAAAGAGATTCACCCTAACTCCATTTGAGATCCTAAACAATCGAAATCTCAACATAAATTTCTTTCATGTATTCGGTTCCAGATGCTTCATTTTTAACTCCAAGGAGAGCCGAAACAAGTTTGACGTCAAAGCGGACGAAGGGATATTTCTTGTGTATTCACTAACCTCAAAGGCATATAGGGTTCTGAATAAACGCTCCAAACGTCTTGAAGAAACCTATTATGTAACCTTTTATGACACTTATGTTAAGAAGATTCAATCAACCGACAATACTACTCTTGAAATCTTCCCAAACACTGGTCAAGTCTAGGCTCCAACTTCCAACTTGTTTGAAGAATACATAAGGTTATTCGATGAAGCAGAAAAGGCCATCAATTCAGAGGCGAATGCAGCGGACAACAAAGTTGACCATCTGAAGAAAATCATTGATGAAGCTGCACATGCTACTTAAATCGATCCTCCTAAAGCAGCTGAGATTCAACCCTCTGTTTCCAACACAGCAGAACTGCATGTCGAGGGGGAGCATCCAGTCGCATGGGAAAATCCAGTTCCAACCGAGGGGGAGCATCCTACTCTAACTAAGGTAGAGATTCCTAAATCTGACGTGGGATACGCTTCGCCATTTGAGGGGGAGAATGACAATACAAATGACGAAGATGATCAATTAGAACTTGAAGAAGAGGTCAATGCAGAATTGGATCCAGCTTATGATCCGAATTATTCTCCCCTGATGAAATGGACAAGGGATCACCCCTGAACACAGATCATTGGCGAATCATCAGAAAGGATTCTTACACGTTCTCAACTGAAAGCGAAGAAGACTGCATTATTTTCTCAAGTTGAATTTTGCATGTTTAATTCGTTTGTCTCCAAAATCGAACTGAAGACGGTCAATACTGCACTTGATCATGCCGATTGGGTACATGCAATGCAAGACGAACTGCATGAGTTTGAAAGAAATCGTGTTTGGAGATTGATTCCCACTCCTAAGGATGCTTTTGTGTTCGGATTAAAATGGGTATTCAGGAACAAGATGGATAAAGAGGGCAACGTCATTTGGAACAAAGCTCGGCTAGTGGTAAAGGGATATTGCCAAGAAGAGGGGATAGGCTATGAGGAGACGTTCACTCCAGTAGCAAGATTGGAGTCAGTGAAAACATTTCTTACCTATGCTTCTCATTAAAATTTGAAGTCTTTCAAATGGATGTGAAATGCGCCTTCTTAAATGGAGAACTAGAAGAAACCGTGTATGTAGAGCAACCACAAGGGTTCATGAATGAAAAATATCCTGATCATTGCTATGTTCTAGATAAAGCAGTATATGGTGTAAAGCAAGCACTGAGAGCATGGTATGAAACCTTAACTCGTTTTCTTAAAATGTCTAAGTTTAAACAAGGTTCGGTTGACCCAACCTTCTTTCGTAAGAAAGAAGACGAACATTTGATGATTGTTCAAATTTATGTCGATGACATCATCTTCGGCTCCACGAATCCTAGCCTAACAGTTGAATTCAGGAAGTTGATGGTGACTAAATTTGAAATGAGTGCAATGGGTCGGATTAACTTTTCTCTTGGACTAAACATTAGACAGGGACACGAAGGGATTTTCATAAATCAGGAGGCTTACACCAAGAACTTGCTAACAGAATTTGGAATGAAGGGAGATTCGAAATTGAGGGTTCCCATGGCGTTTCGCACGAAATTGACGCCATCTCTGGATAAACCGACCATAGACATGACACTCTATCATCAAATGATAGCATCCCTCATGTATCTGACGGCTAGTAGAACAGATATAATGTTCTCAGTCTGCTATTGTGTTAGGTTTCAAGCTAATCCAAGAGAACCCCACATGATAGCCGTGAAAAGTATCTTTCGCTATCTGAAGCGAACCTCATCTCTCGGTCTTTGGTATCCAGCAAATTCCAAATTCTTTGTACAAGCATTTTTTTGACGCAGATCTTGGTGGATGTGGATTGGACCGAAAGAGCACAATGGGAGGATGCCAATTCCTTGATGGCAAGCATGTCAGCTGGCAGTCAAAAAAGCAGACGTGTGTGTCTCTTTCAGCAGCTGATGCTGAGTACATTGCAGCAACATCTTGTACATCGCAAGTGGTCTGGATACAAAGTCAGCTCAGAGATTATAGTCTAAGTATGAAGAAGATTCTGCTTTACTGTGATTCTGAAAGTGCGATAAGGATATGTCATAATCCAGTGCAACACTCCAAGACCAAGCACATTGAATTGAGATACCACTTCATCAAAGACCATGTTGAAGATGGCAATGTGGAAGTTCACTTCGTTCGTTCATCAGATCAGCTTGCCGATATTTTCACTAACGCCATGCCTGAAATGAGCTTTAATAGAATACTACATGGCTTAGGCATGACTAAAGCAGAGTCGGTATCGAAACACCTTTCATCCAATTAAAAGGTTAGCTAAGTGCAATAGAATGTGGCTCGGTCTATTTTGGTTCCATGAAAATTAAGGAACCGAAATAAACCGAGCACTCGGTCTATTTCGTCTATGTTATTTTAGGGAACCGATATAAGCTGACCGCTCCGTCTATTTTGGCTCCGTAATTTTAGGGAACTAATATAAGCCGGTCGCTCTGTCTATTTCGCTTCATTATCTCCAAAGGTTAGTTTCGGTTGTATAATTTGTTCACAATTTCTTTTTCGATTATCTTTTTCTTTCTTTTACTCATTTATTTCACCTTTTGTTTCTTTATTTATTTTTTTTTATGTTTTTGGGGTATATCGTTTTTTTTAAAATTAACAAAAATACAAAAATATTTTCCTTTGAGTTTTTTTAAGTTTTTTTTCTCATAATCCAAAATATTTTTTTCTTTTTTTGCATTTCGTGTGGTTTCTTTTTTTTCTTTTTTTTTTTTGTTTTCTTTTGGGTCTCAATGATACAGAACGTTTGTGATTTTAAAACAAGGGAAGGTATGAAATTTCTAATTATTAGCCTAGTTAGGTGTTCCTAGAAGCATGTTGCTGCATGTAGACCGAAGCCTCAAAAACTCTGAGTGAGGCCTTAATGATTCGATCTATACCTATCGTTTCTTCCCAATCAGGCCAATTTCACTCAAGTCACGAGCTACATTACTCTTCTCAAATGAGTTAAGAGTTTTCTGCTTTGTCAATCTTTAACAGCAGAGGTACTTTCGGTTCTCTTCACCACCTCTTACACATTCTTCAGCACGTTTCATTCCACAAAAGTAACCATTGAGACTCTCGGTTTCTACCACTGAGGTTTATGGCTACACAAAATCTATGTTGATGATCTTAGCTGTGTATACCACGTGCTGAGTGAGACCACAATCCAATACTGATAAGGAATTAACGGTGAATTTTCATATTCAAGATTTAACTTGTTACCTTCTGAAATCTCTTTTTATTTTTTATGCGAGCTCTTTATGAAATTGTCTAACACGAAGGCATTTCTTCCCAAAAGGTCTAGTTTTATTTTATTTTTGAGATTTCTATTCCTAACCACTTATCAAAATATCTCACCTACTTGTTCAACAGACCACATCGGTCTCACAAGTACTTCACCTAACCTTCAGTCTTATATCAAGTATCGAGGTTGGTTGGAGATAAGCCACCTTTTAGAGCCGATAGTTGAAAATAATCCTTTCGATGTTTGTTGACAGACACTCGATCGTAATTTTTTGGGGAACCATACAAGCACTTCAAGTCTCTCTTGACCTTGAAGGAAGAGATTCATGCCTGGAATAAACCATTTTATGTCGTGTTAAGACATCACCCACATCCTATACATGTTTGATTTATTTCTATATCTTTTTCACTCTTGCACAAAAATTCTTTATAATTTTCCAAAATGCTAATGATCGTTTTCTAGTGCATCATGATTGACCTTGCGCGTTTTGCAAGCAAAAGATTCAGTTGACAAGGCAATGTGCGGATAAGAATTTGAACCGATTTAATAGATAAGGATGGAAATAGGTGCGTGAATTTGAAACGTTTCCTAGTCACACGCATGATGACGTCTATCTAGGGAAACCAAGCTGTCAAATCCTGCTATTTTAGGCGACGGTTCAACGATCGTGTAATCATAACAGAAGATTCTTTCTCTTTCATGGCAATGGTATATAAAGTGTTTCTCACACCCATTGTACCTTGTTACCTTCCTCACCATCTCTCAAATACAACAGGCGATTCTCAACTGATCAACAATGGCAGATTCATCTTCTCACCACGAACAAACTGCTTCATCTTTCGTACTGGTGATCAAACCCATCCAGAACTTGATCATTGAACTTAATCCGTTTCTGTACAACTTATACATGCTCCATGTTCTTGAATGCCAAAAGTACTCTCCACTAGCTATGGCATTATCCCAGGTGGAATCTGTTCCAATGTATCTGTTATCAGAAGTTTATTCCACTGCTACATATGACAAGAACACGGATAGGATCTACTTCCAAATCTTCAATCACAAGACTTCGATTTCGAAAGTTCGCTTTTGTTCATTGCTAGGGCTTGTAGTCGATGCCTCTGTCATATCTCCTGATTTTGTTACGACAACTCAGCTGTTTGCCATGTTTTATGAGATGTGATATACTGAGGTCCTGGCTTCTTTTACGAAGTTCAAGAAGTCCTGTCTACCACCACAATGGAATGGGTTATTAACTCTACTTCACAATGGTTTAGGTGAAAGAGTTGCTCGGTCAGATGGTTCCAATAGGTGTTTCATGACCATTCTGTATGGTCTCTATAATGGCCTTAATCTGGATTATGGGTCATTGATTTGGTCTCAACTGGTGCAAAGCCTCTCTTCCTCGACCAATTATTAAGAGATTTCGTGTGGGCGATGCTGGATAATTGTTACAAAGAGAGCCATCTCTTCACTTAACATTCCGGTGATGCAGGATGTTATGTTGTCTTCTGTGGCCACTTTTCCCACTAGAAAGGTGATTCTCGCTAATCCATCCAGAATCCTTCATGTTGGCTCCATCCCAAAAGCAATGTATCAGTGCGTTCCGATGACCAGCAATGTTATGGAAGCCTATCGCAAGCTTTCTCCTGCTGGTCCTTGTCAATTAACGCTTGAGATGAAGGTAGCTTTGGAAGATGTGGAAAAGCCTTCTAAACGTGGCAAAAAGAAGGAGGATAAACATGACGATCAAGTAGAGGGTGTGTCTTCGAACGTTGACAAACCGAAGAAGGGTGATAAGGAAGGGTCTTCGTCTAAGGACAAGAGATCTAAAAAGAGAAAGTTAGAGAAAGGGGGATCTTCGGCTCATCCTAAGAAAATTAAGCGGATGGCAAGAAAGTCTAAATCTCCTTCCCCATCGAGCTCTGATCATCAAGAGGAGAAATCGGCTGATGAGGAAGAAGAAGCTCATCTTGAAGGATCACCAAGAGGAAACACACCTCCTCGATCTCCAACTCCAACTGACGACCTCCATACCTGATTCCCCACCTAAAATCACTATTTCAGTTTCTGTTGCACCTATTCCTCCATCCCCACCAAAAACTACTATTTTCAGAATCAGTTGCTCCAATACCCCCATCTTCTACAACACCACCAATGTCTACGACAACCCCACCACCACCTGTGAGCACCACTCCCATTATCACTACTCCATTACCTTCACCTATTATTTCTCAAGCTACGGTCACTACAACACCTGTCCTTACCTCCATAACAACCGATCCACCGGTGAATGTTAACGTATCTGATACGGGGGCATTTATTGGCACTAAACTCCCTGTTACCACTACACCTATTACCCCCACTCCTTCTGATGACTCTAATCCGATTCTTGGAGGTGATGATTTTGAATATAACTCCACTTATTATAGTCCTTCCCGGCTCCTGAATGAGCATGATGAGGCTGTCCCTGCCACTAAGGAACAACTTGATAGTGCTAATGAAAAGCTTGATAAGCTACTTGAGTGTTATCAGAATCATGTTGATGTTGTTATGAAAGCCTTTATGGATACAACCTTGGAGCAATATACTCAATCCATGGACAAGTGCTCTGCTGCTATGGATTATTCTACTTCATAGTGTAAACAAGCAACTAAGGATGTCAAGGATCTTATTCATGATTCTAAGCTTTTCTTAGAATCGCTTCAAGGTCATGCCAACTCCAATGCTGCCAAGGTTAATGCTTCGGTTGATTCCCTAACTCAGTCGCTTCAAGGAGAACAAGAAAAAATTGAAGCGGTTCGGGCTGACATTGAAGCCAAGAACAAATCTCATCAATTATCAGTTGACTCTCGGTTAGAGAAGCTAGTGGCTGATTTAGCCATTGAACGACAGCTGAGGGATGGTCTTGCTACACAAACTACTACTGTAGAAGTTCAGAAGGTCCATCTAGAAAAGGCAGAAAAAGAGATTGCCTTATTGAAGGTTCAACGTGCAGTATTTCGTAGCTGTGTCAGTGATGTGCTAGGTATGCTGAACAACCTTGTTCATGCTCATGATCCCATTTTGACGCTGCCTATCATGAATCATTTAACTTCCAAACTTCTTCCGGCGATTGAACTACTTCATGAAATGAAGGGTGTTCCGAAGTCGATGGTCATTCCGCAACAAGGGGGAGTAGGTGTAAAAGTTAAAGTAGAAAAGCCTTCAGGTCAACCTCCTGATCAAACAAAAGTTGTGATCAAACCTGAACCGAAGGGTAATGAAGCTTCGGGTTCTGGAGTTAAAGAAAAGAAGGGTCCATCCAATGATGATAGTGATGAAGACCAGGAAACAATAACCGCTATTCTTAAAAGAAGGCAAAGGGATCGAGAATTAAATGAGAATCATATGATTGCGAAGGAAGAAGAGGAGAAGGAAAGGAAGAAGAAAGAAGAGCATGATTCTCTTCAGTATAAGAAGGCCCTTTTCCCCCATGGACTAGGGAAAGTTGATAAAGGAGGCGATAAAGTTCCTAAGTGTTTTCTGGTTGGAACCAGTGGCTTTATTTGATGTTGAAAACACGAGGGACTCCCAGTTCGATATGCATATGACGAGGAAGGCGTTTATTTTTCACTGCTTTGATTCAACTGCTAAAGTCCCTTCGCCTCATCCTCAAACTGATCGAGAGCTTATTGATTTTTATCTGAAGTTCTGTCAACCTCAGTATTGACGTGGAGTGCACAAAAGATCATGTCAGTCAAGGTGTTGAAGCCTACCCCTGCTGGGAAATTCATTAATGTTCAATTCAGAGTTACTTGAGGTTCAGACAACTCGATCTCTATCATTTCCCTTGCAGATCTTCCAAACTTGAATCCTCCTGATTGGATTCTTTTATACAACATTTTGCTTACAAATGCAAAGGAGTATGAACCGATCCTGAATCATCTAAAGAGGATGTTGGGTTCTTATGTTTACGAAGTGGCTAAGATGGATCAGGAGATTGCGAGTGTGATGAACAAGAAACTGATAGTGAAGCCGACTTCGAAACTGGGAGATGTGAATAAAATGACAATGGGCCAAATTCACTCTATGCATCTAACGGTCATGTTCACAAGAGCCGAACACTACAGATTTTTATTTGCTCTTGTTGATAAGCATCTGTTCTCAACCAATTGCTTGGAGCACATCATCAACATCATTCATCGGTGCAAGAAGAATAGTGAGTCTGATCAGAAGAACTTCACGGACATGCTTCAATGGTACATTACGTTTCATCACACTCTTTTGGCCATTACAAGGAAGTTGTTCAAAACTATTAAGAAGTCTTCATTAGCTCAACCAACCTGAGCTCTCGGTTCCATGGACGCAAAGGGGGAGATTGTAGGATAATTGTGTTGTGTCATGGGCTTATGTTTTGTATAAACCGGATTGGGCCTGTCCATCCGTGTTTTATTAGGGTTACATACTATATATATAGTGCATGCATGTATGCATTAAGTACGATCTTGATTATTAATTTAGTTATCGTTTTGTAACCCTAAACACCTCTACAGTCGAAGTTCTTCATCGAGCTCTTCTGAGGTGTTAAAGTTTAATCATTCAACATTGTTTGAGCCATTCCTATGTCTTTGATATTATTGTTTTATTCGTTGTTCAGAATATATCGATCCTACTAGAATTTTATTCTAACACAAAGTGACCATGTTTCAAATCAGTGGTTGATCTATGTTGAGTGATATTCCTAAGTTGTATAATCATCTTGTTGATAAGAAAATATCTAGATACTCATATGTTAATCACCGTGAGTTATGAGAGAATAGTAGAACAATTTCGTATTATATATGAACATTTAGATTGGGAACATAAAAAGATGTTGAAGATGAAAAGAGCTGATAAAGAAAAAGAAGGAGTTTATACTGTTCTTCAGATTTCTGAAGAAAAAGTGACTCCAGATGTTCTTGTTAAGGGAGAGTCAAGTTTTTCAGAAGCTTCACAAACCGAATTTAGTTGTTCTGAAGATGAATCTCAAAGAAAATCTTTGGAAATCGTGAAAGTAAAGACATTTTGTTCTACTGGAACAACAACAGATGATTTATTGTGTCTTGATGATGTCTTTGAAGGATTGGTTCGCTACAAAAAGCCAATAATTCAAGATGTTAATATTTATCAAACTACTAAGGATTATGTTCAAAAGTCTTCAAAGGTTCGGATTTAGAAAGAAAAAAAGTTGTTCATGTCTGAAATTTATTTCTGAAGCCTGGAAATAAGAATAGGAAAAAGAAGAGAAAGAACAAGAGTAAACTGAAGAAAGTTTGGATGCCCAAGGTACACGTACCCAATGCTTGTGAAAAAGTTGAGAAAGTTGAATTCAAGCATGTTCAAAGAATCTCTGATTCTCATTTTTCTTCAGTTAAAAATGTTAGAAGTTGGAAGGAAAAGAAAAAGAGAATTTGGTTGGTTCAATAAAATTTTTGGAAATTTTTGTTTTCCAACTAAAAGGCAGGTATTATTTTCAGAAGATGATAGATTTCTTTCAAATAAGCGGGTATGCAAGAAATCAACATCAAAGTTGAATCTTAAATGAGTACCAAAAGTCCCATAAAAGATTTTGTCCTTTATAAAAAAAAGGACACATTTTTGTGAAATCAATTTTTTAAGTGTTGGAATTGACGAAAAGCTGAAAAAGCTCAAAAAGTGGGTGAAAAGTGATATTTTTTGCAAAAAGGAGGCTGCCATCTGACACATTTCAGCAAAAGGGGTACAAGAAGTCACTTTACATCATTCTGGGGTCAGATTCGCTTTTATTGGAAAATAGGGGTTAGTTTCAGTTGTTTGCTCGTTTCGGTGTTTCGTTCTTTGAAGTCAGGAAAGATCCAAAAGCGAATCCTATACTCTGGCACCGAACGTAACATCCAAAAGCGAATGTCACAAATAAGAATTGAAGAAACGAAAGCGAATCTACTGTTCACAAGCGAACGTTCGCTTCACCAGTGATAAGAAACAAACTTCATCAAACCTCAAGCGAAACTCAAAATGAAGAAGCGAAAGTAATTGGTATCAAATAAGCGAAGTCACAAAAACGAAAGTCTAGAAGCGAAAGTATTGAAGGGAAGTTCGTCTCTCGCCTCAAACACCAAAACGAAACTGAATATGTAATCAATTTCGCTTCATTGGAGTTGAAAATCCAAAATCATTTTTTCTCGCTTCATAGTCGGAGTTCTGTGATTGAATACTGGAATCCGAATTTCAAGGTCTCTTGTTACTCCATGAAGCGAACATTTTAAACGAACCTGTGATTCGCATTGGGTTTGAGATTTGAAGGGAACAGACTCACATTAGGTTCACGATCGATTGATTTGGAGCGAGAGGTCAAATGATTCGGGGCTTCCTTGAATCAAAATTTGATTTATGAATTGAAAATCAGTTCTGAAACTGTAATCGCATTGAAGATCGGTACTCGGATGTAAAATTGTAACTCACTGAAGTTTTACAGTTTGGAACTTGAAGCTGCATTTGTAATTGTTCATAATTGGTTTTGGAATGTAATAATTAAGAAATCGGAACCTGTCATGAGTATTGCAAAGTAATTGGCAATCAGAATTCTTTTTGGTGCGTTCCTTTGATTTTGACTTTTCCTAAGTCAAACAACGTGCGTTCATCCGTTCCAGTGAAGAGGATGACTCAAGTTATATCCTTGGTCCCTGCAACTTTAGCGCTTTGACAATTCCCATCCCCAAATGTTTACAACCTTTACAGTTTCTGCCATTCATTTCAACGTTACATTGAATAAATGGGTTCTATTTTCAACATTTGCCCCCTGACTTTCTGAACTTAACACATTTAACCCAATATCCAAAATTATTTTCAATCTTTTGGGATTTTACCACTGTTACCCCTTCTCTCCAAAATATTTTCACTTCTTATTCTTTTCTTTGGTCTTATTCTTTTTTTAAACCCTTCTAAATTATTGCTTCTTTTTCTATTCTTTTGTCTAAATTTAAAAATCTAAAAATACAAAATTAATTTTTGTTATTTTTCCGGTTTTAATTTTTGAAGATTGGGTTTATTCAAAATGAATTTGTTTCATCATATCTGACGAGTTTTGAAGATTGTTGGTGATTCTTCTTAACTTTCCGAATTCTCTCCATGATATTTGTTGAAGATTCAAGGGGGTGATGATTATTCAAGGGGGATTTCGTATTTGGAAGATTATTATTATTTCTATCGCTTTGAAGACCCTATATACTGATAACTATCACAATTTAGGGGGAGAAATGGCAAGAAGAACGGAAACCATGATCTTCATCAGTTTCAACATCTAGGGGAGATTGTTAAGTATTTGAGATGTTGAAACTGATTTGACATATTTGGTTATTTAGGGAAGCTTTTTAGGGTTAATCATTTTATGATTCCCTACGTTTCCTTTATAGTAGAAATCCTTAATCGAGCTCTTCTAAGGCATTGGTTTTATTAGGCATTTATTTTATATTTATGGTATATATTTATTGTTCCCTATAAATAGTCATTAGGTTAACTTTTTATGGAAACCATTTACTAGAGTAGGGTTTTCTCTGTATGTTCGTCTCCTAATCAATATACATGAAAAACATTTATTAGATTACATGCATATTATGGTGAGTGATTCTGATTGTTCTTGATATTCCGCATTCGTCATCTAGGATTTATTCCCAACAGTTATGTTTAGTTTGAGGAGTCGTGTTCATAGCATCTCGAGTGTGCGATACAATTACTTTTAGTTAGAGGTGAGTCTTTTTACCATCTTAGTGGGTCGAAGGCACCAAGGTTGGCCAATTGTATTGTATGTGTAGAATGTGTGTTATTGTATGGATATTACTGTTGTGATTTTATATATATATATATATATATATATATATATATATATATTGATGGGTTTTATACAAAAGAACATCCTATGTGCTCATGCAAAATCCTAAAGCATGGATCTAGGTTTCTATTGTACATGCAATTCCTCCAAGACTTGTAACCCTAGATCTAACATATATAATTTGAAATTATCATTATAAGAATAGATCTAGATGATTACCTCTTTCACTTGACTTGGTTCTTCTTGATGCTTGTTGATTCTTGAGCTTAGAGTCACAAGTGTAACTCCTCTAATGGCTTACAAACACCACTCAAGCAAGAAGGCAGTTATGTGAGAGGAAGGAGCAGGCTACAATCGGCCCTAGGGTTTCCTTGGAATTAATTGTAGCCGATTTTGCATGTAGGGGTGTTCTATTTATATTGTAGGCTACTAGGGTTTCAGGTAAAACCCTAATGGAAAGCTTAATGACCAAGCAGCCCAAGGAACCTTCTAGAATGAGGCCTTGGATGAAAATATGATGGATCTCCATCATAATTTCGTTCCCCCTTAGTCCATTAGGTTTCTTAGCCCAAAATTCAACTATCATACTTTTGACAGTTTATACCCCTTTATTCAATTAATTTCTTTTAGTCACCAAATTAATTGATGACTAATATTAATCAAATAATATGTTTTTCTCCTTTAATATATTATTCTTATAATATATTAATAAATCATAATATTCTCTTCCTCTCCACAAATTACCTTGTCAAGTTGCTTTGGTGAAGGCAACCCAAAAGGACCATTCACAACCGGGTCAAGTACGTACCAAATATAGTTACGGGCTTAGACACTAATCCAACATATATGCATGGAACCAATCTAGGCTAGGAGGCATTATAGGCTCGGGGTTGATACAGACTCAGGGGTTGATTTGGATCTAACTCTGTAACGACGTAAATTTTCAAAATAATTTTACACTTTTAAAAAATATAATTTCATTCACAATACGTAAAAACCCCATGTATCACATGTCTATAAAACATATCCCAAGATCACAAAGCATCAAGAAAACTCCATAAGTGTGACAATAGTCAATTTTGTGTCAAGTCAAAGTCAAACAAAGTCAACAAGTCAAACCAGTCGACGCAATTAGCCCTTGTATATTAGGGTTTACATTGTGTATTTACTAAACAACCACTATTTTAATGAGAAAACATCAATTGGAAAATTCGTAAGTTTGAATTTCCATAGCCGTAGTGATACTAAACATTGAACGAAAGCGATAAAACACTATTACGCACTCATCGGGAGTGTGTAGGACACTAAAACAAGGCTTAATGGGGTCTACGGACCTTGCATTGCGAAGCCGGACACTTAAAAAGGTCACAAACGAAACCTCCCTCAATTGTATTCACTCTGTCTCTCTCTATTTCAAATATCACCTAAATCTCTCCCAAATCTCTCTCAAAAGTTCCCGTAACTTTTCATAGTCTTTCGGGCCATCCCGACCCTTAACCGGGTCAAAAACAGCTTCAAACGGGGTAAAAACAAGTAAAACAACCTTAAGGATTCGAAACTCCTCTTAGAGGCCGAAACCTCTTAGCAACCAAAACCCTAGGGCCTTACCCTCTTGGCAGCCGAAACCCTAGGACTGAAACCAAGAAGCAGCCAAACCCCAGCAGCCGAAACCGAGACCTCTGAAGCCGAAACCCTAGAGGCAAACCCTCCAAGCAGTCGAAACCGAGACCTGCTGATGGACCGAGACTCGCCGAAGGACCGAACCCGCTGAGGACCGAAACTGCCGAACCGCACCTCGCCTCTTCAAGCGCCGCCGTCGCACCTTCGGTTCTTTTCTTCCTCTCCTCTCGGTCTCTCCTCTACTTTCGGTTCTCATGCCTAACCGAACTTCGCTTTCGATTCTAAACTTCTTAAGAACCGAACCTTCGCGACTTCGCCCAGAATTCCGAATTTTTGCCATTTTTGCCCGATTTCCAATATATTTAACATTTTATGTCCGTTTTTCATCGTTTTAAAGTGGGATTTTCAACCAAAACTTTATTTGAACATATTAAGACCCATATGTCTTAATTATTCACGTTTTCAATGCAAACGTTATCCAAGATTTAGTGGTTGGAGTAATAAATATGCAGTGTTGACTTTCCTTTAGCTTATGACACAAGCAACCCCTCACACCCACTCCTTGACCAGCCACACTCCTCCCACCATGCATAGGTCTTGTCAATGTACTTTTTCATCCTTTCTAGCCTTTTTCCCACATTATTAGAGCTGGAACATCACTCCACACTCCTCACTTCACTAATTTCTCTCATTTTACCAAAAGATCAAACACAACTTTCCCTCACTTTCTCTCTCTAAAAATTCGAGATTCAAGGCTGATCATCAAGCTTTCTTAGACTCTTTGTAAGTATAATTCATCCTCCTTGTAATTTATTACACCTCATTTTATTCAAATCATTGATTGCTTACACAAGCTCCATCATTATTGTGTTAGATTCTTGAATCTTTAAAGTAATCCTCAAGTGTTCTTGAGTTGGACACTTCTCTTCTCCAACATCCATCCACCAAAATCATTAAATGTGAGTTCATACCCCTATATTTTCATATTTTCTTAAGTTTTAAGGGGGGGGGGGGTACAAGTTAAATCACCAAGAACATAACTAAATATTTCTAACAGCTTACATCAGAAAAGTTGGACCCCATTCACGGACTGTTTTGGTAAACTAAACCATTTTAGTTTTCAAAACTGTACAAGGTACAAGGTGTTCAAGTTCTTAGCTTTAAAATGGAAACTTGCAAATCTCCATACGATTTTTCTACAATTTATGGTGATTTTTACAAAACTGCCTATCATTTCAAGAACCAATCTGGACCAGTCTGTGTTTATGGACGTTTTCACCTAAGTTGGGGGTCACTAAAAATCATGGGAATATTTATGAACAAACTAGACTCATTTTCCAAACTCCCAGAATTTACGGATTCTGATTTGGGTCTATTATGAATTCCCTATAAATTTTCTAAGATTAGTAACTGAATCTGTTAATGACAGAAAAATACTAACAATTTCATTTCACCTTGTAACATGTCGAGCAAGGTGTACATCTTTATGAGAATATATGTTATTGTAAGTAAATGACATTTTGTCTTGATATGTAGACATACATCAGTTTATAAATGGATTTTGATACACATATAAAAGATAAGAAATTGTTATAATCAAAGTACATCCATTTCATACGAACATTTGAATAAACTATGTTAAAGCTAGTTTACGTACATTACCACTACTACCCTTGTTTTGATAAATTATAATAGGTATAGTTTATGATACATTACATAACACTCTCATACAAAAAGGGTACATTTATACAAAAAGGGATTTTCATTACATTACACGTAAATTCGTTAATGACTTTGTGAGACATTCGCTTCACATTTACCAATAAGTCATGCATTGTAACCAGAGTCTCCTGGAGGGAGAGCGTGATAGTTGTATATAGATCTACATTGGTTTTGACAAACCCACACCTTAATTGCATGCAACAGTTAAACCGGCAGCTCTGGGGTGACAAATGTCATAAACATTTCTGACGCCTGAAGAACGTCATTTCAGGCCAACTAGGTTATTGCATGGTTATAATAACTCATTGAAAGTATTAACAAACATAAGAATTATAGGAATTTCATTGAATTCAAACGTGTTTATGTCTATTTAAACATATATTATTTTTATAAGTAAGAAAGGTTACTTATACACTTCGGTCTTTGGATATAAGACTACATTACACATTTTAAGGAAAATATCGGATTTTTTTAGAACAAACATGACATTTACATGAGAAAGACTTTCATCAAGTTTAAAAGAAAAGCTTATGAAATCACCAACATTTGTGTTGACACTTTTTTCAAACAACTTGTATTCTCAGGAAATCACTAAACAAGTAACCAAGTGCATTTCGAGGATGGGACTTTAAGGCGTCAACATTTCATATTTTGTCAACATATTGTAATTGATTTGGATACATGGAATTCATACAATGTTGTAACTCTTTCAATTATATGTATGTTGGTTGTGTTTGCTTAAATTACTATTGCAATTGTGGTTATGATACTATACATGAAGTTCTCCACCCCCGGACGTTTCCGCCATCCTTGGTTTGGGGGTGTGACAGATTGGTATCAGAGCACGGTTTATAGTGAATTAAGTATATCAACCCACATAAGATATATAAACTATAAACACATTTGGGACTAAGAGTCTCTGATTTTTAAAATATTTTAATGGGTTATACTTTAAAAAAATAGTTTTCTCGTTTAAAAGTATACCTACATGAATTACATGCTCGCGTAGTGTCATAACTAGGAGAACATAAAGTAAAAGAATAGGAGTTGTACACCATGAGTATGCCTTGGTATATGTGAATCAAGTCTGGGAGGGATATAGCCTGATCAATTATATCTGTCCGAGGAGTGATTTACGTATACTAGGGGATAGTCGTAGTGGACAACAAATCTAATAACCTAACTCCGCACTACAAGGAACGCTTTAAGAACTAAACCTAAACATTTAAAATACTATAGGAGTATTTGTATAATTGCTATAATATTATTATTACCAACCGTTACATGCTACTTACACCCCTATTTTCACACAGACGACATGGCAGGATTTCACCTACCAGGAGACCCATACTTCCCCAATCAGGTACAACGGGCCTGAGCCCCGTTGGGAACAACAATTGAGAGTTGAAGCCGAAAACAACGCCAGCGGTCACCATATGGAGACCAACATGGCTACTACGACCTCAGCCACGGGGGACCGGCTGATAGAGCCCTCGCAGTCATGACTCGACATATAGCGATTATGGATGATCACGGTAGGACGACGACCGATCAGGTCCGAGAGCTAAGTGTCATCATAGAGTCTACCACTACTCCCACCAGAGACCTGGAACGAGACTCCCACTATAGAGACCAGCTCATTCAAGACCTTCTCGCTGCTCGAGCAAAAAAAAGGGAGTATCGGGACAGATACATTGTGCTAGAGGAGAGAATGGTTGCAACCGAACGGAGGTTGGCAGAATTAGAAGGTGCATCGACATCATCCCAAACTCCACCAGGGAAGGATCATCGTGAGTAGGACTCATTACTGCTAACACATCATCGTAGTATAGGTTTTGGAGCATGCGTTGGTGCTAGTCTTTTGTATGTAGGTTGAGCCTGCGACTAAACGTTTACACTATTAAAAGGGCTTTTGCGCTATCAAAACTATCTTTTGCATGGATGTAATGTAGACCCTGGTGAGGTCAAATTTTCTCAAAACAATATGTAATAAAAAGTTATCAGTGAATTTGGCATGCATTTTTACTTCATTGGATGTTGACATGGGGTTTTTACTATGTGGTATTACAAAAAATTTACAACTGATAACTCTAAGATTTTAAGTGTACCTCGTTGTTATGTGTAATTAAAGCAGTAATCGACCTAGAAATAGTGAGTCCGCCTTAAGAGCTGTTCCTTGTTTGGTTGTGGACTTAGGGCAGACTCATTAGTATCAACAGTTTATTAAAAATTATAATTACGCATAACTGAGGCACATCGAGTGGATCTTAAGAGTGAGCCAGACTCGGAACCAAGCACATGACCCTGTTTGAGTCACCACTATTTAATTCACAAGTTTAATTGCATAAACTTTTCTATGAATTACTTGCTAACGTAATAAAGTCGGGATATAGTACAAATGAGATAAAACAAGTAACACTCGACTCGTTATTGCTATTGAAGTCTTACCGACTTGTCATTTTAAAACCTATGACAGAAATATGCCACCAAAGAAAAGACCAAGACCTTCTAATAGCGCCGCACCACCACCTCCGCCGCCGCCACCACAATTTGATCCGGCGATGTTCCAGGTTGTAGTAACAGCAGCTGTGGCAGCAGCTGTGTCACAAATCGGCACAAACGGTAATGGTGGATCTGGATCTGGTGCTACACCCTCCAACCAGGGTGACAGTGCGGGGCGCACAAAGGAATTCACCTACAAGGATTTCACAAATGGTAAACCTGGTACCTTCGATTGGAGCGGGGGCGTCATCACATTGATGCAATGGTTCGAAAGGACCGAAGCAGTCTTTGAAATCTGTGCTTGTCCCGAATCAAGCAAGGTCAAGTATGCAACATTCACTTTCACCGGTAGGGCTCTCACTTGGTGGAATGGCCGAGTTAAATCTCTTACCCCCGCAGTTGCTAACTCCATAAGTTGGGAAGACTTGAAAACATTGATGCTAAAGGAGTACTACCCGAGGGGCGAGATACAAAATGTAACAATGTAAATTTACAAAACAATTTTTCGCATTTTATAAAAAAATAATTCATTCATTATTCATAAAAGCATCATTGTTTAAAAACTCAATTCCTAACATATATCAATCCCAAGATCTCATAGCATAAAATCTCGTGTGTGTACTGATCAAGTCGGCGTCTTTCCGCGATCCTCACTAGTACCTGAAACACATAACATAAAACACTATAAGAACAAAGCTTAGTGAGTTCCCCAAAATACCACATATAACACATATTAGCCACTAGAGGCTATAACTTTGTGGGTCCGTGCACCCAAACTCTATGAGCCCTCAGGTTCTAACTCTGCAAACATGCACAACATAAATCACATAGAATAATGTAGTGCAACACATAACACATATATATAGCATACAAACACTGTATCACATAACTCTATTTACCTACTCAAGGTAGAGTATAGCGAGAAGACTCACCTCGAATATCTCAGTAAATCTCTGACTCGGTAACTATGGTATAGCCCTTGCCTAACCACATAAAATAAATACTCTAATCAATACAACTCTCAGGGCTAGGCTAATCTCTTCCTCTCAATACATCCCCTAGGAAGGGTAAAAGACTATCCTACCCTTCCGATGACTCTATGGTCTAAACATTGACTAACCCTAAAAGTCAACCTGGTCAACGGTCAACCTTCACAAAACTCGCCGAGTGCACAACTGTGACTCGATGAGTCCACACATGCTCTTCACTCTCTCCTACTCCTCATTCGACTCACTGAGTCAACCTCAACTCTGCAAATCATCATTGATCTCAACTGAGGAATGTCCCGACCCAACTCGCCGAGTCCGGCTCCTGACTCGGCGAGTACCATCGTGCACTCTGTCTTCTAGATTCCCTCTGACTCACGGAGCCGCTTCCCTAACTCAATGAGTCACCAACTGTGTGATTATCGGGAAAAACCCTCGTCCTACTTGCCGAGTCGGCTATTGGACTCGGCGAGTCCATGCCATGCTCAAGCTGAACTGACCTCTTGAGGTCAGATCCGTTCCTCTAAACCATAGATCTGGCTTCCCAAAGCATTATAATCACATAAAGCTAACATCTTGGTGCACATGCAAAGGCTCAAAGTCCTTATTTGAAGATATGACCTCTAAAATGACATTGTAAGTTCATAACCTCCATTAATACCCATAAAGCTCAAGGGAAAGGGTCTCTGGACCCCTTCGGGTCCAGATCTACAGCACCAACACGAGAAGGGACGGATTACTCCAATAACCATCCTCTAATGGGGCTAAAAAGCCCTAACTCTAAGATTTACACCATAAACTGAAGAAGGGGTTGAATGAATACCTCAAAATGAAGTCTCTGAGCTCTGGAATCACTAGATCAGCACCCTCTTCAACCTTCTCTGGTCTTGGTCCTCTTCTATTTGCCAAAAACACCAACAAAGATCAAGAAATAGCTTCTTTTCTCTGACAAACGCACTAGCTCACTTAGGCTTTCTCTCTGGGGTCTGGTAGCCGTAATTGACGACCATAAGGCCCTTTAAATAGGCCCCAAACCCGAGGAATTAGGGTTTCATTAAACAGCATGTACTCACCGAGTCCTTGGGGCGACTCGCCGAGTCCAGCCGTTCACCCGGATAATGATTCGCGTCCCTACTCGGCGAGTCTACGCATCAACTCGCCGAGTTCTTCCACAAAACTAGAAATTAAATAGAATAAATATAATACCTGAAATTCCGGATGTTACAATTCTCCCCCACTTGAATCAGACTTGGCCCTCGAAGTCTCATCCTTGAATTAGCTCCGGATGTTGCTCACGCATCTCCCGCTCTGGCTCCCAAGTCAACTCGGATCCTCTCCGATGTTGCCATTGAACCTGCACCAGTGGCACCTCCTTGTTCCTCAGAACCTTGATCTTCCAATCCACAATCGCCACTGGTCACTCCACGTAGTTCAGGCTCGCATCCACCTGAATATCCTCTAAAGGTACTACCGCCGACTCGTCGACTATACACTTCCTCAGATAAGACACGTGGAAGGTATTATGAATCCGCTCCAACTCTGCAGGTAGCTCCAAGCAATACGCTACCTTGCCCACCCTCACGATCACCCTGAATGGCCCAATATACCAGGGCCCTAGCTTGCCCCTCTTCCTGAATCGGATCACTCGTTTCCAAGGAGATACCTTCAGGAGAACATAATCACCGACCTGGAACTCAAGCTCAGATCGTCGCCTATCCGCATAACTCTTCTGGCGACTATGGGTGGTCAACAACCTCTGCCAGACCTGCTGTATCTGCTCTGTCGTCTGAAGCACGATCTCCGTGCTACCCATCACTCGTTGCCCTACCTCTCCCCAACAAATGGGAGTCCAACACCTTCTCCCATACAACAAATCAAAGGGTGGCATACCAATGCTCGAATGATGGCTGATTTTGTAGGAGAACTCCGCTAAGGGCAAATACGTGTCCCAACTTCCGCCAAAATCCAACACACATGCTCGGAGCATGTCCTCAAGCGTCTGAATCGTCCGCTCGCTCTGACCGTCAGTCTGAGGGTGGTATGCAGTACTAAAATGCAACCTCGTACCTAACTCCTCATGGAATTTCTTCCAAAATCTGGAAGTGAAATGCACATCTCGATCGGACACAATCGAGATCGGCACCCCATGTCGCGATACCACCTCTCTCACATATATCTCTGCTAACTTCTCCGCAGAAGAACTCTCACTAATGGCAAGAAAGTGAGCGCTCTTTGTCAGGCGGTCTACTATCACCCAAATTGCATCGACACCCCTCGCCGTTCTCAGCAATTTGGTGATAAAATCCATCGATAATTGTTCCCATTTCCACTCTGGGATCTCCAGCGGCTGCAACTTACCATGCGGTCTCTGATGTTCGGCCTTAACCCTACGACAGGCTAGGCACCGCTCAACAAACCACGCTACATCTCTCTTCATACAGGGCCACCAATACTACCTTTTAAGATCCAGAAACAATTTAGTGGCCTCGGGATGGATCGAGAATCCCGATCTATGCGCCTCCTTCATCAAGATGGTACGCGTTCCTCCAACAAACGGTACCCAAATCCGACCCTGGAAGGTCATAAGTCCTCTGCTATCGGTCACGAACTCCAACACCTATCCGATAACTCGCTCTCTCTTGCAGTTCTCTGGTTTCACTGCCTCAGCCTGAGCCCCTTTGATGGTGTCCAACACCGGAGTCATCACCGTCAATCTCATATAAATATCCCAAATCGGGGCGCTCTTTGCTCTACGACTCAGGGCGTCGGCTACCACGTTAGCCTTGCCTGGGTGGTACATGATCTCGCAATCATAATCCTTTATCACATCCAACCATCTCCTCTGATGCATGTTCAGGTTTTGCTGATCCATCAAATACATCTGTAAAGTCCCAAAAAATAGATCTACCAATGATCAAAGATAATAACAGATGCAAACACGAATTAATAAACAAATAAAGAGCAAAAGACCAAGCTTGCATACGCTTTAATACTATAAAACGTCTGATACAACTTGGAAGTATACGAGAGCATCAACAACCCATAATGACTGACACAACTCGCTATTTAAAGACCTGACTAGAGACCGTAAGGTGTTTATGGCCGTAAAGAGTTTACGGCCGTAAACCCATTCTGACCGTAAACACCGTAAACACAAAACAAAACACGAACAATTACATATCTACTGCTATCTACGACTATGCCTAGACCAAACCATTTTACAGGGTCTTTCAATCTCCCCCTTGGTTTGGACTAGCTCGGCCCCATTCCTTTCTTTACCAGCATGACATCCATTTGGCCCATAGCGCCATTCCACATCTTTTTGCTCAAAATCTCAGCAACCATCCTGGTATACGCCTTGGCTCCTTGCTCATAGATGTCTTCAACCACTTTGATTTGAAAATTGCTCAGATAATGAATATCCCATTTCCTGAACTGCAGAAGGTCTCTTCGATCATACAACCGTATGCACCCATTCTTGAGCTTAATGACTGCACCACAAGTACTTTCATCATAAACCCAGCACTCCATAGAACCGAGCGATCCATCTTTATAACCTTGAACAATGGGAAATTGTTTAACTTGAGTCGTGGGTGGCCACATAACCAACTGTAGAGGTTTATCAGAAGAAGCTTCAAACACATCTGGATGTTCCAGAATGACTGACTCAGCAGTTGGCATTGTAGGAAATCCCTTCTTTACTTGCTCATCTAGAAAGAATTTGAACTGCGATACCTGAGGATTGTTTAATAGATTGATAAAAGGAGCTTGTGATAACTCCGCAAGATCAACCCTTGTCAATGAACTAAAAGCACGAATATCCTTATACAACTCTGAATTACCGCTCTTGCGAATAATAATCCAAAGTCGAAGAGGATCGTGAAATCCCCAAGCAGCTACACCCGACCAATCTCCAAAAGTATCTCTGAACCGAACAATTTCAAGATCAGTGACAGTGATCAAGGATTCCCCTTTAGAACTGCTCTGAGTAACATTTCGCTTGAATAATAACTGCCCCCTTTCAGTATCATCTTCTTGATTTTTCCGAATGATCTCTTGAATATGAGAAGCCATAGGAGGAACAGCTCCAATACGCTCAGCAGAACCAGAAGATTGACCAGCTGGCACATCTACTGGATACGCTTGCACATGTAAATTTATTCTTTGTTCTTCTACGCTTGTTTTATACTTCTCAACAAAATCATCCTCCAGTTTCTTTTTCAATTCGAAGTAGCTTGAAGTCAGCAGATTGAAATGTTCTTGAAGGTCAGAAATCTGCTTATTTTTTACTTTCCTATCCCTTTTAACTTCTGCAAGTTGTCCGCCAAGATAAGTTCTATCTGACTGAAGTTTAGACACTTGAGTACGAAGCTCAATGTTCTGAGCACGAAGTTCAGCTACTTGAATGTCAAGCTCTATGTTCTTCTGACTTAATACAGAGGTCTCCTTTCGTAAACTATCAACAGATGAATCATCATCAGGAGCACCCCCTTCACTCATAGAAATGTTCTTTCCTTGAGGACTAGGCGAACGAAGCTGTTCTTCTGCCACATGCAAAGCTAGTCTCTCAGAAGCAGCATCCCTATTAAATCTTGGAACAGGAAAATCAGGCGGAGCTGAAGGGCCACCAACATCAAAAACTGAACTAGGTCCAGTTGCAAACATCTTTGTTACGGAAAGTCGTGTAGTAGCAGTAGTAATTGGTGGTGTAGGAAGACCACTGACCAAACTAGTAATTAGCTCGGATTGTCTTTCATCAAGTCTTCTCCTCTTAGATTGAGGTTGGTCAGCCTGTGGAGGTATTACACTAACAAATGGTTCAGATGTAGGAGAAATAGACACAGGAGGGGAACATCCCACAACTACCTCCATTGGAATTCAAGTTGACACCATCTGCTCGGAAGTTGGAGTAAGAGTTTCGCTCGATTTTCTCTTCTCAGTTGACGGCAAAACACTATCATCCACATTTTGAAAAATCGTGTCAAATATCTCGTTGGACACAACATTAGCACTACTAGCTAAAGAAGCCGCAATATCATCATTATCAAACCCCGTAAGATCAAGATCTTCAAATGAGTCATGTCCATCATCACCGGTACCTATTTCCCTTTCATCCTGTCTTTCATTCGACTCATGTTCATGACTAGAAGTACTTTGATCTCTCTGAGATGGTGAATCTTCATCATCTTCAGTCACGTCTATCACAAAGTTTGCTGGAGTCGAACCCTCAGTAGACGTTTTCTCAGAAGAAGTCGTTTCTGATGATTCGTATGACACTGGCGTCTCATCCAATTCTGTAAACTTTCCGAATTTTTCCAATCGATAACGCCCTCGAAAGACAACTTTTCCTCTTCGGTTTTGCTTAATGAGTGCCACAGTGTGTGGACCCAAAGATTTCATATCCAAGGTGTCTCCTGACTTTCTAACCTCAGGAAACTGCATCTCGACAAACAATTGAATGAAGTGGGGATATTGGAGAAAGGTATCCCTTGTAGAAGCCCGGATGTTTATGACAAATTCCTCTAGGATGAACTTTGAGAAATTGAAATGAATTCCAGAGGCCAAAGATACCAATGCACCAGTTGTGCGTTGAGAAATTTCATCAGCCCCACTCCTTCTACCGGATATACAACTTACGAACACATGAGCCAGAAATCTCCAATACGAATGAAGCAGCTTTTTCAACGTTGGCGGGTAGGTTCCTTCATAACTCATCCGTCGTAGTATTCTCTGAACATCTTCTATGCTAATTTCCGTCGGATAGTTAGGTTGAACATCAATCAGCAACGCGTTTCGAACAAAACTTTCATCGATTACAATATCTCTTCCTTGCACCTTCGCCGCGACTGTGAAATTTCCATCATCATCCATCTGCGTCCTTGCCGTCTCCTAAAAACTCACGAACGATGTTCTGATAGATCACCGGATTGACTGTCAATGCTGATGCAATACAACATTCACGCAACCTGTGAATCATTGAAAGCATATCGGAATGAACGACAGGTGGATCAGCAAGAACTATCGCCAGATTGTGCATGTCTGCAAACTTGAGATTTCCCATTTTCCTGCACTCAAACACAGTTGTAGGAAACCGACACCAATAATAAAACTTATTTTGACAAAAAATATGACAATAAAATTTTGATCAAAATAAAAATTATTTATTAATGATGTATGTTTAAAAAAAATTAAACCTTTTGACAATTTTGGTTCTTGGGCCGTAAACTCTAGTTTACGGCCTAAAGAACCCTTAAAAAAAATTTGGTTCACAGTTTAAGCGAGAAAAACATGCAAACGTTACCCAGTCAAAATAACAACTTGAATCGATAATTGTTCTTGGGCCGTAAACTCCAGTTTACGGCCTAGAAATTACTTCGGAAACACGATGCATAATTATCATAGAGATATTTCAAACAGTCCAGAAAAATTACACTCGAATTCACGGGCCGTAAACTGGGAGTTTACGGCCTATGAATGTCTACACCGAAAAAAGGCTAAAAATTGGTCTTTCTCTTTGAGATGACGAACGAAAAGCACATAGTCGTGAACATAACGAGAAATAGCATCATAATAAAATAGTTTCGAATCCAAATCATCAAGTTTCAGAGTTTACGGCCGTAAACTCCTCGACTTGAGTTTATTTAATTTTTAAGCACAATGCGATGTGATTCTGTGAAACAAAATATATATTCGAGATCTACACGATGCTACCTTCACGATGATATACTCGTTTTTCTGAAAACCGAAGAAATTTTTTTTGACACCTTGAGAGCTTTGGGAGTGGTTTGCGGCCGGAAACTGTTGAGTGGGGAGATTCCGGCTGTGAACTCCCCCTTTTTAACTTTTTACCTTTCCGCCTTTCTTACCCTCCTGCCTGATAGTTACCCAGTTTTTCTAATTTTTCACCAATTAATAAAAATAAAACCTTTTGAGGATTAATTTAATTTTTAAAAAAACTTTTAAAATAAAAATTAACACACCATAATTTTTAAATGCTAGAAAAATAAAAGTAAAATAAAATTAATATAAAATTTTAAGTTGAAAAATTAAATAAAAATAAAATTAAAAGTAAAATTAAAATTAAGGACGGCCTTATTCTACTTGTCGGTACCCTTATTTTCACATTTTCGTCTGACCGATTGCCAATATTGTGGTCCACTTAAACGCGAAGGATTTGTGACATTTTGGACCTTTTACCAATGACATGATTCGGGCATATACCTAATTGTACATTTCTGGTAATTATTATAACTCCTAAATCTTACGTGAAATTACCTTATGACCATTTAATTGACTACAACCAGGGATATTGTTGTCCACCTAAATTGAGCAGCGAGATCTACAGACAATATGTATGAGTTCAATTTTTAGGTATATTGGAATGTGTTTCCCGCTTCCTGATATGCCCCAGCCATCAAGAACTTCCAGAGTACTCCTTACACCGGGTGAGCAGACAACCATTCAGAGAGATAAGAGATACAGAATTCTATTTCTACCTACTTCAGAGGGGTTGAGAAGAAGAAGGTTGCATATGCTGTGTACCAGGTCGGATTAGAAGTCGCGCAAAGGAGACAACATGTGGCTAACAGATGAAAAGTTTTTCACACATACATTTCACACATATATTTCAAGCACATATATATTTCCTACAGAGAAATGGAGTTGCATATGTTGTGTACCAGGTCGGATTAGAAGTCGCGCAAAGGAGACAACATATGACTAACAGAAAGAAAGAAAGAAAACGATTTTCTACACACCTAATTTATCGGAATTTACCAGTCACCCCATCCAACCGGAATTAAGGACAGAATCCGCACATCGAGGAAAAGTTAAGCCACGGTTCCAAGTACGGGTTCAATTAATGTGACGAGTAGATTCTCGTGTTTATCTCCCTGCTCAACCTATCCGAGCGTCGTGATGTCAGATTAAACGGATCTAACTAGGTCAAAATTTGTCGAGTCCTTAAATTCATTAGGTTCAACTTTCCTAGTCAAGTCCCCTTTTTAAAATCTTTCGCGCCTACCAGCACATCGAGCACAGAGCGTAGACGATTCAACTTAGGTACGTTACGCCGATTCAGGTCGTCCTTTATCACTTATTAATATCATTTCCCATCACAGTACTTACAACGAAGGCTGCTAACAAAAGAAATTTTTTAAATTTCTGATTTGAAATAACCCTATTTTAGATTCTTTACTGAAATGACACTATTTTTGGATTTTTGTAATTTTTGTTGTTTTTGGATTTTCTTTCTCCCCCTAAATTTGTGCATGGTTGAGAATTTTAAACAAAAGAAAAGTGCGCAAATTTAAACATACCTAACAAAAATTGAAGACAAACGTAGTAAAATTTAAAAATAGACTAAGAAGACCAAGAATAAAATAAAATTAAAAATAAAATTAAAAATTAAAAAAAAACTAAAAACAAAACAAAGAAAAAGAAAAGAAAAGAAAAAAAAAACTTAATCCTCAAAACGTATCATTTTCAGAAATCCCACAAGCACATCAAAACGAGCTTTGTTAAAAGGTTTTGTGAACAAGTCAGCCACATTGTTATCAGTGTGGACTTGTTCGATTCAAATTAAAGATCGTTCATAACAGTCTCTGATAAAGTGAATTTTAATATCGATGTGCTTGGTTTTAGAGTGTTGGACTGGGTTCTTAGCAATTTGTATGGCAGCCTCATTATCACAATAGATAGGGGTTTCTGAGTAATTCAAACCGTAGTCCAACAGCTGATGTTGGATCCAAATAACTTGAGAACAACAAGCTGATGGTGCCACATATTCTGCCTCTGCTGTCGAAGTCGAGACAGTGTGCTGCTTCTTGCATTGCCATGAAACTAGTCTGTCACCTAGGTATTGACATCCTCCTGAAGTTGATTTCCTGTCAAGCTCACAGCCTCCATAATTACTGTCAGTAAAAGCATATAGATTAAATTCAGAATTCTTCGGATACCAAAGACCCAATTTAGGGCTTCCTTTGATATATCGAAAAATTCTTTTAACAGCAATAAGATGAGAAAGCTTAGGATTAGCCTGATAGCGTGCGCATTGACAAACTGCGAACATAATGTCTGGTCAACTTGCAGTAAGATACATTAGGGATCCGATCATCGATCGATAAAGAGTTTGATCTACGGGTTCGCCTTCTGGATCTGGAGTCAGGAGGGGTCGTTCAGCCATCGGTGTTGAGGCAGATTTAGCATCATGAAGTGCGAACTTCTCAAGAATATCATCCACGTACTTGGCCTGATGAAGAAGGATGCCGGTTGAATTCTGTTTAACCTGAAGCCCCAAAAACATGGTCATTTCTCCCAAAGAACTCATTTCAAATCTTTTCTTCATTACACTTTCGAACTCCTTGTAAAGTTGTTGGCTTGTTGATCCAAAGATTATGTCCTCGACGTATATTTGAACAAGTATCTGGTCCTTGTCGACATGCTTTATAAACAATGTTTGATCGATAGTACCATGTGTATAGCCATGTTCGAGCAAATGCTTTGTTAGAGTTGCATACCATGCTCTAGGAGCCTGATGTAGCCCATACAACGCTTTATCCAACTTGTAGACATGATTAGGAAACTTCAGGTCGACAAACCCTGGAGGTTGATCAACGTAGATTTCTTCCTTCACCTTGCCATACAAGAAGGCAGTCTTGACATCCATTTGAAAAAAAGTGAAATTCATATACGAAGCGTATGCCAAGAAGATACGAATGGCCTCCAAGCGAGCTACAGGAGCATAAACCTCAGTGTAGTCAAGACCCTCGACTTGTCGAAACCCGCGAACTACCAGTCTGGCCTTGTTTCGCACAATGACCCCTGAATCGTCCTGCTTGTTACGATAAACCCACCGTGTGTCAAGAGACTTTTTGCCCTTTGGTAATTCAACTAACTTCCAAACACCTAGTTTTTCAAATTGATTCAATTCTTCATGCATCACATCCACCCAGCTAGGTTCATTTAGAGCCATTTGTACATTCTTGGGCTCAATTTGAGAGATAAAACAAGAATACAGACATGTATTCACGTCTCCACTTTGACTTCTCGTTTTAACACCACTATCTAGCTGGCCGATAACATTCTCGAGCAGATGATCTCGTTGAATCCTAGAGGGTATTTCTTGGTTGATGTCATTGATGGAGACCGGTAGAGTGTGAATGTTAAGACCTCCTTCATTTGCTTGTTGAGTAGAACTAGATGGTTCTGCAACATACTCATCTGCAATAAGGTCAGGAAAGAGTAATTCCATCAGGGTTGAGGAGACAGCGGAAGCATCATTTGGAATGAACTCTTTCTCTAATAATGTGGGAGGTCTTGATTCAACATTCGAAGAATCAATGTGGTCTGATTGAGGATTGACATGTTCCAATATCGGCCTCCCTTGAGAAGTAGCAGAAGACTTATTGAAAGATGTTGCAGAAGACTCCCCCTCAATTTCAGCAGACGGCTCCCCCTCAGATGAAGCAGAAGACTCCCCCTCAAATGGAGCAGAAGATTCTCCTTTGTGCGAGTCGGAGGACCCCCATTCGGTTGAAGCTTTAGACTTTCCTTTCAGTGAATTGGAAGTTTTAGATACAGGTTTGTATACAACTTCTTCGACTTCATCTTCAGAGATACTCTTCAAATGCGAATCAGTTCTTGAGACATCATTTGAATACACGTTTAAGGATTTGAAAAGTGACGTGTAATCAAATAACCAGTCCGGACCCACTCTTGCGTCTGTCTCATTCTCTTCCAACCAACGCACGTCATAGGATTCCACAATCTGTTTGGTTTTCTTGTTGTAGACTCTATAAGCGGTACGTGCAGCATACCCAACAAAATAGCAGTCATCAGCTTTGGCATTAAACTTCGGATTGGCATCTAGGTGAAGAAGGGTGCAAGGACAGCCAAATACTCAAAAATGACTAACTGACGGTTTGTGACCATAGTAAATTTCATATGGAGTTTTCATTTGAGCTTTGTTGATGAGTACTCGATTTTGAACATAACAAGCGGTGTTTATTGCCTCTGCCCAAAAGAAAACAGGGAGCTTGGAGTCACACAACATCGTCCTTGCTGCATCCTTAAGTGTTCTGTTTCGCCTCTCAGCAACACCATTTTGTTGAGGTGTGTGAGCGGAACTAAATTAATGTAGGATCCCCTTCTCAGAACAGAAGTGATTGAGAACAGAATTCTTGAATTCCGTTCCATTATCAGTGCGAAGAGCCTTCACCCTATAATTGGTCTGATTCTCAATAAGTATGATGAACCTCTTGATCAATTCAGCGACGCCAGCTTTGTTGGATAGAAAGAAAACCCACGTAAAATGAGAAAAATCATCAATCACAACTAGACAGTAGGAACTCCTATTGATGCTTAGCACATTCACTGGACCAAATAGGTCCATGTGAAGAAGTTGTAGAACCTGACTTATTGAGTTAACTTGCTTCGGTAAATGTGGCTTTCGATGATGCTTTCCTTGAGCACAGGACACACATTTCTCAAACGTGATAAAGTCTTTGACAGGTAATCCACGGACCATCTCATTCTTTGCAAGACAATTGAGATTTTTTGGCGTTGGCGTGACCTAATCTTTGGTGCCATAACATTGCGGTTTGCTCAGAGATCTTGGAGAACAAACAAGTAACTTGCTTTGGGAGATTGCTATTCATATCGATAATATAAGCATTTCCATCCCTTTTTGACTTTACGAGAATCCATTCTTCAGGGATGACAAAACCTGGCTTTAAGATCATGCATTCCTTGTCAGTGAAATGCGTAGAATAGCCTTTGTCACAGATCTGCGAAACACTTAGCAGGCTGTGTTATAGCTCTGGAGCGAAATTCACATTTTCAAAACTCAAAACTCCATTTGATACCATGCCCTTTTGTGTAATTTTTCCTCCATCTCCACCCGCAAAAGAGACGTATCCCCCATTAAATGATTGAATGTCGTTCAATTGGGTGATGTCTCCTGTCATGTGCCGGGAACAGCCGCTGTCGACGAACCATGGTCTGACGACACTTCCCCGTAACTGCCCCTGCAAAATGGGCGGGTTTAATTAGATTTGGGCACCCAGGTCATGATCTTCCTGGGTGATCCCGATGCCTTTTCAGATTTATTGCACATGAACTTCTTTGAGGATAAATATGATGTATTGGGAGTAGATTTGGGTTTCCATATATAATTAGGTTTTTTGAAAAATTCAGTCAACTTTGTCATTTTATGTCTGACGATCTGCTTAAAGCATGTGTTACTTCTACCAGAATTGGTTGAAGATCCATTATTGCTTTGGGATGAGCTTGACCTTTGCATGGCTATGCTCCTTTTTGGCAGACTGTTCAGGACAAGGTGATTAAAAAACCTTTTATGACTGTGAAATATATCCCTTTTTCTATTTCTTTTATCTACCCAATAATCATTTCGAGAGCGACTTCTAGAGGAATTTCTATTTAAGGATCTTCCTCTGAATTCGTTCTCTCCTCTTGGAAGATTATAACTCACAAACATTCGATTAAGACAATTTCTAGCAATATGACCCTTAGTGCCACAATTGAAACAAATCTGATAGTTATTGTTAGAACTTGTGCTGCATTTGTCAGATTTGTTTTCCCCACAAACACCCTTGCTTGTCTCACAAAAACATGCAGTATTATCAAGTTGTGAGGCAAGTGAGGGTGCTATATTTATTGAGGGTTGTGAGACTAATGGTATCTCAACATTTTTATCACAGACGTTTAAATTGTCAACCAAACTGTTCAAAGATTTATCCGACATATTAGAAACATTCAAAATTGTATCAGAGGTAGCAGCTACTGTATCAGAATAATTTAAAACACCACAAGAAAAATTGTCACTTAAAACATTTAACAAAGAATTGTCTTTATTTAAAATAAAAGCTTCAGGTTTGGACTCGATTTTATTTTCAGAAACACATCCTTCAACTTTGTGCTTTGACTGATTCAAGGATTGATCTGCAGGAGAAGTAGAAATGTTAGTACTTTCAACATTAATAAATCCTCCCGAAACAAAACCGGAGGGCTTGCCATAAATCATAAATGATTCATTGGCAATCTGTTCTTTGGACAAGGGCTTGGACACGTATGAATGATTGAAAGGAGGAGGTACAAGTTTATACCCTAGACCTTTTGATTGATTTCTTTTAAACTGCATACTTTGGTCTATCATATTTGCAACCACCTCACTTGAGAGATCATATTTTCTGACATCAAGTTTGGCGGTCTCAAAGTTTCCTTTCAAGGATTCAACTTCAGCTACAAGCTCAACATTTTGTTTGACTACATAATTGTAATTTTCACATTTGTTGCTGTAGTCTTCCTGGAGTCTCCTAAAGTCTTTAATTTTTTATTCTAGTTGAGCTTTAAGTGGTTTTTGTCCTTTTCGAGGTCGGTACCCTTCATATCTAAGGTCTTCTACGTCTCTTATTAATTTGTCATTGAGTTCACGAAGAATCCTAAGATTTTCTACTTCATCACCTAATGTCTCAATTTTATCGTGTAAAGTTTTCACATAATCTATACAAGCCTTAGAGCATGATGGAAGACTTACCTTGGATGAATTAGGTTCATGGGAGGAGGATACCATCAAGCCAAATTGTATTTTCATCATGTTGTCTTCAGCTGCTGCAGTCCTTGCTTGAGCGTCATCCCTCACTCGTGCTAGATGAGCATTTTCTGGTCCAGACAAATTTAGAGCTTGTATTTGATCATCCCAGTCAAATGATTGTGCAACCATAGCCTTTTCATTGTTTGCATGACCACTGCTTCAATTATTCCCAACTGCAACCATTGTTCTGTCATTATTAACCCTCCTATCAGGGTGTGGGCAATCACGAGCAAAATGCCCTGGCTCGTGGCAATTGAAACATCGAAGCTTTCCTTTGTTGAATCCAACCTTCTTGTCAGCACTCATTCCCCAATTATTCTTCCCTGTCTTTTTGGCAAACTGTTTTGCCCTAAATACAGCCATGGCAATTTGCCATGTGATGTCCATTTCCTCAACATCCTCTGGATGGATTTGATCAAGATCTGCAAATGACAATTGAGGAGGAAGTTCCCTAGCTACAAGAGCATTGTAGCAATTCACAAGGCCTGCTGCAAAGACAAGGTTTTCATCACCCTCCTTTCCCTTTGGTGAAGAAGCCACATTAGAGGATGAGACATTTTGGGTAGATGTAATAGGCTGGCCTTGTGGGTAAGGAATGACCGGTGCAGAGGGAGATGAACCTGCAGAAGTATAGGAGAAAGAAGAGAGAGCATTATTAGATGAAATGCCAAGATTGGCAGATGAGTATGAGTTCACATGATTGATCTCTCGCTGCTTGTCATCAATATCACACGCTTTGATGACAGCCATCACTTCAGCTAGGGAAAGGCGATTAAGATCCTTAGTCTTCTTGATTACTGCTACATTCATGTCCCAAGATTTTGGGAGTGCATTTAGTAGCTTCTTATTAATTTCTGACTTTGTATAGAAAATCCCTGCCACAGTCATCTCAGTGTTGAGAGTTGTAAATCTCTGCAGTTGAGCATCGAGAGTCTCTCCAGGAACATAATTAAACATATTGAAGCGTTGTCTCAGCATATCTTGGCGACTTTCCCGCATGTCTTCATTTCCCTCATATACTTCAATGAGAGCTTCCCACAGAGCTTTGGCAGAAGTATACTCTCTGAATCCTTGAGCAATGTCTGGAGATAAAGCCATAGTCAAAATGGCCAATGCCTTTTCTTGTTCTTCCACACTCTCAAAGTCTTCATCAGTGTAGTTTTCGATTGCCTTGTCGACCACCTTTCCCCCAACTGTAGTGGTGATTCTGACTGGATCCTTTAAAACACATTTCCAAATCTTAAAGTCTTTCATCTTTATATACTTCTCAATTCTATATTTCCACTCGAGGAAACCATCAGCTGACATAAGTCTTGGAATTCGCGTGGTTGTACCCATCACAGCATCAAGCTCTTGGTATTGAGTTGAATTTTGTGTATCCATATATATATATATATATATATATATATATATATATATATATATATATATATATATATATATATATATATATATATATATATATATATATATATATATATTTTAAATTATTACTAGAAAATTTTAAGGCTATAAAAATGTTGATTTTGTCGTGTAAGCTTAGGCCGTAAACTCCCGGCCGTAAACTGGAGTTTACGGTCAAAAATTATTTTGATTTTAAAACTAACTCAAGAATTAATTTGAATTTATAAAATTAACTGACTTAGCCGTAAACTCTAGGCCGTAAACTCGAGTTTACGGTCCAAGTATACTTGTTGATTTAAACTCCGAAAAATAATGGTGTAAATTTCGATTAACAGAAAATCAATTTTTCGTGAATGCTTTAGTTTACGGTCAATGAAATTCAAATAAAAAGTTCGATTTTTAATTTTAAAACACTACTCAATTAAATCCCAGAACTAATATGTGATTACGAAGGCTTGAATGATGTGAAAAACTATCGTTTTCAAAGAATGCAGTTGAGGCCGTGAAGAGGAGTTTACGGCCGTAAACTAAGGCCGTAAACTTCTAGAAACTTTGATTTCGACTGATATAAATCTCTCTATACTGCAGTGAATGTCGATTTAGTTGACAACACAGCTGTTGAATGCCTTTAACACTGGTATAGCTCTGATACCAATTGTAAAGTCCTGAAAAATAGATCTACCAATGATCAAAGATAATAACAGATGCAAACACGAATTAATAAACAAATAAAGAGCAAAAGACCAAGCTTGCATACACTTTAATACTATAAAACGTCTGATACAACTTGGAAGTATACGAGAGCATCAACAACCCATAATGACTGACACAACTCCCTATTTAAAGACCTGACTAGAGACCGTAAGGTGTTTACGGCCGTAAACCCATTCTGACCGTAAACACCGTAAACACAAAACAAAACACGAACAATTACATATCTACTGCTATCTACGACTATGCCTAGACCAAACCATTTTACAGGGTCTTTCAACATCAAACTCTTGTGGTCCGTGTATATCGTACATCGAACCCCATACAGATAATGGTGCCAAATCTTGAGGGCAAACACCATAGCCCCCAGCTCTATATTGTGGGTGGGATACCTCGCCTCATGGGGCTTCAGCTGCCTCGATGCATACACGATCACATGCCCCCTCTGCATCAACACCGCGCCCAACCCAGATATCGATGCGTCACAATACACCACGAAGTCCTCCATCCCTCCGAAAGAGACAACACCGGGGCTTCGCACAATCTCTGGTGAAGAGTCTCAAATGAGGCCTGCTGCTCTGGGCCCCAGCTGAACACCACACCCTTCCAGGTCAACCTGGTGAGAGGAACAACAATCTTAGAGAAATCCCTGATGAACCTCCGATAATAGCCGGCCAACCCTAGAAAACTACTGATCTCAGAAGGAGATTTCGGCACCTCCCAACTCATCACCACCTCGATCTTGGCCGGATCGACCAAAATCCCCTTTTGGTTAACGAGGTGACCAAGAAACTGCACCTCTCGTAACCAAAAATCACACTTGGAGAATTTGGCGTAAAGTCTCTCCGATATCAACATGCTGAGGATCTCTCGCAAATGCTCCTCATGCTACTCCCTGGACTTTGAATACACCAAAATGTCGTCAATGAACACAATCACTGATCGATCCAGCATCGATCTGCATACCCTGTTCATGAGATCCATGAACGCTGCAGGCGCATTGGTGAGCTCGAATGGCATCACCACGAACTCGTAATGCCCATAACGAGTCGAGAATGCGGTCTTTTGGATATTCTCCTCACACACCCTCATCTGATGATATCCAGATCTCAGATCAATCTTGGAAAACCAAGATGCTCCCTGCAGCTGATTGAACAAATCATCGATCCTCAGCAAAGGATAACGGTTCTTAACCGTTAAATTATTCAGCTCTCGATAATCTATACACATTCGGTGCGAACCATCCTTTTTCTTCACAAACAGGATTGGTGCTCCCCACGGTGAGCTGCTCGGCGTATAAATCCCTTCCCAGCAGCTCTTGAAGCTGCGAGGATAACTCTTCTATCTCTGGAGGTGCAAGGCGATAGGGCACCTTGGCAATAGGTGTTGCCCCCGGAATCAAATCAATGCAAAACTCAACCTGCCTCTCAGGAGGCACACCCGGTAGCTCTTCGGGAAAAACATCGGGGAATTCACACACTATCGGGACCTCCTCAACCGTACTCGGTTTCTCTGCACCAACCCTCGTATCCATTACATATATTACAAAACCACTACAGCCCTGCTGTAGACTCTGCCTAGCTCTAGCAGCCGAACAAAACGCTGAATCCGGACGAGTACCCTCGCCGTACACCATAAGAACTCCCCCACTTGGGTCTCGTATTGTAACGCCCGTGTTTCTAGGCTAGGCATTAATATTGACATAATGGTCTAGGTTAACCTTTGTAACTCATTTAGAAGAAATGAAAAGGAATTATGTGAATTTTATGTGAATTATGTGTTTTATGCTTAATTATTAGGTTTTAATTAATTAAAAATAAAAATAAGCGTCAAAATTAAAGTGATAGATAAGCTCGATATCTTTACATAAAGTTGTAGTGGTCGAAACAAGGATTTCGGGGATGTAAAGAATACCAAAATCCGAGTTATAACGAAGAAGTTATGACCTATTGAAGTTTCGCGACAAAACCGACACGGTGCTGAATGTCGTAAAAAGTGAGTTTTTGATAAACTACTTTTTAGCCTTAGTAATCTAAACGAAAGTCTTAGTATTCGTTAAACCGAGAAGTTCGATAAAAAGAACGCCCAAATCTGACTTCGTATGAGGAAGTTATGATATTTCGAAGTTTCAGCATAGCAGTAGACAGCTAAAAACTCGAATTTTAGATCGAGCGATTTTTAGCCGACACAACCTAAAAGAGAATTGAAGGTCTCGTCATTAGGAGCACAACGGTAAAAAGTCTGACAAAAACGGACGTCCGATGAAGAAGTTATGAATTTTTAACGGATTTCCTATCCCGGTCTGTTAAAAATAATAATATAAAATTTAAATTCAAAATTAGCCGAGAAAGTCTAAACAGAAGTTGTAGATTGTAATTTTAGCTACGCGTGCATATAAAGAACGTCAAAAACGGAGCTCGTATGCGAAAGTTATGGATTTTAGAAGTTTTGGCACAAAAACCGAGAAATTTCGCATAGTCACACAATTGCCACGTCACCCTCGCTTAGAATGTGACACGTGTCCTACTGAGTCACCTGGCTGCTGAGTCACCGAGGTTGCTGAGTCATGCGAGCCACGTGTCCTTTTCTGATTCGACCGAGGAGGAAGCCCAATCCGAAGCAGCCAGCTCCCCAGCCGAAGCTTCGCCCAGCTGCCGCGTGTGTCCGAGCCTCGCATAGCCTAGCTCCGAGTCTCGCAGGTGCGCCAGCAAGCCGCGGTCCACTTAGAAGCCGCCAGCGAGCCCTCGCATGTGCGAGCCAGGTGCGAGCCATGTGAGCCATGTGCGAAGCCACCCCCTGCGAGCCGTCGGATCTCCGAAGCGTGCCATCTTCTCAGCCGTTGGATCAAACTTCGGACCCTATAAATAGAAGGGTACCTGCGAGGGTTTCCGGTTACTTTTGGAATTTTGCCACTTTTAGCCCCTTTCTCCATATTTCTTCATCTTAACATCCCGCAAAGCCCCGATATCGATTGTAAAGCCCGGAATACCCCACGAAGTGCCCGAGAAGCCCGAAAAATTTATCTTTTCGGTTTCGAAGCCCGACCTTTCGCAGAGCCCGGTTTCTCAATAAAACTCCCGGTTTTATTAGAAACGATCGTTTTAGGAAACGAATTGTTGCCCGATTTTCACCAAAATAAGTGAGTGTGTAGTTACTTTCAATTTATATATAGATATGAAGTATTTACCTTGAAATACGTGTTATGTGTAAATATATTAATTGTTTGACTGAGGTAACTGTTGAATTGATGTTTTATACAAGTTTTAAACTTTATATGCTTTTTATCTACAAAATATGTTGGGTAGAACATGGGTAGATGAAATAGTGGGTATGATGAAAGGTGAGTTGGATAAAGAAGATGTTCAATGATATTGATCATGAGTTGAGGGTGAGTGGTGAAAATTTGAGAGAATCAATTACCAAAATTGTTGGCCCCCGTCATTCAGCAGAGTATGGATGACAACCATGGACTATTCTAGACAGTCTATGGAACACTAGCAGGCCCGCAACCTGTAGGTGTAATGAACTATATGTTCATTTGTTGTACTCTAAAACCCATTGACATGTATTGCAGGAGAGAACACCTATAAATAATATTGTCGATAAATGAGAGCTATGGACTTAGCACATATTGAATAAACTTTGGCAGCTATGGAATTAGTGCCCGTTGTATAAACCCCGGTCATGAGGTGACTTTGTGTCTATTCCTTAGGATGAATCCTTAGGAAGGAGTGATAGTTGATTCTTAGGGTAAACCCTTAAGAAATAAATAAAATAATGGGGTTTGGGGTAGTTAGGTTGATTGATTGATGTATAAACATAATAAATTTATGTATTGTGGGTTGAAAACCCTATATGCTCACCAGGCTTCCAAGCCTGACCCACTTAGCTGTTTATATTACAGGTAGAGGACCCCGAGCATAGTCGGATGATGATGATGAGTGAATTTTGGATTATAGACCAGTAGTTACAAATAATTGTCGTAAGGCTTATAATGTCTTGTTTATGCTTTTGATCTGTATTGGAACATGACATCCCGATGTTTTGATATAAAAGGAAATGATATATTTCTTAAAGAAAGGTTTTGACAAACTTTTATCATATTTTGTTTTGGGGACCAACTCCGCAACATCTTTTATAAAGATTTCTCTGATTTGATTTTTTAAAAAGCATAAATTAAATCGGTCTTTTCTGGCCGAGAAATTTGGGGATGTCACACGTATGGTCACCAGCTGCCGCTCGCA
This sequence comes from Lactuca sativa, assembly GCF_002870075.4. NCBI lineage: Eukaryota > Viridiplantae > Streptophyta > Magnoliopsida > Asterales > Asteraceae > Lactuca > Lactuca sativa. The sequence goes on along the minus strand of NC_056623.2, from coordinate 156,676,911 downwards.
GTTGGTAACTACTCCAAATCTGCTCAACCAATCCATGCCTACGATGACACAGATATCCCCCATCGCAATCGGGACCAAATAAATAGGAAACTCTACACCAAAAATCTCGAGTACGCATCCTCGAATCACCTCCGTGGCATACACTACTCTCTCGTCGGCGATGGAGACTCTTAGAGGTCGACTCAACGCCTCTCGACTAGTACTGGTGTGCTGACTGAAAGCCAACGATATAAAAGATCGACTCGCACCCGAGTCAAATAACACCAAAGCAGGTACAGAATTCACAAGAAAAGCACCTATGCATATCATAATATAAGCACAAAATCTCAAACATTAAAATAAATACACGAAAGAATACATACCAGCCACGACATCGGGCGCTGCATGGACCTCCTCTGCAGTCAACTGGAAGGCCCTCCCCCGAGCCTTCGGCGTCTCGGTCTTCACCGGCCGACTATCAGAAACTCTAACAGCAGCAGGGGTAGACCCCAGAAAAGCTCCTTGTGTTGTCCCTCGCAGCAGCGGACACTCGGCCTTCCGATGTCCAGTCTGGTTGCAGTGAAATCACACTGCAAACCCCTTGGGGCAGTCCTTGGCCATATGCCCCTCCTTGCCACACTTGTAGCAATATCCCGCACTACAAACTCCATCATAACCCTTGCTGCACTTTCCACAAGTGCGGCCCTTCTGACTCCCTGCTCTGGAATCAGCGGGCTTGACCCGCTTGGCTGCCGGCTGGGACTGTGTCAGTCGCCGATCCCTCCCCTGAGACTCCGCCTCCTCCCTAGCCTGAGTCTCTAGCTCGATCTCCCTCTTCCGGGCATTTTCCTGAAGCTCGGCAAATGTCCGGTACGAGCAGTTCGCCACGAACTCTCGAATGTCTCTCCTCAAAGTACTCAAATAACTGCTCATACGTGCCTTCTTAGAAGACACGTGCTCATGGTAGAACATCGCCCTCTCATGAAACATCCTGGTAATAACCGTAACAGACTCCGTACCCTGCTTGAGGGTCAAAAACTCGTGTGCCAACTGATCTCACACCACCGAGGGAACGTACTCATCACGAAACATGGTGGTGAACCTCTCCTAGGTCACCGCAGCAAGCTCTGCTGGAGAGTAGTGTGCTGTCGCGAACTTCCACTAGTCCTTTGCCCTCAGGCGAAGCTGGTTCAGCGCAAACCGAAACCTCAAGTGCTCCGGGCACGAACATGTATAGAAACACCCCTCAATGTCAGATACCCATCTCATCGCTGGAATCGAATCCTGCGTCCCATCAAACTCTGGTGGCTTCGTGTTGCTGAACTCCCTGAACAACAACGAGTCACCCCCTTGCAGCCTAGCGGCAACGACGGCTGCGGTGGCCGCTGCAACAGCAGCCTCAGAAAGAGCGGCATAACACTCGTCAAAAGTCTCAATCAACATGGTCTTAATAGACCCGAACATCTCTGGTATCTCTTCCTTGATGGCCGCAGCCACGTCCTCATGGATGATCCGGCGGATCTCCTCATCATTAATCCCGCTGCTCTCTGGCATATAACGTGTCCTCACCGTGATCTACCTCTGAAATACAACATACGATATATTAGAAATTCACTTGAGCATACTCGCACTCGATGACTCATCCCTCCTTGATCCTTGGCATCCCGAAGATTCTTACTTGAACTATACACCACCCCGGTGTTTTCAGTAGTACGAGCCCAATACTACTGTCCGCACCGTATCAGTATACACCCCAAGTCCTTCTCCTAGAATCCGAAGTCCCAAGTACACTATTATGCATAATCCACTCTTTAACAAATCTCTAATAAGCTCCTCACTGCTACCTACTCACTCTCAAGCATCTCAAAGCAGCTCACCTCTCCATAGGCTAAGGTATCACAAATCAGGCCACTCTAGTCCTAATAGGAATACCTAACCCACTCTACCACGAGAATACATCATATCAATCTCATAAAGATATAACATAAGGGTATTTTGGGAAATCACCGTTCGGGCGCTGACTGACCGTACACACAACTCTGCTCTGCGTTTTCGAAAATCTTTTACTCTTTTTAGAAAACTTGACTCTCTTTTGAAAATACTTTTCAAATCCACAGTTTGATTTCAAATACGCCCGAAGGTGTACTCGAATCCCTCAAACCAAGGCTCCGATACCAACTTGTAACAACATAAATTTCCAAAACAATTTTTCGCATTTTATAAAAACAGAATTCATTCATTATTCATAAAAGCATCATTGTTTAAAAACTCAATTCCTAAGATATATCAATCCCAAGATCTCAAAGCATAAAATCCCGTGTGTGTACTGATCAAGCCGGCGCCTTTCCGCGATCCTCACTAGTACCTGAAACACATAACATAAAACACTGTAAGCACAAAGCTTAGTGAGTTCCCCAAAATACCACATATAACACATATTAGCCACTCGAGGCTATAACTCTGTGGGTCCATGCACCCAAACTCTGTGAACCCTCAGGTTCTAACTCTGCAAACATGCACAACATAAATCACATAGAATAATTCAGTGCAACACATAACACATATATATAGCATACAAACACTGTATCACATAACTCTATTTACCTACTCAAGAAGCAGCCGAGACCCCAGCAGCCGAAACCGAGACCTCTAAAGCCGAAACACTAGAGCTTAACCCTCCCAACAGCCGAAACCGAGACCTGCTGATGGACCGAGACTCGCCGAAGGACTGAACCCACTGAGGACCGAAACTGCTGAACCGAACCTCGTCTCCTCAAGCCCCGCCTTTGCACCTTCAGTTCTTTTCTTCCTCGCCTCTCGGTCTCTCCTCTACTTTCGGTTCACATGCCCAACTGAACTTCGCTTTCGGTTCTAAACTTCTTAAGAACTGAACCTTTGCGACTTCGGCCAGAATTCCGAATTTTTGCCATTTTTGCCCGATTTTCATTATTTTTGACATTTTAAGCCCGTTTTTCATCGTTTTAAAGTGGGATTTTCATCCAAACCTTTATTTTAACATATTAAGACCCATATGTCTTAATTATTCACGTTTTTAATGCAAATCTTATCCAAGATTTAGTGGTTGGAGTAATAAAGGTGGAGTGTTGACTTTCCTGTAGCTTATGACACAAGCAACTCCTCACACCCACTCCTTGACCAGCCACACTCCTCCCACCATTCCTAGGTCTTTTCAATGTACTTTTTCATCATTTCTAACCTTTTCCCACATTATTATAGCTCGAACATCACTCCACACTCCTCACTTCACTCATTTCTCTCATTTTACCAAAAGATCAAACACAACTTTCCCTCACTTTCTCTCTCTAAAAATCCGAGATTCAAGGTTGATCTTCAAGCTTTCTTAGACTCTTTGTAAGTATAATTCATCCTCCTTGTAATTTATTACACCTCATTTTATTCAAATCATTGATTGCTTACACAAGCTCCATCATTATTGTGTTAGATTCTTGAATCTTTAAAGTAATCCTCAAGTGTTCTTGAGTTGGAGACTTCTCTTCTCCAACATCCATCCAACAAAATCATTAAATGTGAGTTCACACCCCTATATTTTCATATTTTCTTACGTTTTAAGTGGGGGGGAGGGGTACAAGTTAAATCACCAAGAACACAACTAAATATTTCTAACAGCTTACATCAGAAAAGTTGGACCCCATTCACGGACTGTTTTGGTCAACTAAACCTTTTTAGTTTTCAAAACTGTACAAGGTACAAGGTGTTCAAGTTCTTAGCTTTAAAATGGATACTTGCAAATCTCCATACGATTTTTCTACCATTTATGGTGATTTTTACAAAACTGCCTATCATTTCAAGAACCAATCTGGACCAGTCTGTGTTTATGGACATTTTCACCTAAGTTGGAGGTCACTAAAAATCATGGGAATATTTATGAACAAACTAGACTCATTTTCCAAACTCCCAGAATTTACGGATTCTGATTTGGATCTATTATGAATTCTCTATAAGTTTTCTAAGAACAGTAACTGAATCTGTTAATGACAGAAAAATACTAACAATTTCATTTCACCTTGTAACATGTCGAGCAAGGTGTACATCTTTATGAGAATATATGTTATTGTAAGTAAATGACATTTTCTCTTGATATGTAGACATACATCAGTTTATAAATGGATTTTGATACACATATAAAAGATAAGAAATTGTTATAATCAAAGTACATCCATTTCATACGAACATTTGAATAAACTATGTTAAATCTAATTTACGTACATTACCACTACTACCATTGTTTTGATAAATAATAATATGTATAGTTTGTGATACATTACATAACACTCTCACACAAAAAGGGTACGTTTATACAAAAAGGGATTTTCATTACATTACACGTAAATTCGTTAATGACTTTGAAAGACATTCGCTTCACATTTACCAATAAGTCATGCATTGTAACCAGAGTCTCTTGGAGGGAGAGCGTCATAGTTGTATTAACTGCATGCAACAGTTAGACCGGCAGGTCTGGGGTGACAAATGTCATAAACATTTCCAACGCCTGAAGAACGTCGTTTCAGGCCAACTAGGTCATAGCATGGTTATAGTAACTCAGAGAAAGTATTAACAAACATAAGAATTTATGGGAATTTCATTGAATTCAAACGTGTTTTTGTCGATTTAAGCATATATTATTTTTATAAGTAAGAAAGGTTACTTATACACTTCGGTCTTTGGATATAAGACTACGTTACACATTTTAAGGAAAATATCGGATTTTTCTGGAACAAACATGACATTTACAAGAGAAATACTTTCATCAAGTTTAAAACAAAAGCTTATGAACTCACCAACCTTTATGTTGACACTTTTTTTTCAAACAACTTGTATTCTCAGGAAATCACTAAATAGGTAACCAAGTGCATTTCAAGGATGGGACGTTAAGGCAACAACATTTCATATTTTGTTAACATATTGTAATTGATTTGGAAACATGTAATTCATACAATGATGTAACTCTTTCAATTATATATATGTTGGTTGTGTTTGCTTAAATTACTATTGCAATTATGGTTATGATACTATACATGAAGTCCTCCACCCCCGGACGTTTCCACCATCCTTGGTTTGGGGGTGTGACAATAAGTGTGTACTGATCATGTCGGCGCCTTCCCGCGATCCTCACTGGTACCTAAAACACATACACATAACATTGTAAGCATAAATGCATAGTGAGTTCCCCACACTACTAGAAAAACAGCCTTTTACGACGCGCAATGTGTGTCGTAAAACGCTCAGACGACACGCAAATGCATGTCAAGGAAGGCCCTGTCATAACGAGAGACGACGTGCTTTTGTGCGTCGTCTATAGATGACTCACATTTACGACGCACATTTATGAGACGCATTTACAAGACGCAATCCGTATCAGGGAAGCCCCTGTCATAAAGGAAGACGACACGCATTTGCGTGTTGTAACCTTACGACGCACGTTGAGGACACGCATTGCGTTTCATTAAAGACCCTGTCATAAATGAATAGACACGCATTTGCGTGTCATAAACTTCAGCAACCATTTACGATATACATTTACGGCGCATCATTACGATACCCATTTACGCATAATACAAAAATATGGAAACACATATATACCAAAACAATCAATTTCATCCATAACGTCATGTCAAAAAATTGTAATACATTGGTATTAAGGCGAGCAAATTATACATTGTTAATAAGAGTTTTTCCCTAACCATATAACCTAATACTAAATTGCTATTAAGGCACACCTTCTTGTTTCTACTTCTTATTGTTATGCTTTTATTTCCACATGGTACCTGTTTTCATCAACACATTAGTATTCAGAAAGGCTTCAAGCATCATCAATTTATTTTAAAAAATATTAAAATTTAATACGCATGTAGTAAAATACCTTTTGCCAAGAATCCAGACTTCAATACAGCCCATACTTGTATAAAATATTAAAACAAGAAGCATGTAAGAGTTTTCAACTTTTTAGACACCTCCAATCTAGTATAAAATGTAAATACACCCCAAATAAATAAATAAATATAAAAACACAGTTCAGGATTCATGATGAAATTTTTGTTCATCTATTATCTAAGAGAAAGAGTAACAAGAGTTAAAAGGGACCCTTTTTTAGTATATGCAGATCTATCATAGCAGTTAGCAGCCTCTGCTACTCTTAGAAATGGGCTTTTACTTTGGTCAACTTGAAAAGGCCAAAAACCATGCTTCAAGTCACTCAAAATCTGCATAAAAGATTAATAACTTATATGAAGAATAGATATAGTATGGCGGACTTCCCAAATCAACAAAAAGACTGCTGTACTAATACTCTAATATGCATAAATTCCAAAATATATTTATAGATTTTCTTCTACTTACCCAATATGATAAATAAGTTAAAAAAAAGCAGTGAACCGATAATTTGTAGAAGAACCTAGACTGCAAGTGAATATCTCAACTGAAATTTTTTCAAAAATAATCAATTTTCTAGAAAATCATAGTATGTTGCTATTATGAGTAACAAATTGTCAATACATTGTTATATATATATATATACATATACATATACATATATATATATATATATATATATATATATATACATATATATATATATGTATATATATATATATATATATATATATATATATATATATATATTTGTGAAGAGTCTCAAGCAACAGAGTATAAAGACAATTAAAATATGATATTTTTGTGTTTTCAATATATTATGTGACAATAAATTAATAAAATCCATACTACTAATTCTTCCATCTTTCAGTTGGCAATTTCCTTGTTCTTGCTTGTGAATAGACAGATTCATATAGCTGCTGTGAACTTCCACCCTGCAATATTATAAAAAATAATCAATGCTTGACGATAATACCATTATAGAAATTTTTTGTTTCCCTATTTATTTTGCTATTAAAATTATCTACCTGAAAATTTGTTCTTCCACATCCACGTATTAAAACAGCATCACCAGTAAAAGCCATTCTTGGTTGAGGTTGATCAGCTGCATCTCCTGTAACATATGTAACACATCCTACATTATGCCCTGGAGTTGCACGACCCTTGAAGAAAATGATAATTAATTTGAGTTAAAGATTTCACAAAAAAGAATTAGGAAATTAGGAAATTAGTAGAGAAAGAATATGATTTGTTACCTCTAAGTAAAGATCACCAAACTGGATCTTATCACCAGTTTCAACAAGAATATCTGCTGACGCTTTGCTTGCTTTGGCAATGATGGATTTGACACCAGGAACTTTAGTCTACTTATATGATGATTGTCTGTTTACAGCTTCTTGATGAGGAAGAGAAGAGAAAGTGAGGTCTGTTGTTTTATACTTTTATACCTTGATGAGTCCACTTCCAGTGACATGATCTGCATGCACATGGGTGTTGATAGCATATACAAGTTTCAACCCAGATCCTTTACAAGAGAAAGATCCCTTTCCACTGTCCTATCTACAGGGTCAACCAACTGCAACATCACATAAATTTGTTATCTTAAAGTAAGTAACTTTCTAATGGTTATTCTCTTAACACGATCACATACTCATGCAATAACAATGTATCTGTATCTTTTACAGAATAATCCATTCCCAAAAATCGAAGCAGTGGCTTTATGAATCATAGAACTCCTAGTGTTCAATCTGTACAAATTCATCTGCAACTAGGTGGATCGACTTGTAGCTAGAATCTTTAAGGATACTAGTAAAGCAGCAATTAGAATCAAATTGTAAAACGGACTTGTCTTCTTTAATCAAAGTCTTCAATGTCTTCTTTTAGTGGTGGCAATTCACAGCACATAAAAAATTATACAGTAAAAGTTGAGTATTAAAAGCACACATGGTTCTTTCCAGCTGTGGTGCCACATAGAATGCTTAAAAACGATTCGCCATCTAAAATTCTATAAATAAAAATGAAAAAAAAATTAGTTCCAACAGAAAGAAAGTGCCAAACAGCACCAAAACCCTAAACACATTATCCTCTGAATAAGGGAAATATTTTGACTTTTATAGTGTTCCTTTTTCCTAACTAATAAATAGATGAAAGGAAGAAACCTTAAGAGCATAGCCAACCATCTTAGAGAAAGCAGTGATGGCGATATCTTTCCCTTCTCTTTTAATCTGTGACACTCAGGTTAGGTAATATAGGTAAGCACATTAACTTAACAACAATAGAAAAACAATTTGTATCTTTATCTTTATGATGAAAAACCTTTGCTTTTCCTATTGGGAGGCAGAAACTTGAATTAAGGGCTTCTGCGGAAACTGGGAAGGATTCACCAACTCATTTCAAGAAAAACAACAGGATCAGGGTCTCTAATTGCAGCTTTTAGAAGACCACAAGCATCTTCAGAGGAGTATGGTACAACAACTTTCAAACCAGGGAATGATCCATACCATGCACCATGCCACACCCCGAAACCGATGGCGGAAACGTTCCGGGGTGGAGGACGTCATGAATATCGCAACCAATGTACATAGTAAGTGTAGTAAACACAAAATATTACATTACATAGAATTATTACATTTGTTTGAAATCAAAGTGTTACAAGTGTTATACATATAAGTATCATATGAACAAAAGCTAAGACAGGTCTTCTATACGCTCCAACTTCCAAAAGATCACGGGGTATCTGTCTAATGTGGACCTGAGAATACAAGCAGTTTAAAAATCAGCATAAAGCTGGTGAGTTCATAAGCGGTTTGTTTTTCTGAAAATGAACGAGTTTCCTTTTGTTTTTTGTAAAAGTTATGAATCCAAGAAAATCTCATACTTTCTTAAAAGTAAAGTTTAGTTATCTATTAGTTACACGGTCTAGTTAAGAACAGTTCAGTTATCCCAGGAAAAACCCTTACTTTCCTAAAAGTTTATGTTTGGTTATCGATCCGAAATGACGTGTACAAGTATCTATCATACTTAATGCATTTGTGTAAAGTTTCCTGAAAGTCTGGTTATCCTTAAAAGTACATTAATTTTAACACGTATATAAAACTAATAAATAAATAGAAGAGTCTTCATAATCTTGATTGCGAGTTCCATAACCATACTACAGACTAGATAAGGCTCGGAACGGGGCCAATATCGTTTTATGACTTTTGTCACCCTTGAACCTTTTGGTTCGGCTATAGCTATTAGCCAGGTGCGGGGTAGTCAATCCTGTATAGATCTATACACTCAAGTCACGCTCTCCCTCCAGGAGACTCTGGTTACAGGGATAGTCCTTCACTCTCGAATCTAGGGGGAGTTTTATCAAGGATGTTACTCCAATCTTAAGATTAATGAAATCAAATATAATATTAATACACAACTTTCTAATTTATTAGTCCTTCACTCTCGTATTCAGGGGAGTGTTATCAAGGACGGATCTAAAGTGCTGAAGTCTTTCACTCTCGTATCTAAGGGGAGTGTGTTCAAGAATGTATCAAAATTCTAAGGTTAATGCTTTTAACAGAAATAACGTGAAAATCATTTGTGAAGTATAAAATATAACATTTTATAAATATTTTCACAAACAGTATGGTAATTAATTCTGCAAGTTAAATGGTTGTCCGATTTAATTTCCATTTTAGGGAAGCTCACTAAGCTTTGTGCTTATAGTTATGTTTTGGTTTCAGGTACTTCGGTACTAGAGGGAAAGGCCCAACATGATACCACAACAATCTCACCCTCATGATTTCTGGATTTATGAATTCTTTTACTCTGATATTGTGTGATAGTATGTACATGGATGGCTTTGAAACATGTGATGTTTGGGGTTGATGAACCGAAAAATAAAATTTTTACTTATGGTTTTCGGGATGTTACATCAATACACATTAAAATTTTAAGACATAACTAGTAAGATCAAGGCTTATTTGGATATGTTGTCGTGACACATTCACACCAACAACATGCATTTAGTTCAAGTGAAGAAACATACCAGAAAAGATAGAGATTTGGGAATGGGTTCATCTTACTTCTGTTCATTAGAGTTGGAAGCAATTCCGAGTCTATCTCCTCCAAATGATTCATATGAAACTGGATGTTCCGTACAATTTCTCTATAGATCAAAATGTATTCTGCCTCATCTATACCTGAAAGAAAATATTACAACTCATGGAGAAATTTGCAAGAAGGTGAAAAGAATATTGACCTAGTACGTACCTTTATTGATCATGTCGTTGATGCTGGTAATATTACATAGTGTTAACCTTTGGAAGTTGGTACGCACTACAAGAAAGATCCTAAATAGCTACGGAAAGTTTCTATGGAATCGATATTCGTAGCTATTCTATTACGGAATATGCTACAAAATGGCTTTTCGTAGCTATTTTGCTATGGAAATGGCTACGAATTTACATTATGTTGTTAAATTAGGAATAACTACAAAAAGTTGCTACATAATCAAAATCTGTTGATATTATACTACGGAATATGCTATAGAATGGTTGTCCGTAGCTATTTTTCTACGGAAGTGACTATGAAGTTGCATTTACGTAGGTAAATCTCAAACTGTTGCTGCAAAATCAAAATTTGTAGCTATTTTACTACGAAATATATTACAGGGTTGTTGGTTGTAGCTACTTTGCTACCGAACTTGTTACACAATCTATTTTTGTATTTAGTTGGCTACATAATCGGTTACAGAATAAAAATATGTAGCTAATTGGCTACATAATAGAAATTCGTAGCTATTTTGTGGCGAATATTTGCTACACAATAAAAATCTATAGATAATCGACAACAGAACTTGTAAAGGCAAGGTTAACTATGGTTATTTGTGTATCTAAGTGGTTTTTTGAGATTTGCAAAATAGCTACAGAACCTAAATCCGTAGCTAGGTGGCTACAGAATACTCTGTAGTCAACTAGATACAGAATATGTTTTAGTAGTAGAATACAGAAAAATATTTTATCAACAAAAATAAATTATTGTTTTTAATTGTGCTATGATTTTTAATTATAATCTAACTATGGAAGAATCCCCGCTATGCGAGGTTGGATACTCCAAAGAAATGGACAAAACGAGAAAATTTTATTGAGATACACTAAACTGATTACATTAAACTTGTTTTCTAATCCCTACAATAACCAATATAATTGTACCCAATGTTGGTGGTAAAACAGTAAATCTTGCAACAATTGTTAGACATAAATTTTCTATTAGATTTTAAATTTTTTGGATATACTACAACTATACCAATAGTAATCGACATTAAAGGTGACCGGTTTTAACAACAATTCCAATAATTCCTCCACGTCTCCACTTATCCCATATGATTTTTGGTGGTTGCTCCTCTTCTTTTGCTTCTTGTTTCAATACATCCATTGGAGATAAAGCGACCATATTCTCAATCACTTCCTGACATGAAAAAACACCCTCTTAGAACGTCATGTCGGGCCAGGTTAACATGGATCTTAACCTGGATCCACCGTATGAAGATATGTTTTATACATTTAATCATATCATTGCAAATATGTATTTATCAAACTAAATATAAAAAAATATGGTCATCTAGAATTAATTGAAGGTTATTTAAATTGAAATAGACAAAACTATTTATATAGTTCAAAAATATTCAACGCCAACAAATTAGCAATCAATTATTTGACCTTAAACATAACCATATTGAATGAATCACTAAGTAAATATTGGCAATTTAAGCGATGAATTAAGAAACAATTGTATACTGTTGCATCAAACATAAACCACCATATTTCTGCACAACCTTTGTCCTATATTCACATAAGTTGCTGTATACGATACGATTTTCTGTTATCAGATTATAATTCATGCCTGAAAAGGCACATCAAATATTGTTATAGAACCATCAAGAATCAAAACTATAACGATTTTATAATCTTCCTTTTTACAGCATAAAATGTAAAGCTACATTTACGTATCCTTCTAGAATTTAAATTTTTCACGGTAAAAAGTTGAAAGCACACAGACCATTTTGTAATTCACTCATGTAACGCCTGATTCCTAGTATGTTTTTAATTCAAATTCACTCATGTAACACCTGATTCCCGGTATGTTTTTAATTCAATGATTTCATGTTTTGTTCTGGGACTCGACGAGTTGATGGCCTAACTCATTGAGTAGATTCGTGACCGCGGGGGGAGTTTAAGTGGCCTACTCCACGAGACGGGAGCCCGAGCGAGTAGGTGCTGCTTGAGTAAAAACCCTAAATCTGAGGGTTTGCACCCTATTTAAACAACTTATCCCAGCCTCCAACATCCGTATCACTCCCATTAGAAAGCAAAACCAAACCCTAGCCTTGTTTTGTGTTCTAAGGCCATATTGGTGCATTTTCGTGGATTGTGAAGCTTGAGAAGAGGAAAGGAGCTTGGGAGTGCAAGTTGGGGCTTAGAGATCCAGGAGATTTATTCCATTTCCAGCCCATTCAAAGTAAATATCCCTTGTCTTGGTCTTCCATGTGCTTATTCATCTTTGGGGTTGGATTTTGGGGCTTTCTAAGCCATTTTTTGGATTATGAAGGGATGTATGGAGTTTGACTTCAGATCGGGGCCTTAGGAGGGGTCTCATGGCATAAAGGTGCCAACTTTATGGCCATGAGAGCCCCATGTCTCTTCTAGGATATCTCTTATGGCTTTTTGAGCCAAAAGCCCCTTTGTATATGCATCAATTTCAAGAATTAACGTGTAAAATGGACATTAGGAGGCCAGGTCTATGGTTTTGGTGTGTTAAGACCCATTAAGATTAACTGTATGGTGATGGTCAAGAGTGGACTCAACGAGTCTTTCTTATGACTCGGTAATTCAGAGCATAATAACCACCAAATCCTTCTGTCGAACGACCAGATGAAAGTAAGGAAGGTCCCTCAGTTGTTAACGCTCATTAAGGGGCCTGGGAATCAACGAGTTTTTGAGAAAGCTCGGCGAGTCCAAGGAAATCTCCCAACCTTTGAAGATGAATTCGACAAGTTGTTCATACAACTCGGTGAATCGTAGACTAGACGTGCTTATATGAGGGAGATGGGCTCGACGAGTTCAAGGGTAAACTCGGTGAGTCAGATGAAGATGGTCCTGAGGGTAAGATTGAAGGCGAACCCGTCGAGTTCTTGCCAGACTCGACGAGTGGATTCGGGGATTTTTTCGGGTTAGAGGAGCATGCACTCGACGAGTTGATAGACCAACTCGGCGAGTCAAGTCAACTGGAAGTTGACTTTGACTAATGTTGACTTTTACTATAATGGGACTGACCCTGGTTAGGGTTGCATATTCAAATGAATAACTTAGAAGGGTTGTCGTGTAGGGATTTAGGATTCGAGGGGAGTCGACTTGCACGCCGAGGAAAGTTCAAACATTACACGACATCGAGGTGAGTTGCCTTCCAGTAGGGGTGGGTCTAAGGCCACAATGTCGGCCCACCAACAGAGGATGTTATTAGATGATTGTCTTTGTGATAATCATCTAGGTTCGCTAATACCTTATATGATTGGATGCTAGTATGATATGTTATATGTGCTAGTGGTAGTAGGGGGAATAGTCCCCGGATACCGGTCGATAGGGTCGAAGGGGTAGTTTAGTACCCCACTTTGCTAGACAGACTATGATATGCGGTATGTCGTTATGTGGTAGTAGTAGGGGGTGAAATAGTCCCCAGAGTTTGATTGCCAGGACCGACGGGTAGTTCAGCACCCCAGAATGGCTTTACACGGGTACGTCAGCACCCTAGAATGGCTTTACATGGGTAGGTCAGCACCCCAGAATGGCCGTACCGGGTAGGTCGGGCACCCTAGAATTTCCCGGCAGTATGTATGCTATGTGATTGTACGGTATGTGGTATGATGGGCGAACTCACTAAGATTTGTGCTTACAGTTTTAGTTTTGCTTTCAGGTAACTCTTCGTCCAAGGGGAAGGAGCCGGCGGCGTAGCATCGCATCACACACACACACTCATGATTTCCGCATGGAGTTTTCTGGGATTATACTTTTATTTACATTACTCTTGATGATATGGTTTTGAGAAACGACTTTATGTTTTATAAATTGATGTAATAATTGTCAATGTTTTGGTAAACCGCTTTATAAATTTCTTCATTAAAAATAAAAATTTTAGCCTTGAAAATTGGGATGTTACAAGTTGGTATTAGAGCTTTGGTTTGAGGGATTCGGACACACCTTCGGGGGTGTTTAGACTCAAACTGAGGAAATAAATGTTTTTCATAAGTAAACAGATTTCTAAAATTATGATAAAGAATTTTTGAGAAAGGACAAGGTGTGTGATGCGTGCGACCGGCTGAGCTCAAGTAAGTTTTCCCCAAGATATCCATACATATTATGTTATGTTATATGGTATATGATTCTGAGAACTACATGCTAGATTAGGGATAAGGATCTAGGAGGATGTCTTGTATGCCTGATATATCATTCTAAGAACTACATGCCAGATTAGGGCTAATGATCTAGGAAGGATGCCTTATGTGCCTGTTGTATGAGCTGTATGCTAGGGCTATCTAGTCAGCAGTAGGGTAGCCTTAATAGGTTATACCTGAATTGGTTACTCAATGCACGAATGCTGCTTGCTTTGTGTTATATGGGTCCTAGCTAACTTTAACTAACTAGCAGGCGGATATGTTACAGTACTCACAAGCTAGTTAGGGAATGGAGGTAGGGACCCCTAGTGCAGCAGATGGCGGAGAGTAGGTCGGAGAGTGCCCTAGGAATGCCTAGGACAAGATTAGTGAGAAAGGGACTTGGTGAGGTCGAGGATTCGTACTCGAGTCAAGGAGGGCCAAGATGGAACCAGGAAGCTTGGAGAATATGTCAGACCTCTCGAGAATATCTTTGATCCTGACGCTTATGTGTTTATTTTCAGAATGGTGACCACACAACATGGAGCACGAGGTTCGGGATCTGGGTCAGGATCAGGATCAGGCTCGGGCACGGGATCCAAGCGGGTTGATGACGGGCTACGCGAGTTCATCGCGTCTAAGATCACGAGGGTCATCCTTGATGCGACCCCAGTCATTTTTAGGTCGATCAAGGAAGGGATTATCGAGATGATGGAGGATTGCCTCCGGTCATTCAGTAGTGATTTGGCATCTAGCCAGGCTAGTACGGGCACACTGTCCTTCAAGAACTTCAGTGGGAGTGGTGCGCTGGATTTTCACGGGGTGAAGGACCCATTGCTACTAGGAGATGGATCGCATACATTGAGTCTGCGCAGTCGAAAAGCTTCTGCCCGGAGGGGTTGAAGGTCCGTTTTGATGCGGGATGTTTGAGGGATAGAGCTAGAGATTGGTGGGATTCAGTTGGTGACTCGTTGGGAGCCCCAGCCATCGAGGCTATGACTTGGTCAGACTTTGTGACTTGGTTCAGGACTGATTTTGTGCCAGCTGTGGAGCTTCAGTAGCTGGCCAAGGAGTTTCTTGATATGAGACAGACTACAGAGACTGTGGCGTAGATCACCGCCAAGTTCAGGGAGAGGGCCTTGTTGGTGCCTCAGTATGTGGGGGACGAGGTGATGCGGAAGTCCCGCTACCATGATATGTTGAGGAATGATATCTGGGAGCATGTCAACTATTTAGCTTGCCCGACCATGGAGTCCATGATTTCTAGGGTGCAGGAAAGGGAGATTGATTTGGAGCACCTCAAGAAGAGGAAGGCGGAGACTGAGCAGGTTACGGGAGTTTCAGGGAAGAAACCCAAGTGATATGATGTTAGGTCGAAGAGCCAACCGTGCCAGAGTCGCTGCAGAAAGTGCGGCAGGCCGCATGAGGGAGCTTTTAGAGCAGGATCATCGGGCTACTACAAGTGCGGCAAGACTGGGAACTTTGGCAGGGGTTGTACTGCCCCTGCCCCCACGGTTCAAAAATCAGACCTGATTTGCTTTCATTGTAATTAGAGGGGCCATAAAAAGGCCAATCACCCTAGATTGACAGCAGCGACAGTAGCAACGCTAGTGGCGGCGCTGACTACAGCGACAACATCGGTTGCGGATGGTCGAAAGGTCAAGGCAGAGGCTCTAGTGGTGTAAAGTGGAGCATTTCAGTTGACAGCCGAGGAGGGGCATGCCGCACCCAATGTGGTGACGAGTATGATTTCATATCTTGAACTTTTATGTTATGTCGCTATGATTTTGATATGTTATATGTACGCGTTTTTTTAGGATCTTTCCATGTGAACGGTATCCCAGTCTAGGTGTTGTTTGATTCGGGTGCTACCCGATCATTTGTCTCACTTGCGATTAGCAAAAAGTTTCTTGAGCCCTCGGGCATGTTAGATTGTCCACTAGAGGTTGAGATTGCGGATGACCGATCGGTGCAAGCATCAGCAGTCTACCGAGATTGTGTTTTGAGGTTGTTCGAGGAGCATTACCTGGTAGACTTGGTTCCCATACCCTTGCGGGGGAACAAGGTTATAATTGGGATGGATTAGCTAAGCCCCAATGGGGTGGTGATTGACTGCACGTAGCAGTCGGTGCAGATCAGGACCCTAAGTGGGGGAGAGTTGGTTATTCAGGGCGAGAGGCCATAGTGAGGGCCAACTTATTGTTCAGCAGCGAGAGCTAGGCACTAACTTCAGCAAGGTTGCGCAGGATATTTCGCCTATGTTATGGATACGCAGGAGGCGGATAAGGTGACAGCGGGTGATGTGCCAGTAGTGCGAGAGTTCGCAGACGTATTTCCTGAGGAGTTGGCTGGGATACCTCTGGAGAGGCAGGTAGAGTTCAGGATCGACCTGGTCCCTGGTGCAGCTCCGATAGCCAAGGCACCGTATCGATTGGATCTTCCTGAGATGCAGGAGTTCTCTACACAGTTGAGTTGCAGGAGATGTTAGACAAGGGACTCATTAGACCGTGCAGTTCACCCTAGGGAGCCCCGATTTTATTTGTGAAGAAGAAGGATGGGTCGCATCGGATGTGTATAGATTACCGGGAGCTGAATAAGGTAACAGTGAAGAACCGTTACCCACTCCCGAGGATTGATGACCTTTTTTACTAGCTACAGGGAGCGTCTTAGTTCTCCGAGATCGATTTGCATTCGGGATATCATCAGATGAGGTTCAGAGAGGCGGATGTGCAGAAGACTGCCTTTTGGACGCGTTATTTATGGTCACTATGAATTCATGGTGATGCCCTTCGGGCTCACCAATGCTCCTGCCGCTTTCATGGATGTCATGAACCGCATGTGTAGACCGATGTTGGATCGGTCTATGATAGTTTTCATCGATGATATCTGGTTTATTCCAAGACGTGAGAGCAGCATGAGGAGCACTTGCGGGAGGTTCTAGATACTTTGTGCAGGGAGAGCTTGTATGCTAATTTCTCGAAGTGCAAGTTTTGGTTGTGCGAGGTGCAGTTTCTTGGGCACCTTGTCAATCAGAACGGGATTTCAGTTGACCCGGCCAAGGTGGAGGCCGTGATGAGATGGGAGGTTTCGATGTCTCCATCCAGGATTCGGAGCTTCCTGGGACTAGTAGGCTACTATCGAAGATTCATTCAGGACTTCTCCAAGATAGTCATGCCCCTGACTCGGTTGACAAGGAAAGTCATAAGTCAGAAGCTTCATCTAGCTAAACAAGAGTAGCTAGATTCAGCTACTCATAGCAACAAACAAACAAGTATAAATCATATTTAAAGTAATAAACATGTTAAAGTACCAAACAATCGAATGAATTATGAACTCACTCTTCCTTTGTTGTGAAACCCTATTCCAAAACTTCTTCTTCTCTGAAATTCTTCCCCAAGTCTTCCTTCTATCAGCAAAAAGTCTCCCAAGTCGTAATGGACAAGGAAATATATACTTTTTGATTTCGTCGAGTTCACGTCGTGAGGCGATAAGTCTCACATCGTGAATATGAGATAATCGTGTTTGGCAAGGATTCTTCCACCCGAATGCATATCTTCTGGAATACTCTACTAACGTCGTGAATCTTCTACTTCCCATGTCGTGAATAATTCATTTTCGTGGGTTTCTTATCTTTTAAGCCTTCAAGTCTCCAAAGTTCCAATTATTGTCAATTCTGGTCCCTTTCTTTGAAAATGCTTTTACTTTGGCTGCAAATAACAATTTATCCTTATAAGTACCATAATTCTATGCAAATAACCAAAATATTGATAAAAATGTAAATAAATATTGCCTAAAAATATGTATAAATATGGCAATATCAAAATACCCAAACATTTTTGCTTTGCTTGCCCTCAAGCAAATCTACTTATTTTAAACTTAAACCTTCACCATCAACATCACATAGAACAATCCAACTCCAGCTCATCCATTATGCCAAGACCTCAACGCATGCATTTATGTCTAAAATTTTCCTAAAGGACCCACCATACTCTAAATACTCACAATCCTCATAAACACACACCCACTTCTTTTGAACAATGCTTATTTTATGTAACGCTCTAAATCAGGTATGGCTTGGAAACCCTTGAAGAATTTCAAGTTTGTCATAAATGGTCCTTTGGAGTACGCAGGGCATACTTATGAGTATGCTTAGCGTACTCTGCTTATTGATCACGCGGGCATCTCGCGTACGCGGGGTGTACGTAAGGGTACGCCGGGCGTATGCCGGTGAAGACCAAAACCCTAAATTCAGACTTGAGACCTTATTTAAACAACTTATGACTTCGTGGACCAAACCCTATTAGCCTCCTTAGCCCCATTTCGTATATTTCAGATGAGTTTGAGTGGGAGTGAGTGTTTGAGCTTAAGAAGAGGCTTTTGGTGAGCGTTTTGGGAGTTCTTTCAAGAAGGTGATTTGTTAGACAAGCTTGGGACGGTTTGGTGCTTGAAGAATCTGTATTGTGGACATCTTGCAAGACTTCTAGAGGTAAAAAGCTTGCACCTTGCCATTTAAACCTTTAAATCTGACTAGGGTTTCTAGTTGTCCCTTTTTGGTTGATTTTGAACCTCTTTTGGTGAGATAACCTACTCCATGAGGTGGGAAGGTCAGATCTGAAGTCCCTTAGTCATTTAGAGACATAAAATGAGATCTTGATGGATATATTGGCCTCTTGCATGGATTAAGGACCTTGAAAAGGTCTTAATGGTGGTGTTGGGTGTTTTTGAGGCATGCAAGGGCATAAAGTTGCCAACATTATGCGTTAGGACATCTTTTCAGACTTAGATCTAGCTTTTGGATGTAAAGGACTCGAGCATTAAGCACTTAATGGAAAAAGTGCTTAACCTAGTTTTACATCGGGCGTAACTTGATGTACGCGGCGTGTAGTCCCTACAACCCCATTACGCTGCGCATACTAGGGTGGTACGTTGAGCGTACGCAACTCAGTCGAACCCTAGGCTGTTTTGGGCCTTTGGACCTCATTTGGCTGTTGGGCTTGATTGGATTCAGTGAGTTAGAGGCCTTTTCATCTATTTGGGCCTAGGACATATTGGTGGGGTCTTATTGGGCCAAGGGGCCCATTAAGGACATTGCACTTGGAATTTAGGGCCCATTTGCAATATTAGGGTAATTGGGCTTTAGGGGTAAGGTTTGAAGGTTGGGCCTTCCTTGTGGTAATTAATGAGCTATCATTGATTATGTTGATATTGTTATTATTTTAGAGAGTTCGGGAGACTGTGGATCACTAGGAGGACAGTACTAGTATTCATCGGACGGAGGTGAGTCTTCTCACCATACCTGTGGGTCTAAGGCACCAAGGCCGGCCCATTATGTGAAAATCTTATGTGTATGTTATTCATTCGTGGATTGATATGTTATATGGTTATGTTGGAATAGAAGACCCCGTGGGATCCCGAGGCATTGGATATAAGACCATGCGGGGTAGCCCATGGCGTTCTTAGGTAAAGACCATGTCGGGTAGCCCATGGCATCGGACGTAAGAACATTGGGGTAGCCCATGGCAGTCCTAGGAAAAGACCATGCGGGTAACACATGGCACTTTTGTTGGATCGTATTGCTTGATTTATGTGGTGTGTGTGTGTAGCTCTATTAGCTAACAGGATGTGTGTATGTGATTGTGTGTGGTATGCTCTGGGAAACTCAGTAAGTATTCGCTTACAGGTTGTTGATTTGTTTCACGTACTTCTGAGCCTAAGGGCAAGGGCAAGGCGTGATGACGTGGCGTGCACTTTATCTCTCTTTTATTGTGGTTGGAACCCTCTTATGTTTTAAAAAAAGGGGGAAACAATGATGTAATAAATGTTAATCTAAAAACAAATGTTTGAGAATCCATGGTTTATGCAATTGGTTTTTATTAATTAAAAATGAAAATTTTCTTTGTAAAAATGGGTCATTACATTTTATGCAACCCTCCGAATCCATCCCCAGAAAACTTTCTAACCTCAAAGTATTTTTGCAAAGCTACCCAAGCATACATACACTAGAGAATTACAACTTTAAGATACCACAATGGAGCTCTTGAATTCTTCACTTTCCTTAAGATGTGATCTTTGATTTCTTTGAATTCACCTTTTTCATGATTTTTGGCATCTTTAACTTTTGATTCTTTAGAATTTTGATCTTCTGATCTTCAAACTTGATAGCTCCAAAATTCTTCAATTTTTTACTTTTCGGTAATTTCTCTCTCTTTTTTTTACAGGTATAACTCACTTTTTTCACTTAGAGACCTACATGCTTAAGAAGGGGTGCTTAACTTCAACCTTTATTGGTTAAGACATAGCTCTCCTTGATAGATTTCTGGTACAGGTTGCTAAACATATCGCATTCCTCAAACTAAGAGAAGTCATGTTTTTGTTCCATGATTTCACTAGAATAAGGGAGGTTACAAATGCACTATAAAGTATATCGGCTCAACTAAACATTTAAGCTCTTATCGGATCATCCCATACAACATTAGCAACTACAGTTCAAATTTTTATTACTAGACTCAACTATTAAAAACATAAAAATTTACCCAAATTTTCTAGTAATTTTACCTTTTCTACCTCCTACCCCACACTTATCACATACAATGCCCTCATTGTATGCATAAAATAGACTAAAAGCAATAAAAGGAAGAAAAAGGAACAGATTCCCTTGGGATAGTGGCGTGATCGAACTTCAAAAGTGTGGAAAAAATGTTCATCTCGAATAGGAACCTCTTCCATAAGAGTGGATCCAAATCCGCAAAACGTGTAGAAAAATGTGGGAAAGCATACGCCACATTTATAGCAGAGAAAACGAGCCATACTAATTGTCATAAGAACTCCAAACATAATGGTGGTGATCCATGTGGTGAATAAGAACGAAAAGACAACAATATTGTGAAAACAGATTCGCTGAAGTTCACTTTCTGAAATATCTCATATCCCAACTCACGACGTGAGAAAGATAGACTCACGACGTGAAACCTATGCGACTGAAATTTGAAAATGCCGATTCTTCTTAATAAGTTTGGTATTCCACCCCAATGTCTTAATAGATAAGGATACTTCTAAATGCAGAATTTCTATGACGTTTTGCTAAAATCATCCTCTCTCTTGAGTCACCCCACACTTAATTTCAATTATGGGTCTTGACTCGCGACTCTAGACTCTAGACAACTCTTGGCTAGACACATATGCTCTCGACTCGACCTTCTTTTACAAGACTCCAAAGAAATTCTGAAATAAAGCCACTAAAGGAAAATAAAAGTAAGATAATAGCTAAAAAGTCTTAGAAACCATAATAAGTTCAAAAACCACACAAATTCCAAACAAATTCAAACCAACTAAAATTCAAATAAAAACTAAAAAGGTAAGCAATCAATCATCATCCTCTTCATCCCTTGCACCACTTGTACCAGATCCATCTCCCCCTTGATCTCGATACTCAGTCCACCTCGGGAAAATCGGGTAATGATACCCAAGGTGAGGAGGTTTCTCCACATGAAAATGTTGTACAAGTTTTCCACAGTCCTGACAATCCAATTAACAGTAAGTGAAAGCTGATCAAAATACACGGACATATCACCCCTAAAATGTGGTCCTCCTATGGGTGCGGGTGGATGCACCGGCTGCGCCCTCTCTTCTCTTCCACGCACATTCCTCCTCTGAGGCCTCGACTGTGGTTGTTGCTGAGTCTGTTCACTAGGGTGCTCACCATCATCACACTCCTCATCAGTATGCACAGTTCCCCAATGAGATCCAAAATTCTGAACAACTTGCATTGTTTCCATATGTCCCATGGTAAACTCGCTCGCCTCCTTACAAGTCAAAGAACGGTTGATGTCGGGAACCATCAAGGCATAAGCATGAGCCAATCGAGTATTGAAATGGCCCCCACAGATAGGGCTTCCAGGACGGGGACTTGCAGCAGAATCCGCTAAGTAGCAGGCCGAAAAATAAGGAATGTTACAACACACTCCCGGCAGCAAGATACACCATAAAAAGAATAAACTTTGCTTTGTAACCTTATCCCCATGGCATTTATGATTGATGGAGAAAGTGATGAATCGGTGTATCAAGCGGTGAATGGGTGATCGTATGCTGCTCTCGGGTGACACTCCGAAATTGAAAATTCCGGATGCAATATTGTTCCATAAAGTGATCTCCGAGGACCCATTTTCATAGTCTCGATCCGCCTCCCTAAAAAACCTGGCAAATTCTAGAGTAGTAGCTTCCTGAGCCGTGTATAACCCCATTTTCCAAGAAAATTCGATCAAATTGCACTCACGATATTCACCCCCAAGTCTAAAAACTAAGGATCGCGGGAATGTAGGGGCTTGGACATTCTTGTGGAATGCAACAATTGCAATGAATTCCACACAAAATTCCCTATACACCTTCTCTTGGATACCGAATAGATTCAGCCATCCCTTGCACGTAAATGAAAACCCATTTCCCAAAAATGCCTTCGTGAGATAGGGAGACAACCTATCAAAGATTCTGACCTCCCTCAATCTTGTCTAGTTAAGTATAGGGAAATAGCAAATTCCCTGTTGTACAACTACCGCAACATGTTGTTGCAACGTATCAAAACATCTCGTCGCATGGTAGTTGGGAAAACGTAGAATGGGTGCAAACTTGACACCCTGTCATAACTTCTCTCCTGGGAGCCATTGCTGCAAAAATAAACAGAAAACAAGACCAACAAAAACATCCCAAAAGATTAATATTAAACAGAAAATGAAACTGTAATTGGCCAGGATTAACGTCGTGAATTCCTAAGTATTCACGTTGTGAGTTTGGAAGCAGAAGTCAAAATCGGTCAAGGCAGGAATCAAATCGGGCCAATAATGTCAATGGGGTTTACTCCTAGGGTAAATTCAAACTTATTACAAGCACATGCAGCAAGAAATTCACAGATTTAAGGTATCGATTTTGATAATCAAGCAAAATACAAACCCTAACCCTTAAATCTAGTAAATAAGTCAACGGTAAACAATGTAAAGATGATTAAATTACATAGAATGGTAAATCACATAAACACAAGAAGATTATGAGAAGAATGTCGGCTGCAATTGCGAAAGGGGATCAGAGGGAACATGTTCACTTCGTGGGAGATAAAGGAATTAGGTCAAAATGGGTTCTGTCTTTTAATTTGTGGTCCCGTGATATTCATTATTCACGTCGTGAACTCCTGAGCATTCACGTCGTGAGTCCGGTTTGGGCCAAACAAATGGGCTAGTCACTTTTTAAAGGAAGGTATCTTCTAACAAAGAACAATCACAGATTATGAAGAAGGAATAAACAGATTGAAATGAAATGAATGATAGTCTCATAAAGGTAATGGAATGAAAAAAAAAATCAGAGAGTGAAGAGTGAAGTTTGATTTGTACTAGTTTTAGGGTTTCCTTCGGTTACTCCCTGCACATGTCCGACAAACTTCATCTATAGAGGAGAGAGATGAGAGAAAACCTGGTGGAGGGGGCGAGATGAGAAGGTGGATGCATCAATTAGGGAGAAAAGAAACTCAGAGAGTGAAGAGTGAACTCGGATTTAGGAGAAGTACCATTTTTAGGGAGAAATCGAACCAGTTGGTCTTCTTTGTTGATCTTCTTTTCCGCCATTACTGGCTCCTGAATAGAGAGAAATGGTAGGGCTTAGGGTGATTTGAAGAGTCGTAGTTGCATGTGTGTAGAGGTGAGCCTCAGCTCGCTGATGAGGTGAGGTGAGACAGAGGTTGCCGATGAGGCTGATCAGGTCGTTGACTGGAAAGCACTTGTGTGGAATGGAATTTTTTTTTGAATTATAGGGTTTGTAAACGTGGGGAGTCGTTGTAGATGGAGTAGGGTAGACGTGAAGAGGAGTGAGTGGGGTACTTCAAAATTTTGGGGGATTTCCCCCCTTTAGCTATTAATGAAGGATCAGACTCGCTTTCTTACAACACAGAACGAAGCCAACATAAAACCATGTTTCTGGTGGTGGTGGCTGCTAGGTTTTACAGAGAGAAGGAGGGGATAAAATGAAGGTCATCGGAAAGTGGAGAGGAAAGAATGAGCAGGTCTTCCAAAATTTTGGGGATTTTTGTCGATCGATCATTTCCCGCCTAAAAGGCATGTTTCATTAAAAAATTATAAAGCGACATACTTACATGACGCACATTTTATAAAAGGCGCCCTCAAGATTTCCTTTTTTTCTTTTCTGACACTAATTTTAGGGCACGCACAAATGCATGTCTTCTATCATTCAAATTTTGCACAACTAACATTATTTTTTAGGGCACCCATAAATGTCGTCCTCCATCGGCGAGTGTCATTGTTTGCGCGTCATTAAAGGGATGTTTTTTAGTAGTGTCAGCTTTTCCATTTTGTCAGTTTCCTTGATTGGTAGGAAATGGGCAGACTTAGTTAATCTATCAACTACTAACAGAATAGTGTCATAACCACTAGGAGTCCTGGGCAGCTTTGTGATAATGTCCATTGCAATTTGCTTCCATTTCCACTCGGCAATCTCAGGCTGTTGTAGTAATCCTAAGGGCTTTTGATGCTCTGCCTTGACTTTAGAGCAATTCAATCATTTTCCCACATAAGTGGCAATCTTAGCCTTCATATTAGGCCACCAATATAACTTCTTCAGATCTTGGTACATCTTGTCGGAGCCAGGATGTACGAAATATCTTGATCTTTGAGCTTCGTCCATGACTATGCTTCTGAGGTTACCAAACTTCGGTGTCCAGATTATGTTCATGAAATAACGAGTTTCATCATCCTTAAGCTCGAAATGTTTATCCATTCCCCGTAAAGCTTCTTCTCGAACATTCTCCTCTTTTAGAGCATCTTGTTGAGCTTCACGAATACGGGAATTAAGGTTAGAGTGGATGGCCATAGTTAGCGCTTTTACTCCTCGCGGTTGCTTATGCTCTTTAAAACATAAAGCATTAGTTACAATATTTGCTTTTTCCAGGATGATACCGAATCTCACATTCGTAATCATTCAATAACTCAATCGATCTTCCTTGCCTCATATTTAGTTCTTTTTGCTCAAATATGTGTTGAAGACTCTTATGGTCGGTAAAAATGATACATTTCGTTCCATATAAGTAATGTCTCCAAATCTTCAAGGCAAAGACTACTGCTCCCAATTCTAGGTCGTGGGTTGTGTAGTTGTTTTAATGGATCTTGAGTTGTCATGAAGCATATGCAATAACCTTCTCCCTCTGCATTAAAATGCACCCCAATCCTTGAATTGATGCATCGCAGGTAAGGATAGGATTGGTGCACTACACAACATCTGTTTCAACTTTTGGAATGCAACTTCCTGCTTATCTCCCTAGTCGAACTTTATTTCTTTTTGTGTTAATGCAGTGAATGGCTTGGCTATCTTGGATAAATTCTCTATGAATCTCCTATAGTAGCGAACAAGGTCTAAGAATTGTCGCACTTCGGTTGGCGTTCTTGGTGCATCCCAATTCTTAACTGCTATGATTTTTGTGGGATCCACATGTATTCCTCTGTTGATCACTACATGCCCTAGGAAATGTACTTCTCTAATCCAAAATTCACATGTATTCCTCTGTGTACAAGTTTTCCTTTCTCAACAGTTCCAAGATCAATTTGAGCTGTCGTCAATAAACACTATAACAAACTTATCTAAGTATGGTTTGCATACATGGTTCATGAGGTCCATGAATATTGTTGGAGCATTGGTCAGTCCGAAGGGCATAACTAGAAACTCGTAGTGTCCGTAACGAGTTCTAAATGCAGTTTTTGGAACATCTGCTTCTAGTACTTTTAGCTGATGATATCCAGATCTTAGATTTATCTTCAAATAGAAACTTGGTCCTTGGAGTTGATCAAACATGTCATCTATTCTGTGGAGTGGATAACAGTTTTTGACTGTCAGTTTGTTCAACTCTCGATAGTCTATACACATCCTGAAAGAACCATCTTTCTTCTTGACGAATAAGACCAGGACTCCCTAAGGTGAGAAGCTTGGTCTGATAAAACCCTTGTCGAGTAGTTCTTGTAGTTGACTTGAA
Organism: Lactuca sativa; assembly: GCF_002870075.4. NCBI lineage: Eukaryota > Viridiplantae > Streptophyta > Magnoliopsida > Asterales > Asteraceae > Lactuca > Lactuca sativa. Next base: position 156,650,599 of record NC_056623.2, on the reverse strand, counting down.
AGTTCTTGCATTTCTGAAGGTGCCAATCGATAAGGGGATCTCGCTACTGGAGTTGCTCCTGGAATTAAATCAATTCGGAACTCAACACAACGACTTGGCGGCAATCAAGGCAGATCTCCAGGGAATACATCGGGATAGTCGCATACGTGGGGTATGTCTTTGATTTCTTTCGTCTTTCTCTTGTTATCTACTACGTGTGCCAAGAAGGCGTAATACTTCTTGTGTAGATACTTTTGGGCCTTGGTGCATGAAATAAGCTTCAAGTTTTGACCCGACTTATCACCATAGATGATCACGGTCTCTTCATTAGGTAGAGTTAGTCATACAACTTTTTCAAAGCAAAGAATTTCAGCATGACGCAGAGACAACCAATCCATGTCGATAATGATGTCGAAACTCCTAATATTCATTGGCATTAAGTTGACGTAGAAAGTGTGGTCGTTCAAGTTAGGAGGCAATTTTGTAAGATTTCGGTGGTGTTTTCTATCTGACCGTTAGCTACTTCTACTTCGTATTCTACGTCTAATTTACTAGGCTCGTGATTTAATAGTTGTTTAAATGATGGAGTTATAAAACTTCTATCGGCACCGGAGTCAAACAGAATTATAGCATACAAGTTATTGATGCGGAACATACCAGTAACCACCGATGGCTCTTGTATGGAATCTTTGTTCCCTATCACGAATGCCCGACCACGAGCATTCCCATCACCCTTCTTCAACTTTAGGCAATTTCTCTTGATGTGCCCTTTTTCTCCACATTCAAAACAAGCTCCTCCCCCACCAGAACCCGATCCATTACCCTATCCTGGTACCACAGCAGCTATTTCCATTCCCCGAAAAAAGTTTTCGGTATGACCTTTCATGTTGCATTTGGCACAATAGAAACATTGTCCCTAGTGGTTTCGGTTGCATTGATTGCATAAGGGCATATTCCCAAAATAACTCTTTTGTTGGATTGGAACTTGTTGGATTGGAACTGGGGCTGGTACCATAGCATAAACCTTTCCATTTTGAGGCTTTTTCTGCTTGTTCTGGTTCACTCCATTGAACTTGCGTTTGTGGTGATTGTTGCTAACATTTGGAGTCTCAACTTTCGCTACCATTGATCCATTTCTGATTACATTCTTGATCAATTGCAGCGCTAGACGCTTAGCACTTAGATATGTGGTAGGTTTTGATGAAAGTTCCATTCCTTTTATTTTTGGAGCCAGACCCCATATATAACGCTCCACTTTCTTCCCTTCTTGTTTCACCATGCCTGGACAGAGGAGTGTAAGATCATGAAACCTTGTTGTGTAAGCCTTGACTTCAGAACCTTTCATCTTTAGGTTCCAAAGTTCATGTTCTAGGCTTTGTACTTCTTCTAGGGGGCAGTATTCCTTTATTAGAAGTTCTTTCATGCTCTCCCATGGCATTGAGTTGGCCACCTAGATACCCAAGGTTTTTACATGGTCAGTCCACCATGTTAGGGCTTCATCCATCAAGGTGCATGCAGCAAAATGCACCTTGCTACCCTCAGAGCAGTAGCATATGTCAAATACCGCTTCGACCTATTCAAACCAACGAGTTAAACTAACAACTCCTTCGTTGCCATAAGAGTTTCTTTTCTTGCAACTCATGAAGTCCTTGTAGGAACAAGTTTTTCTAGGGTCTTTTGGATGTAAGTGAAGAGTGCTTCCAGCTCGGTTTCCCAGTCCATTCACTTCCACGACTTGTCTTCCCTCATTCAAAATCCTTGCAGTTGCCATAGCAATAGTAATGTATTCTGAAACTAGTTGTTCCAGTTCCGCTCTAGTCTGAGGAACTCCTGACTCGGGAGGTGGTGGAATTGGAGTGCTGGAAGTCGGTGTTTTTGTTAGTGGAGTCACAACGAGCCTTCTGGCTGGTTGACCTCTCCGGGTTCATCCTATAGCTGGTTCGGTAGTTGGTGTTACTTCGAGGTTTGCTCTGGTGTTCCTTCGTGGAGGCATTTTGATTTCCTAATTCTGTTAGTAGTAGAGGTTAAGTTTATGATGTTTTTGTTAGTTTTCACATAATGTTATTATTCATGATAACGATTCATATAATAGTTCAAAAATATTTTTAAACTAAATAACATATGCTTCATTATATTAAACATTAACATATGAGTACATTAGTCTTTACCAGTCTCAAAATGTAAAGACTTACGGTTAGTGGTACAACTACCAACTAATTAACAAATAAAGTTTACATATGCTTACATATTCGAAAAGTTTGTTACCCAAAATTTGCAAGTTTCTCGGAAACTCGACTAATTAGTTTTATAAAAACTAAAAGTTTGTCCACCGAGCGGGACATGTTATCATATTTTTCTTCTAGTATTTTATGTTTTTCCTCTAGTGTTTTGTGTTTTTCCACTAGCATAGCATGACTCTCCTTGAGTTTTATGCCACTGAAAGGGCAATTTGGTTTTGAGTTTCCACATTGGTTACTCTTGAATCGAATTCGTCCAGCTATTATGGCGGTAGTCCATCTCTTGATAGAGATTTTCTTGCAAGATCTGATACGGACCTTGCTGTTTATTCATTCGGGCCATTTCATCCTTTGTTTTTATGGTTTGACCTTGCATGTTACTTAGTTCGTCACTAACATGCCACATTTGTCCATGCAATCAGACGTTCTGCTCAAGTAGGAAGGACAATTTGTCAATGTCCATGTCAGATATTGGTGCAGCTCCAGATGCTTATCCTTCTTAAAATGTTCCCGCAGTTCGCTTCTCTGCCGTCCTCTGGTTCCCATGGCTGCTTTCTAAACCAGGTGGGTCCATCTCCTTTCTAGTGTAAGGGAACCTCAAGTTATACTTTATAGAAACGGGTTTTGGGACTGAAATCCTAGCGGTTTTTCTGGAACGGAGGAGTGAAAATCCATGGAAAGAGTGGCTGGGAGTAGGTGGAAATTGAGGCGGATGACTCTAAATCGATTATCGTTATCACCTCATCTTCATCCATATCTTCTTTGGGATCATCCTCAGGTTCCTCCTCCATCTCATCTTCCGGATCCTCCTCCATCTCATCTTCTGGATCCTCCTCTGGATCTTCTTCAGGCTCGAACTCATCAGATTGCATAGATACACATTCAGCTGGAGAAATAGGTTGGTACATAGATGCATAGTCAGGGAAATAGGGATCTCCTGGTAGCACTGGAAACATAGGCTCCTTTGCTGGTGGCATGATTGTACTCAATAAATTATTCATCTAAACGAAGAACTATTTAGTACATCTAATATGTTACAAAGAATTTACACATATAAATAAAAGAAAGTCCTATCGACTCTTGTTGACTTGTGATCATATTTTACTTTTAAAACGCCAAGATTTTAGATTCTTAACTACTTCACTTAAGTTGGATAATGCATAAAGCCCAACCAAAATAAAACATAGGGGCACATCTTGGTTTAGTTATGGTATGACCTATGTTTTATGAAACCTATTTGAGTATTCGATCTAAATCCTTGTGTTTAAGTTTATTAGATTCTTAGCTTTTAAGTGTTGTAGGATAAGGATATTTCCTAAACCTACTAGAGTAAGCCCTAGACTATAGTTGTATTTTTCTTAAAAAGAAAATACTAAGTTCTCTATAGTCATTAGCTTTGATACCAATCCATCACATCCCGACCGACGGCGGAAATTGCCGAGGTTGCGAAGTTATAAGAATTGGATCACAAGTCAACCACATATATCGAATACTTAATATATTTCAAATCAATATATTACAAATGTCCAACCTCCGGCTCCTTAATTACCTGAGAATACATATTTTTAAAATACATCAAACAATATTTTTTGGTGAGTTCCATAGGTTTTGATTCCGTGAGTCTCATAAAAAGAAATCTTTATAAAATGTGGAATGTTTAACAAAATAATATGTGCAAAATAAGGTCGATAATGTTACCGATATGCATCGTGTGAGACCCGATACTTGGAATCCAATACAAGTATCCATGTAAAAATACATATGTTAAAAGTAAATATTAACATGTTTTTGTGAAGCAAAATATTTAGTTTTGTGTAAGTAGATATTAACAATTAATAACAATCTACAAACAATATTTATACCACATACAGCCTCATCCCAGTGTGTATTAGTATATTTATATCCGGGACCTTGTTATAATTCCCGAATGTTTGAGTTTAAAGACTTATTATTTCAATGATGAAAAATGTAAAACTACCAAAGTTCTAACAGGACAACGGTCGTATGTGTCCCTATACGAGTTTAAATAGTATGTCGATTGTAAGTGACCGTATATTTGTTTAGGCAGTACTCCGACTATAAGTGAACATATATTTGTTTAGACAATACTCCGACTATAAGTGACCATATATTTGCTTAGACAGTACTTCGACTTTAAGTGACCATATATTTGTTTAGACAGTACTCCGACTGTAAGTAACCATATATTTGTTTAGATAGTACTCCGACTTTAAGTGACCATATATTTGTTTAGACAGTACTCCGACTGTAAGTGAATAACAATGTTTATATAACACCCCGGCTGCGAGTGATAAAAAAAATCGACAAAGTCCAAATCATATTATCTTATGAGGTTGTCAACATGATCATATTAGAAATACTTGTTATAATTTACACTTTTGTAACTATTAAATTATGTGTGAATTAAACAATATCATTATTTATGTATTTCTCATTTACCACAAAACTTTGTATATGCATTTGAATGTCCAAACAACAAGATAAATCAAAAGGGCAATTATGTCCATGTTTTTAGAACAACATAGAAAAATCATCGTAAGTTGAAATCTAGATCCGTAAACTCTCAAAGTTTAGAAAATGAGTCTACTTTGTCCATAACTTTTACCTTGACCTTAAGTGGTTCGTAACCTGAGTGAAAATGTTTATTTTTACAGACACGTATGAAAATGTTCTGAAATGATAGACAATTTTGTAAAAATCATTATAAATGTTAGAAAAATTGTATGAATGCGTGTGAGTAGTTATTGGAAAGGTACAAACCTGAACTATTTCCATATTGTACAGTTTTGAAATCATTAAGTTTAAGAATGGCAAAACAGTCCGTGAACAAACCACAACTTTTCTGTGAAAAACTGAAATTTAAGCTTAAATATGTTTAGTGACATAACTTGCATTTTTAGTTTGCAAAACCTTTAAATATTTCAACTATAATTTTTTTGGTGTGTATTCTTACCCAAAACTTGTAAAACATAAAAGAAGGGCCGTAGAAAACTCACTTTTGTCGCGTAGAATTATTCGGGTTGAGAATGGTTCGTGCGGTTTCCGGTTCCACTCAAGCTTGTGATTTGAGTATTCTTTTGGATGTCTTAACACAGAAAGACATATATTCACATATATGCTACACTTTTATCATGTGTTAAATCATTTAAAATCAGTGGGTTTGATGATAAAAAGAAATTGTAGAAATCAATAATATACCTAGCTTCAACTTGGATCAAAAGTATGTTGCCAAAAGGTGGTGGAATAACACAATATTTTTGAAAGGAAAAGGGTAACTTTCTCAGGGGTTTTAAGTGTTTGAAAGTAGCTACATATGGTATAATTTAAATATCGAAAATGGGCTGAAAGATGAAGAACTTTTAGGTGTTTGTTTAATGCTCCAAAACAGCCACTGTTTTGGCAATGTCGCTGTCACCAAATCTTCACACCAGAAGGGTAAGAAAAAGGTAGTTTACTCACTATTTTGAATCTCAAATTTGGAGTATCATAACAACTAACTGCACGGGGTATTTGGTGGTAAAAATATCAAGCAAAAGAAAGGTGTAGATGGGTGAAATGGTGGTTGAAACACAAAAGGGACAGCAGCCCTTTAGTTCACGATTTTGATGACTTTAGAAGGAAGTTCTTGTGGCTGAAAATGAGATGAAGGTTGAGAGTAATTCCCAGGAGTATTGGCTGGTCAATTGTTAGTAAAATGAAGAGGAAATTTCGTGATTATGAAGGAGGAAAGAGTAGAAGAGGATAAGGGGACAAAACCTAGACTAGCTTGTGATGGGATGTGAGTTTAAGTGATGTAATCTTGTCTAGCCACTTGCTTTGGTGGTTGCTTAGAGATAGGGTTAGTTAACTAACTAACTACTAGTTATTTAGTTAGTTAGGAGTTCTAGTTAAGGAGAGGGAAGGTCTTAATCTCAAAAATTAGAAGAGGGATTAGGAAGCATTCTTAGTAAAATGTCTTAAGTGATTAAGCACTTATTAGTTAAGTTGACACTTATCTCAACAAATTCGTTTATCTTAATTGATTTAGACATCATATTCCTTACATGAAATCACCTTAAGTCATGACCCATAATTAGTCATTCACTAGATAATAATACATATGTACAAATACGTACATGTATACCTAGTATAAAATAACAATGTAGTTTTTGTGTTTTTGAACTTAAATGCTTATGGTTGATTCTTTTTACTTTAAAAACACTTAAATACATTCTAATTATGCCTTATAATAATTCATTTTATATTTTTACTTATTTAAATATAAAATTTATTGACCAAGGTATAACACGTTCTGTCACTTTGGTTTGTATATTTGTCAAATTTAAATCCTTCACAACTATTAAGCACATATTTTACATAGAACTTAACTTATTCATCAACTGAAGAAATGTTGATATAAAAATTAAGTTTGTTGCGTTCAATTGACGTTATATGCTAATTTTCACAAAACGGTGATGGTTCGTAGTCATACGTCGTAACGAAATTTATCATTAGTTACTTGTTTTATATTTCACAAGAACTTTTCTAAACAAAACAAGTTAAATTTATTCAACCATTTTTTATAAAATACTCATATTTCTTAATAAACAAAACATAGCATCGTACGATCGTTCCTAATTTTACCAATTGTTACAAACATATATACCTATATAATTGTTACCGAAAAATAAATAACTACTTTATTTTAGCGTTAAATGAAAACAATGAAAATATTATTATGCAGGAGCCATGTTGGTTGCACTAAACACTTATGCACAAATGATGCATCATAATAGAATGAACAAATCTTTAACATGGGAGGAGACACATTTGCAACAATATCTTTGGTGTGCAAGATTCCACAAGGAGTATAGTTATAGATATCAACCACATTAGTTGTACATGTTGGAAATAGTGAAAAAGTGGTATACCTTGAGGGCATGCCATTGCGGCATCGTGATGTGTAATAGTCACATAAAGTGTCAAGTTTACGTATATTTTACAGTATATCAAGTTGCATACGAAACATGAATAGCGCATCCTCTACCACATCTAAATAAGTGATAATACCAACAAAGTGGATGATCATTTACACCCTACAATTTAGGAATCAAGTAATGGCTGGACTTTTCATTCACATGAACATGTATTTGCTTCTATGAATTCATGTACAATGTTATTTCATGTCCACTAGCTTCTAAAATAAAAACATACATATTAAATTAAAGGGACATTCCAGTAGCTTGAAAACCAAGAAACATCATTGTCTGGTGTATTATGGAGGAAATAACAATGACCGGAATTTGTTGGTGACTTCTAATCCGCAATGATCTGCCACCACTAATCTGAGTGGGGCTTACAGCTTCACCGCTACCGCTACTTGAGTTGGAGGAGACTTCTACAATTGAAAAACCTAACAACATATTGAACAGCAACATAATTTAATATTTTTTTGTCATGTCTATTAAATAGAACTTAGTCATTTCTTTAATATATGAACTCACAATCATACTGTGCCCATCCGATCCGTTTAGCATCCAAATCATAAACAATAAACTTGTCCTTAAGAACAAGGTCTGATCAATAACCAATAATAGAGTGAAAAAATGAAAATAAAAATAAAGCAATGTCAATTTATAATTTATACCTCCTAAAATAGTGATTCCTTTCTGGGGACTCTTTTGAAAGCCCATGCACCACACCTCAGCCCCACTCTATTGGAATAATGATTCAAATAAATATAATTCAATTAGGCTGCATTTTTTACACAAGCTATCTAGGACTATTTTTGTCTCAATGATGTAGGTCCCAACCCCCATCATATCAAACACAATAAAACTAATTTTGCTTTATCTTGTCCAACTTATCAAATACAGTTTTAACATAAGGTCATATAACATACCTTGGAGCTTTGGTGAGAAAGGTAGTCTTGAGGTCTTAAATGCATTGAAGCACCCCCGACAAAGTTCAAACTTACGATGGGAAATATATTAGAGACACTGAAATAATGATTAAAGCTAACTATTAAAATATTAAAAGCATTTATGAAATTGAATGATACAACAAAGGATTAACACTCTTTTAGTCTCAAAAACTAGATTTGAAATTGAAGGGTATACATATGACGTTTTATAGTATTTGAAGTCTAAAACCGGTTTAGAGAACTAAATATGGATTGATGGACATTTAACTAGTAAGGACAAAAAACGAAGGAAAATAAGTGTCAATTCAACTTAAAAAATATTTTTAAGTTTGTAAACCTTGAAGTAATTGAATAACAAGGATCTCCGTTTGACGTATGTGGCTGTACGGACAGTGAAACCAACTTTGTGATCTGCACCAACAGAAGTAATACCGACATTTTGATTAAAAAAATATGTTTGACCATAAAGCATCTAAAATGCCTTAAATGATGACACATTAACAAACAAATATGTAATTTTTTAAAGTTTTGCGGATAGAATTATAATATTGTACTTACACTATCTACAAAAGGGGTGTAAGCCTCTTCAGTAAGGTATGCTAAAGTTGTTCCTGAATCAACAATTGTTCCTGATTTATCATCATTTATTGCGAATATTGATGGATCAATGGACAACTTTTTATTATTGACCGAAATACTTTGCAAATTTATACTATAATACCCCCTGCAAACGTACATACAATGAAATTAGAGATAGTTTTTCTTTTGACTTAATGGACTCAATGGTAAAAGATATATAAAGGTTTCCTTTTGACTTAATGCAGAAAGAAAACTTACTGTAATTTAATAAGTGGAGTAAAGACGATATATGGCACCATTGGTTGACCAATAACCAAGAGCCCACCTCCATCAGCAAGACAATGTCCCAAGGAATTATGAGTAATCCCTTGCGAAGAAAGTTGGGATATGATAGATAAACCTTGCTGACCCAATCCCAAAATCCCATCAAGTGCTTTATCAGATGTAGTTAAGACCCCTGATTCAATTATGCTACAACTGTTGCATAATTCAAAATATCAACGGTCTTATTTAAAGACACTGAAATGGTTTGGTCACTCTGGAAAAGAAGGAATCAAAATGAAATTCTACAAAAAAAATGATAGATTACCCAAATACAATTGAAGCTGAAGTATTTGATATTTCTGTTTCGGTACCACTAACAATAACCTTAAAATGCATCAAGTCAGATACATAATGACCAGATGTTGCACTACCATCTCCATATTGAATTGTGTAAGTGCAATGATTATTCGAACATGAGCTGGAATCATAAGTTTGACGGGTCATAGAATGTAATAGGAATCTGTTCAAAGATTGAAAAAATCATGTACATTGTACAAATACTAGTTAATTCACAAAAGCCACACCTTATAAAAAAAAAGAATTATAAGAAACGATGAGCTTACATTAAATCCACTCGATGTTGGGCAATCATTGCACGGTCTGCAACTAACCCATGACACATCACTTCCGGTGTCAATTTGTAAATAATAGTCTTTTGAAGGAGTTCCCAGTTTTACTTTTGTGTAATACAACCTACAAGAAGAAGTTCAAGTTCACCCAATGATGATCATAAGTCTGTAATTTCAGAAATTTTAAAATGAAAAACCAAAGTTAAAGGAAGTTCGTGTACCCAGCAACACGAGGATCATAACTTCCTTCTGCAGCAAACCCAATAATCCCTTTTGGAGAGGTATCCTTCAGTAACATCCTACCGTGTCTCAAACTGTCTCTATATCTAAGTTGACTTAACTCAATTCTATGGTTCATCGGAAAAGCTCTTTCCAGAGTGAGAGTCGCCGGAAACCCAGAAACCGCCTGCAGCAACACAACGACACCTAGTAATGTTGAAGTAACCGCATTTCTGACAGTAATATAAACGGTCGACATTTCTTATCTCTCTTTCTATTCTTCCTCTGTATCAGAGTATCGGACAAATAATCTGCTTAATCAACCTGTAATTAAAATAAGTTACATAATCTCTCATCAGTGGTTTGGTTTAACTTACAGGTGTAGAAGAACATGCATGACAATTTTATTGGTGGTTATAAGGAAATAAACATGTAGACTAAAGCAACTCACATAATAACAACTCAACTACTTTAAACAAAAACTATTGATCAATTATTTACTTCACTTTTTTCCATACATCACTCTTACATTTACTAAAAACTACATTTACTAAAAACGTAACACATATATTTATGTTAAGTATTTGAATTTACTAAAAATGTTACACAAAATACTTAAGAAATTAATTATGATAACTTAACGACCAAGCATGACTAATTAACTAGCATTCGTTACATGTTAAAGCATTCTTCAGTTTCTTTATGGTATCCACGGGCGGTCTAAATATGATTGGGACTGGGCGTACAAAAAAAAGGCCCTGTAAATTTGAGTTTAATTTAGGGCAAAACCATAAAACGCATTATAGTTTGCCGATAATCCGTTTTAAGTATCGCATTTTATTTTGTTCTAAAAATAATGCTAATGTTTGCCAAAAAAAGAAAAAAAAAATATACTACTAACAAGATAATGTGACAAGCACTAAAGCCACAAAAATTTAACACATTTTGCAGGCATATTTTACCCTTTTTAAATGAAAATAAATTGTGAGGATAGAATCCGATTTTGGTCAAATTATAATGGTTATACATTTTGCAGGCATATTTTACCTTTTTTAAATGAAAATAAATTGTGACGATTGAATCGGATTTCGGTCAAATTATAATATGGTTATACGTGATTTGTTTCTTTAACTTAATACAAAAGAAAAGTAATTGAGGTATGAGGGCTAGTTACCAAGAGGATAAGAAATTAGTTTTTGTTATTATAGAGAAAATGAATGGGTGATGATATTGCCACCGTACTTTTTGATGCCTCCACTGAAAGTCTATTGAGATTGACTATTATACCCCTGTAAACTTAAGAGGGACAAATATTAACCCTTTTTTTTTTAAACCCAAACACCTCCAAACCACACTCAACAAATAGTAGCCAGAAATTGATTTGTGAACATGGTGGGTGATGCTGGTGGAGCTTCTTATTTAGAGTTGTGAGTGCAACTTGAAAGAGTGAACACCATCAAAAGAACAATGGGTGTTAATATCATATAAAATTGCATAAAAATACTAATTTTCTTTCCCTTCTGTTCGTTTGATACAAACCCAGCAGCTGGATCTGTTTATTTATTTATTTATTTATTTTATTCCATTCATGTACATAAACATAGCAGGGAGTGAGAGGGGTTACATAAATCGAGGTGATATGTAAAATAGACACAACTAAGAAACACAACAAGCATCAACAAGATTGGGTTTCCATGCAGATATAGTGTAGAAACACATGAGAAGGACATGAGGAAGTAACTTCATAGATGCAAAGAACAGCTTCAAATTCATGAAAAAAAAGATAAAACAAGAAGTCACAATTACAGGAAAAGACGAGAAAATTGGTGAGAGATACTTACGGGTTGAATATCAGCTTCAATAGCTTTAAGCGAATCCTTGAAAACTTTCCCCATTACCATGATCCTTTTCAAAAACAGAAATTAAACTCTCATCAAACACCCGGAAAGTTTCTTTTGTAAAAATCGATTAAATGAAAAAGAAAAAACACCATTAGCAATTTGTAAATGCTTTTCCGATGAACACGAAATTCCCAACACTGGTTTTGACGGAGCAGATTTTTCTGTGCGTTTCTTAAAGAAAATCAATTTAGAGAACAATGCCGATTTCTTATATACAGAAGAAGAGTGTCGTCACTTTTAATTGAATAGGGGCATAATTGTATATCTCTATTTATTTCAGTGGAAATATAAAAAAAAATACAATTCTAGGTAATTCAAGTGTTCAAATTTACCGTTTGATATAGAAGAAATAGACAGACAGCTTGGAGTACAGGCAACTTTTGGGAAATAAGAAAAGCTAACGAAGCACTTCAAATGAGAATTTAAATATTATTTCAAAACCAATTTTAGATTTAAACTAGATAAACACGCTGGAGCGATTCGAACACGGGGTTTTTTTGTAAAAAAAATAAATATTAAGCACCTTAATTATGTCTGCTAAATTGATTTCAGATATAGTGAAGCAATATATATATATATATATATATATATATATATATATATATATATATATATATATATATATATATATATATATATATATATATATATATATATATATATATATATATATATATATATATATATTCTCAAAGTTGGGCCCAAATGATTACGAGACCTTGGGTTGTCGCCCAACCTGCCCTATCCATTGGGACTGATGGTATCAAAGCAGGTATTTTGATTCGTGGAAATACCCATAACAAAACATGCAATATGCGGACGATGTCGGCACCACAGAAACCCTACAAACATGTTGCCCAAGTCACCATTTTACGTACACCCAGATAGGCGATTTTAGTAGGTGTCCCGGTGTGACATCGACAACACCTACTTTTTCTGTACGCAGTTGGAAATTTTTCGATTTTTTTTCCTATTTTTCCTACATCAGCAAAACCTACTTCAACCTCATCAACACCTGGTATGTATTCATTTGTCCGCCCCTTCCTAGATAACTACCGACCACTAATGCACATAATCGAAAGCTTAAACGACAACAACTATGCAGACCCGTCATGAGGGCTAAAAGTTTTCCTTTTTCAAAAAATAAGACCAACTATGTTGACGACAGCATAACCACCCGACAATAGACTCATAAGAATTAAGAACATGGCAACGATGCGATTATAAAGGGATGGTTAACCACGGGGATGGAGAAATATGTAAGGTGCTTGGAAAGGAAAGTGATATGCACACTTATGAATTGAAGCGAACACTAACAATAATGAAGCAAGAAAACTTGTTTATCTTGGCTTATTTTGCGAAGATGAGAGGGATTTGAGATGAAAACCAATCTATCTCACATTTGCCGAAGTGCACACGTCCAATCCTGGAAAGAAACTTATGGAAGCCAAATGAGTTTATGATGGGAGTTGACAATGCATTTGAAAGAGTAAATATGGATTGCAATCTTGATTGCCTTCTCATTTATCATAATATGAGTATATACACTAAACATATGGTAATCCGTATAGTGAAGGGGAAGATCAATACCAAAGATAAATACAATGATAAATAAGGAAACGATACGATAATATCTTTTAGTAGCCCCCTTCAGTTGGGCAGCAGGAGGACGAACGCTCAAGCTGGATCTGAAATCTTGGTAAAGATATATGCATACTGGTAAGATGAAGTACATGAAGAACCCGAATATGTCCATGAGTGACTTTATCATGAACAAAATGGATATCTATTTCAATATGCTTTGTGTGTTAATGTTGAACAGGATTGCCAAAAAGATAGACTGCAGAAACGTCACCAAAATAGAACAAAGTAGCAGTTTTGAGAGGTGTGTAAAGCTCAAGATGCAGATTTCATAACCAACAAGATTTGACAACCACGTTAGCAACACCCTGATATTCAGCTTTAGCACTAGATCGAGAAAGAGTAGGTTATCGCTTGGTAAACCATGAGATCAAATTATCTCTGAAAAATACATAGTAACCAGAAGTTGAATGTCATGTATCGGGACAACCACCCCAATCAACATCAATGTAAGCAATAATTTGAGATGATGTTGAAGGGTATAAATGTAAACCGACATGCATAATGCCTTTTAAGTACCGAATGATCCTTTTTAAAGCATTAAGATGTGGCTCTCTGGGTGCAAGCATGAAGAGACAAATTTGTTCGACTGTGTATGCTATGACAGGCCGAGTGAAGGTAAAGTATTAGTGGGCTCCTACTAACTGCCGATAAAGGGTAGAATCGACTACATGATCTTTGGAAGAAGCACTGAGTTTAGAATTTGTATCGGCGGGTGTTGAAAATGGTTTACATCTCTCCATTTTAGCGTCTTTGATGATTTCATTTGCATATTTATGTTGAGAAAGAAACATACGATCCTCGGAATAGGTAACAGAAATACCCAGGAAGTATGTTAATTTTCCAAGGTTTTTTATGTCAAATTTGGATTTGAGGGATGATATGATGTCAACTTTCAGTAGTGATGATGAATCCATGATTATAATATCGTCGACATAACCCAGGAGATACACACACTAATTATTTCGTTTGAAAATGAAAAGAGAATTATGTCACACCCTCGAACCAGGACGGCGGAAACGTCCAGGGGCGGATGACGTCATTGTATAGTATCATAATAGTTAAATATAAATAAAGCATAGAAATCCAAAGTATCATACATTGAAAATACATGATTACATTGTTTTACACACTGTGTTTGCTCAAAAGTTACACAAGAACGACTGAAGAGTAATATTCCATAATGCAGCAACAATTGATCTCAAAAGATTTGAATACGTTCCCTGAGAATAGAAGTAGTTTTGAAAAACGTCAACAATAATGTTGGTGAATTCATAAACTTTTCTTGTATGAAAACGATTTGCAACTTCTTTGTTTGAAAGGTTTTGTATGTTTCCATAAAATCCGATATTTTCTATCAAAATGGTTGTATGTCTTGTACCAAAGACTAAAAATGTGTATATACATGCCCTTTGTATCTTGTAAATGTATGTTCCCAGAAAATCCAATATGTTCTAATGTATGAAAAAGACTGTAGATTAAAATCTTAAGACCGAAATAGTGTATTGAAAAGTAGTATGTAGTTTTATATTTTTATAAAACCGATGATGTGTAAGCTTCCCGTAAACCAAGATAGTATTGTTAATCCTTATGTGAGTTATTATAGCCATGCTTAATGTGACTGTTATGCCTGGATGACGTTCTTCAGGCGTCGGAATTGGTAGACATTTGTCACCCTAGATCGGTCCGTCTAGCTGTAGAAAACAACTCAGGTGTGGGGTTCTCAATCTCGTATAGATCTATACACAACTATCTCGCTCTCCCTCAAGGAGACTTTGGCTATAATGCAAGACTTAGAGTGCACGCTAGGTAGGTACATTGAAGAGTATGTCTCACTAGAGCTTTAACGGATTTACGTAAACTACGACACCCTTTTTCTTGTGTAATAAAGTAATGGCATTATTTGAAAGCTTATGACATGAGTTTTATGACACACAAGTTATACTATCAATAATTAGCCTTGTATGTTTTTGTGTAAACTATTTATATACAAATATATGCAAATATTTATTAGTAAGGTTGTTAAAACAAAATATTCTTGGGTTTTAAACCAGTAAAAATAGTGATGACTAAAATACGACCATTTTTACTAGAAGAATCATTTTTAGTAAAACTTTCCAACATATGTAGTTTTGTGTTTCTCATATTTTACCAGTTGATACTTGAATCACAAAATAGTTTATGTACGGCAATTTTTACCCTTTAAACTCATAGGGCACGATTTTTATAAAGCCATATCGTGACTACAACATTTTTTATACTTATATAAATTTTAATTTGTAAAAGTTAGACATGTAAGTATCAAAAGATCAAAGATATTTGGGCATATATATATATATATATATATATATATATATATATATATACACACACACACATGTTTTTTGTTATATTCGTGTGTGTCAACACATAAACACGATCTTTGTTTAATAAAATGATGGTAACCACATATATCACGATTTTTAAACAGTATGCAAGTGAAAACTACTTGTTATTCAAGAGATTGTTCCATATTCAAACAACTAAACATGGTGCATGCGAATGTCCAAAGGACAAATGCATTTTGGACTTGTAACACTTTGCAAATCACGATTTTTAAGTACAAATATATGATGATTTCATCATTTCATGCACATATTATTCCATAAACAAGTTCATGCATGCAAATATCCATAGGGTAAATGTGTTTTGGACTTGTATCCACCCCCCCCCCCCTAAAAGCATGTAAAACTCAAAAATTGACACACCCCGAAACTGGACGGCGGAAACGTTCGTGGGCGGATGTCGTTATTGTATAGTATCATAACACTAGAATATAGTTGACACATAGCAATCCAAAGCATCATACATTGAGAATACATGATTACATTGTTTTAGACACCCAGTTTGTTCAAAAGTTACACAATAATGACCGGAAAATAATATTCCATAATTCAACAATACTTGATCTCAAAAGAGTTGAATACCTGTTACGGTTCTAGAGAATACAAGTAGTTTTGAAACACGTCAACAATAATGTTGGTGAGTTCATAAGCTTTTTTTTTTATGAAAACGATTTGTAACTGCTTTGTTTGAATCGTTTTTTATGTTTCCAGAAAATCCGATATTTTCTATCAAAATGGTTGTATGTCTTGTACCAAAGACTAAAAATGTATATATGCATGTCCTTTGTATCTTGTAAATGTATGTTCCCAAAAAATCCAATATTTTATGATGTATGAAAAGACTGTAGTCTTAAATCTTAAGACCGAAATAGTGTATTGAAAAGTAGTATGTAGTTTTATATTTTTTATAAAACTGGTGAAGTGTAAGCTTGCCGTAAACCAAGATAGTATTGTAAATCCCTATGTGAGTTATTATAACGATGCTTAATGTGACTGTTATGCCTGGACGACATTCTTTAGGCGTCGAAATAGGTAGATATTTGTCACCCTAGACAGGCCCGTCTAGCTATAACAAACAACTTAGATGTGGGGTTGTTAATCCCATAGAGATCTATACACAACTATCTCGCTGTCCCTCCAGGAGACTCTCTGGTTATAATGCAGGACTTATAGTGTAAGCTAGGTAGGTACAATGAAGAGTATGTCACACTAGAGCATTAACGGATTTACATAAACTTCGACTCCCTTTTTCTTGTATAATAATGTAATTGGATTATTTTAGAACTTATGACATGAGTTTTTTGACACACAAATTATACTATCAATAATTTTCCTTGTATCTTTTTGTGTAAACTATTTATATAAAAAATGAAATTAAATATTTATTTTTATGGTTGTTAAAACATAATATTATTGGGTTTTAAACCATTCAAAATAGTGACGACTAAAATATGACCATTTTTACTTGAAGAATTATTTTTAGTAAAGATTTCCAAAATATGTAGTTTTGTGCTTCTCATATTTTACCGGTTGATACTTGTATCACAAAATAGTATATGTGTATGTGTATATATATATATATATATATATATATATACACACACACACATGTTTTTTCGTTATATTTGTGTGTCAGCACATAAACACGATTTTTGTGTAATAAAATGATGATAACCACATATATCATGATTTTTAAATAGTATGCAAGTGATACTTGTTATACAAGAGATTGCTCCATATTCAAACAACTAAACAAGGTGCATGCAAATGTCCAAAGGATAAACACATTTTGGACTTGTAACACTTTGCAAATCACAATTTTTAAGTACAAATATATGATGATTTCAACATTTCATGCACGTATTATTCCATAAACAAGTTGATGCATGCAAATATCCATAGGGTAAATGTGTTTTGGACTTATATCCCCCTAAAAGCATTTAAAACTCAAATATTGTCACACCCCAGAAGCATGACGGTGGAAACGTCCGGGGGCGGAGGACTTCATTGTATAGTATCATAACAGTTGAATATAATTGAAACCTAGCAACCTAAGCGACATACGGTTAGAATACAAACTTAGATGGTTTACATATTATACTTGTTTATAAATTACACAAAATTGACAAAAAGTAAAGTTTCACTGTGCTACATCGCTTGAGCTCGAAATATTGTTGATTTCCTGTTACTGGTTACTTGAGAATACAAGTCGTTTAGAAGAGAATACAAGTCGTTTAGAAAAGTGTCAACTAAAAAGTTGGTGAGTTCATAATCATTTTTTTTATAAAAATGGATTTGTAACTACTTTGCTTGAAAGGTTTTGTATGTTTCTAGAAAATCCGATATTCTCTATCAAAGTGGTTGTATGTCTTGTACCAAAGACTAAAAATGTATATATGCATGTCCTTTGTATCTTGTAAATGTATGTTCCAACAAATCTAATATTTGCTGATGTATGAAAACGACTGTAGTTTTAAATTTTAAGATCGGAATAGTATATTGAAAAGTAGTATGTAGTTCTATATTTTTATAAAACTGGTGAAGTGTAAGCCACCCGTAAACCAAGATAGTATTGTTAATCCTTAAGTGAGTTATTAAAACCATGCTAAATGTGACTGTTATGCCTATATGACGTTCTTCAGGTGTCAAAATCGGTAAGATATTTGTGACCCTAGACCGACCCGTTTAGCTGTAGCGAACAACTCAGGTATGGGGTTGTCAATCCCGTATATATCTATACATAGCTATCTCGCACTCCCTCCAGGAGACTCTAGTTATAATGCAGAACTTAAAATGTACTCTAGGTAGGCATGGTGAAGATAGTGTCTCACTAGAGCATTACCAGATTTACGCGGACTTTGACTCCCTTTATTGAGTAATGAAATGACATTACTAGTGCAAATTCATGAAAGGAATCTTATGACTTGCATTTTATAGGTTTTATGACATGCAGTTTATTACATGCGTTTTAACAATTTCATGATACACATTTTATGACGTGTATTTTGTGACACATAAATTATTCTGTCATTAGTTTGACTTGTAATCTCTTTTGGAAAAACTATTTTTAAAACTTTATATAAATAGCTAATAATAGCTATGTCTAGTAGTAAGCATAACAATATTTTCTTAGGTTTTTAATCCCTTCAAAAATAGTGATGACAAATCTACGACTATTTTACTAATGAAATTATTTGTAAAAGAACAATATCAAACTTTGTAGTTCATCACATAATCATAGTGCATGCAATTTTCCAACGGAAAAACGCACTTTAACTTGTAACAAGTTTATAAAACATGATTTTTATGTGTGTAAGAATGAAGTTTTCAACATAAGATGCACAAATCATTCCATAAACAAGTTAGTGGATGTAAATATCCAAGGGCTAAACGAAACTTGACTTGTATCTTCCCCCCCCCCCCCCTCTAAAAAGCATGAAAAACACAAAAGCATGGCAGTATGAAGCTCACCTTGATAGTCTCGTGAGTTGTAGGAAGGAGATGACGGAGATGTCGAGCCTACACTTGTACATACTTGAAGATCTTCTCGAAATGCTAGTGTTCTAAGAAGCTTCACACGAAAATGTGTGTAAATGTGATGATTTTTATCATAAAAATGTTTACAAACTCTAGGGTAGTTTGAAACACTTACCAAGTTATTAAGAACCACATGAAGAATTTATCACTTCTTGAATATGGCTCATGATTTTTGGAGAGGATTGATGAGAGAATTTGGAGAGTAAAATTAGTGAAAGTGTTTCTAGTGTGTGTGTGTGTAGGTGTTTGTGGCCTAACACCCCTTAAATTGGGAGGGGAAAGTTTCTTGGTTAATACTTGATGGTTTCATAAGTGCCATGCATGGGGACATGGAAGGTAACTGCATGCATGGTGTGGTTGTTTGTTGTGTAATGAAGTGTAAAGCAATGAGTTGGCACACATTTGTGTAACTTTTTTTTTTTGTCTCATGCCTAAACCAAAACCTTATAGGCTTTTCGGCCTTCATGGGCTATTATAAAGGGTTTTCGATTTTTTTTGATGGCCGAAGGAATACGGTTTTCGGTTTAAGTGAGCCCCAAAGAAGATGGTTTTTCGGCCTAGGGTTACATGGGTCGAGAACTCCTATTTACAAGCCCAACAATTTGTTTTTGCTTAGCTATTAGGTTAAATTTGGGTTATAAGAGGCTATTACAACTGGATTCTTAGTGTATGCACATATGTATTCATATAACATTATTGTTTTGACTTTTAATAGTTTTATGCAATAAGGTTACATAGAGGACATGTTTGTACATGAATCACAATCTCAAGACTAAATTTGACAGTTGTGACAAAAATAATGGGGGTATGAAGCTCACCTTGGTTGTTTCGTGGGTTTTTGGAAGGGAAAAGATGAGTGGTTTCGAGCCTAGCCTTGTGCACAAGCTTGAAGAACTTCTCAATAATGAAAGTGTTCTAATGATCTAAAACATGAAAATGTGTGTAAACATGTAGATTTTATCATAAATATGCATGAAAACACTTGGGATTTACAAGAATGCTTACCAATTTCTATGAACCTCTTGAAGAAATATCACCCCTTGAAGATGTCACAAGTTTTTGGAAGAGCCAAGATGAGAGAAACTTGAGAGTAAAATAAGTAGAAAAGTTTTTGGTGTGTCCTTGGGATTCATCGACCAAAGTGTTTAAAAGAAGGGATAAGATGGTGCTTGGTTGCATGGAAGACAATTGAGTGTGTAGTATGGATGTTTGAATTGTAAAGGCATGCATGGTGTGGTTGTTTGGTAGATAAATGGTTGTAAATCAATGAGGTGTCATCACATGTCAATCCTTGGGTCATGCTCTTAAAAAATGACTTTGCTTGCTCAAGGATATGGTTTTCAGTTTTAGGGTGGCCGAAAACACCCTTCATCCTCAAAGGGTTTTTGGCCTAGCGTTATTTAGGCCAAGAAATTCTAAGCAAAGGCCCAAAAATTGATTTTTTTTAGCTATTAGATTAAAATTGAGCTTATAAGAAGTTATTACAACTCGATTCTTAGTGTATGCATATATGTTCTCATATAACATTGTCATTTTTGAATTACAATAATCTATTTCAAGAAGGTTACATAGAGAAATTGTTGGTATAGGGATACAACCTCGACCCAAAATTTGCTAGTTGTGACAAATTATCACTCTGGCTACATACGAAACCGATGTTGAAAAGATAATGCATAAATCATTGGTACCAAACCCTAGGTACCTGTTTTAAACCATGCACACATAACCAGTAAATGATGAATTTGCAAAACTTGGTGGTTGGTTCATGTAAAACGTTTCTTTGATATTCCCATGAAGAAATGCGTTTTTAACATCTAGTTGATGAATAGGGCACTGGCGATTCAAGGAAAGGCTAAGAATTGTCCGTACGGTGGCTGGTTTGGCGATAGGGATGGAAAAAAACCCGAAACCGATGAGAAAATCCGATCCCCAAAGATTTCGGGGCGGGTCGGGTTGAGCTTATCGCGTAACGGGTCGGGTATCGGGTATTTATTTCGGGTTCGGGGCAGGGAGTAGGATATGCATGCGTGTCCTGACCCGACCCACTCCATATATATATATATATATATATATATATATATATATATATATATATATATATATATATATAATTACATTTAAGCCCCTCAGATACTCCATCCCTAAAATCACACTACCACTTACCACTCGCTTGTATTCTCTTCGAGCCGATGGCCGACATCAGAAGACTCGATCACTCGAAGGCCTAATTCCTAAAGCTCATTCTGTTTCATTGAAGACTCGAAGTCTCGAATCGTTTCCTCGTCGGTTTCACTTGTCTATCACGGTATCACCCCTCGCAACCTGCCTATCGTTGGCTCGTTATTTTTCCTCACGTTTGGAGATTCGGCAATTGTAGATTCGAAGTCGAAGGCTTGAAGCACATCTGTTCGACAAAATATAAATCCAGGTAAGAATAATGATTAATTGAATTCTGATGATTTCGAATATGATTGATGATTTCGAACTCTGATGGATTTGAATATGATCTATGATGATCTCAAATCCATTTGCCTGTTTATGATGATTTCGAATATGGTTTATGAATTGGTTTTGAATAATGCTAAATTGAACTCTGGTTTTTGATGGATTTGAGCTAATTTGAACTTATTTGTACCGATGAATCTGATTTATAATATTCAAATGCATATATTAGTTGATTTCTTTTCAAATGAACATATAGGTTTGCCTGATTTCTGATCTGTTTGAACTTTGAATATGATTTGAGTTGATTTCTAATCTGTTTAGACAGATTTGTTGAGGCTGATACGACATTGGTTTTTATATTTTAGGAAATATGAATTCAAACAGTCAAAATCATGCTCTAACTGCAAGTAGTCAAGTTGTGGGAGGTTCGCGTTCTAATCAACAAAATACTGATTCTGTTGATCAACAAGATGTTAATGATACATTTTTTGATGAATATGGAGATGAAGTGGTTGGTTCGAAAAGGGAAACACGTTCAATGGCATGGTTTCATTATATAAAATTTATATTGAATGGTGAACTTAATGCAAGATGTAAATATTGCTCTAGAGTATTGGGTGATGTCACACCCCCAAAACTAAACGGCGGAAATATTCAGGTGCAGAGGACTTCATTTGTACTATCATAACAATGCATAATAGAAACCAAAGTACAACATTTATTACATAAGATTTTAAGTTTACAACTATGTTTCAAAAGTATAATTTACAAACATAAATATAAAGAAACTTGGTCTTCCTCTAAATGTGTTGGTACCTGTTTACTGCTTTCCTTAAAATACAAGTAGTTTTGAAAGGAGTGTCAACAATTAAGTTGGTGAGTTCATAAGTATGTTATGTAAATAACTTATTGTTTGTTCTATGAAATATGTATTTGTTCTTCCAGAAAATCCTATATTTTCTGTTGTATATACATTTGTTTTCAGAAGTAGTATACTCTTAACCTCCCATAAGACATTGAAAAATAAGTTAACTCAAAAATTGTTTAGTATTCTATACCTACACTTGTAATAAAACTTGTGAGATAGTATTATAGTTTTAATTAAAACTATATGAAGTTGTTACTTATTCTTACACCAAACTTATTTATCAATTTCAAACTTGTGAGTTGTCATAACCATATTTGATGACATAAGCCTCGCCTGAAACACAACGTTCTTCAGGCATTGTAATATGGTACGACAATTGTCATCCCAAGCCTATCGGCTTGACTGTAGCTAACAGTCGAGATGTGGGATTGTCAATCCCATATAGATCTATATACAAGTGTCACGCTCTCCCTCAAGGAGACCCTGGTTATAACTTTCAGGGCTTTTGTTTTATACTTAAATAAGTACTTGAAGTGTGTCACACAATTACCTTATTGATAATTATGTGTAAAATATTGAAAAGTATTCATGTAATAGTGATATCATAAGTATATCATAAATTATATTTAATATAATTTATATATCTGATTTCATCAGAAACTCTAATTATGTAATAAACATATGTTGTTCCATAAAGTATATTAACAAGTTTGTATGAATCATAAATTATACCTATTATAATTTATATTTTTATTGTAATAAAATAGTTCCAAATCCGTGCAATAGTTTATTTACAATAGCAATAAAACAAAAGAATGAGTTTTATCATTTACACAAGAATTCCTAGTATTTTACTTGTATTCCTCCCCCTAAAACATTATAAAAAATAGTGAAAACATAGGAGTATAAAATCACTTGATAAGCGTTTCGTTTCTCAAAAAGAAGCTTGTTTGACGAGAAAACCGACTTAAATCGGGCAGAGTTCCGACTAGAAAAGATGGATATTCTCAGGAATATCGGGGCTTCGGGGCTTACTGGGGGTCTGAGGTATGCTTCGATGTCCTTGGGGGTTGTTGGTAAGTTGGTGGGAGTGAGAGAGGTGAAAGGAGGTAAGAAATGGTGCAAATTAGTCTCAAATCCGAGAGGGCTCGCATGGGTTATATAGGGGCGAAGGTTCGGATGCCGTTTTAGGAGGCATCTCAGACGTCGCCTGGGACGCCAGACACGTCAGAAGGTGAGTGGGCTGAACTTCGGTCAAATCAGAGGGTGACATGAGGCTGGTCTACGAAGGAGGGAAGAACATGTGTCAGATAAGGCGTCTTACGAGACGTCTTTGACGCCGGCTAGGACGGCAAAGGCGTCTGACATTGACTGGACCTCGCTTCGTTCCATTCAGAAGCTGCTATGTGTGCCACGCATCGTACCCTGCGAAAATGCCCGGTTCTATCCACAAATCTCGGATTTTGTGCCAAAAACTTCTGAAAATCATAGCTTTCGCATACGAGCTCCATTTTTGACGTTCTTTATATGCACGCATAGGCGGGAAAATAATCTATAACTTCCATTTAGACTTCGTAGGCAAATTTTGATTTATTTTTTTATTTTTATTTTTAACAGACTGGGATAGGAAAATCCGTTAAAAATTCATAACTTCTTTATCCGATGTCCGTTTTCGTCAGACTTTTTACCGTTGTACTAGTATTAACGAGACCTTCGATTCTCATTTAAGTTGTTTCGGTTAAATCTCGCTCGATCTTTATTTCAAGGTTTTAGCTGTCTACCTCTAATTCGAACTGTAGAAAAATCATAACTTGTTCATACGAAGTCATATTCAAATGTTCAATATATGAAAGTTCATTAGTTTTACGAGTTCTATAACTTTCATTAAGGTTACTAAGGCTAAAAAGTAGTTTATCAAAAATTCACTTTTTACGTGAAATAACGTTTACCGGATTTGTCGCGGACCTTCGATTGGTCATAACTTCTTTGTTATAACTCGGTTTTGGGAGTTCTTTATATTTTCGAATCCTTGTTAAAATCTCTATGACTTGGTTCATCCCAATTGAGATTATTTAACACTTTAGTTTTGAGGGCCAATTATGTAAATATACACAATATGATAAAATTTCTCTTTATTATTTCAAAAAGAACTACAATTTTCCCTATATTATTACATAGGCTTGAAATAATGGTTTGTTACAGGTGCAGATAGCAAGAATGGCACAAAACATTTACTTGCACATTATAAGCGTTGTATACACAAACCTTTTAAAAATATTCGCCAATCTATCTTGCTGCAAGAGAAAAAGAAAGTAGATGGTACTACAACTCATGTTTCAAATTATACATTTAATGTTGATGCTTCAAGGAAGGATCTGGATGAAATGATAATTGTGGACGGGTATCCGCTTCCAATTGTAGAACATCATGGATTTAGGAAGTTTGTGGGAGGTCTTCAATCTTTGTTTAAGGTTCCATGTCGAAAACCATCAAGGGTGACATCAAAAGTATTTATGATTACGAAAGGGATAAAACTATGAGTTTGTTAGCAAACAACAAAAGAGAAATTGCAGTTACTACCGATATATGGACATATAATCATAAAAAAGGGTTTATAGCAATCACAATACATTTTATAGATCAAAATTGGAACCTACAAAGCAGAATTATGAGGCTTATCTCTCATTAAAACTGAGATTGACAGAATCAGAGAGCATGTTGCATTTTGTTCCACATCACCAAAGAGGGAGCAAAATTTTGAGATAGCAACAAAATAGTTGGGAATACCATACTCAAAGAAATTGATACTTGACTGCAAGACGCGGTGGAAATCTACAATCTTGATGTTGAGTGTTGCTATAAGCTATAAAAGAGGTTTTCGATCAGGTAAAGACAAGAGACCCGAAGCATACATGCTTTCCTACAGACCAGGATTGAGAGTAGGCTAGTGAGATTTGTGAAAGATTACAACTTTTTTATGAGGTGAATTTTATGTTCTCTGGTTCAAAGTATCCTACAACTAATGTTTTTCTTCCTTGATATATGAAATTGGGTATTCTTTGCGTGAGTGGGTGAAATATCCTACCGAGGAGATTAGGGAGATGGCTGACCAAATGCTTTCTAAGTTTAATAAGTATTGGTCTATAATTCAGTGGATAATGGGAATGGCATCAGCTTTATATCCACGATACAAGATAAAGTTTGTGGAGTTACTTTTTCCTGTGCTTTATGGAGAAGAAAAGGCGAAGATTAATTTTCAAAATTTGGAGGGGTTTGTCAAAACTTGGTTTCAAGAGTACGAGTCAAGTCATGTATCTATAAAAAGTAAAAGTCAAGGTATTGTATTCTTCTTATTATTTATATAATAAATATAACATTATCTTAAAGTATTAACATTTTTATACTAAGCATTAGGTGTTTATGGTGGTTCAGTTCCCAGTTCATCTTCATTTGGTTCTAGTATGTCTTCTGGTCATCATGTTGGATTCAAAAAGCTTTTATCGGATATTGCTTCTATTACTTGAGATGATGATGAATCAAGAGGTATGAGCAAGTTGTATAACTACTTGAAGGATAAATTGATGCCTAAAGACATGGAACTTGATTTGTTTGCGTGGTGGAAAACAAATGGGATTAAGTACCTGAAACTACAATGGATAGCTGAAGATATATTAGCTATTCCCGTTTCCACTGTTGCCTCAGAATCAGCTTTCAGCACAAGTGGAAGAATATTAAGCCCTCATCATAGTCGACTTAATCCAAAGACATTGGAGGTTTTAATGTGTGCTCAAAGTTGATTGTTGAATGAAATTCGAGGTCATATACTACTTTATATTAATTATATGAAATTATGAATCTTTTTGCATATTAATAATATTTTTGTTAAATTGCTTTTATATTTTCTTATATACAACAAGTTTTTCTGAAGAGAACGAGGCATATTGTCGTTATGTTGAATTTGATTATGATGTGGAAAAGGTAAAACGAAAGTTCTAAGAATATTAATTTTATATAATGTCATGATTTGTTTTGATTTTGAGTTTGTTTAATATTTTGTAGGAAAACACTAAAGAAAGCGGGACAACAAGTTTGGATGATTTTGTTTGATTTTGAGTTTGTTTTAAAGTTAAGTGGTAATGTATTAGTATGATGAATTAGTTTTTCATATTTTGTACTTTGGTGTTTTTGTTGGTTGGTCGTTGTTACAATATTTGAATATTAGTAATTTCTATTAGGTTAAATGATTTAAGAACTTATTTGGTATTTTAAGCCTATGCAACGTCTTAATTTATCATTATGTATTTGTAGTTTTTCATTTTTTTCTGCCATATTTCTGGTTTTTGAGTCGGGTTTTTGGGGAGTTATCGAGTTTCGGGTTTAGGGTCGGGTTCGGGGAAAGTTTCAGCCCTGACGGGGCGCCTAATAAGAAACCCATCGGACATCGGTTCAAGGTTAGGTACATATTTAGAAATCGGGTTCGGATTTGGGAAACCATGCCCCGCCCCGTTGCCATTCCTATTTGGCAAAAAGATTAAAAGTTTCATCACAGTCAACACCCACTTCCTGTAATTTCCCATTTACTATAAGACAAAACTTATATCTTTCAAGAGACCTGTCAGAATTAAATTTGTGACGAAAAGTCCAATGAAAACCAATGATGTTAGTGTCTCGTGGGAAAGGAACCAAATCCCATGTATTTTGATTCAACAATGCATTAAATTCATTAGTCATAGAACAATTCCAATTGTGGTCAAGAAGAAAATATCTATGATTAGATAGAATGGGGGAGATAGAAGTCGAATGAAGAGCATACTTAGAATTGGGTTTGTATACACCACTCTTTGATCTCGTGTATATGTAAGGTTGACTTGACGGCTGGGAAGGAGAAGTAGGTGTAGGAGGAATAGTATGATAACTGTCAGGGGTTGTAGGAGTAGGAGAGATCGAGGATGGAACGTTGGTAGTAGTACTAGTGGTACTATGGTTATCGAAATTTGAAGGATTTAAAGTAATTAGTGAAGGTTTAAGCATGATGAGATAAGTAAGAAGACGGGGGTATATCATTAAGAAAGTCATGAGAAGTTAGAGTGTAGGTATGATGATTTGGTAAGGAAATTGTTGTTCACCAAAAGTAACATGTCAAGAGATAATGGGTTGGTTAGTGGAGACAGTTCGAAATACGTAACAATGATGGTTAGGTGGGTAACCGAGAAAGATAGACGGTATGAATCTTGGATCTAATTTGTGAGTAGTAGTGGAAGATATGTTGGGATAACAAAGACATTTAGAGTTTTTTTTTAGATGAAAGTAACTGGGTTTTCTTAGGTAGATAATTTTCGTGGGATTTTGATTTGAATGGAAGTTGATGGTAGAATGTTAAGAAGTTATGTAGTAGAAGAGAGAGCATGATGCCACAAAGAGGGTGGAAGAGATGCATGAAGAAGGTTAGTACAAATCATATTGTTTATGGTACATATAATTCTAAGCTTTTAGCTTCTCCATTTTGAGGTGATGTGTATGGACAAGTAAAATGGAAATTTGTATTGGTTTTGATGAAAAGTTGATGAAACAAAGAATTGCTAAATTCTCTTCCATTATCACATTGTAGGTTTTTGATGTTATGATGGAATTGTGTTTGAATGTATGTTTGAAATTGAAGATAAATATGGAAGACTTGGGATTTTGTTTGTAATGGGTAAGTGAAAATAAAGTGAGAAAAATCATCAAGTAAGACAAGGTAATATTTATTACCAAGTTTAGATGAAATAGGTGATGTGCATAAATCAACGTGTATAATCTCAAAAGGAGAAAAGTAATAGCTTGAGACGAGGAAAAAGATACCCGACAATTTTGACTAAAGCACACACACTACATGAATGAATATATCTAGAACTGAAATATGAAATACCAAGCTGAGGCAAATTAAAAACTAAAATCCTTGGATGACCAAAACGGTGATCCCAAGTTGAAGGAGAGACAATCGAAAGAGAAACAAAGGAGGATTTCATGTTTTGGAAGTGAACAGATATAAATCACTGGTATTGTTGTGCCTCGTTAAGACTATCTGCATAATAAGATCATTCATATAAAAACTGAATGAGTCAACTTCTACAAAGACAAGATTATGATGACAAAATTTTCATATGGAAACTATATTTTTGATAATTTTTGGAACATGATAAGCATTTTGGAGAGAGTAGGATTGGTTTGGAAAAGATAGAGTGGCGGAACCTTGACCATGACTAGGAATATATGTACCATTACCCAATAATTGAATGTGGGTTTGTTGAAGAAAACTAATGGGAAAGTTTACTTGAATCATTTACGAGGTGGGAAGTAGACCCGGTATCCATGTACCATGAATTTTGTGGAGGATGCGATTGCATGGTGTGAAATGCAGCTTTGAGTTGTGTCGGGGTCAAAGAAGTACTATGATCAGTAGAGTAGTAAGCCTATGAACTGTTGGGTTGTTGATGTTTGGTCTGGGGACGTGGAACGGGGCTAAGATGACCTATTTGAGATCCATGGGCTGTTGTTGGCTATGGACAATTTTGTGTAGTCCAAGGAGATGGGTACTGCCATGGGTTTTTCCAACTATCAAGGGCAGGCACATAATTTTTGAAGGGTCCACGCCCCCTTCCTCTTCCTTATAAACCACCACGACAACCTTGATAACCCCCAAGGCAACCACCTCTACCACCACCACAAGAAGTGCTACTGTTGCTCTGATTTTTAGGAGGTTGAGGGATATGTCGGAGACAGGAACAACTAATTTTTGAGTAACCAGTACCTACGGGCGGGCTGTGAGTTGATTGCTTATTCTTGTGTGTTGTTTCTTCCAAAAGAATATGAGAACAAGCCTTATCAAAGATTGGTAACAGATCAATTTGTTGAATGAGAGTAGCCATAGTATCGTAATCACCTTTTGTCAGACTAGAAATCAGTTGAAAAACCAACTTATTTTAAGTAATGGGGTTACCTACATTGTCGAGTTGATCAGCCAAGTTTTTGAGACGAGAGCTGTAATCGCTGATATTTAAGAAGGAATTGAGACGAATCATGTTGAAATGGTCTTCTAGGTAGACTTCTCTAGTGTCTTTATTGTGTTGAAAAACCTCTTCAAGACGACTCCAAAGTTCTAGAGTGGTAGCATCGAGTTTCATGATGTTTTGTATAAGATTTGTGGATATTGTTGTGTAGATCTACTATTTGACAACTGCATCTAGACAAGACCAAATCTCTTAATTGATATCAACACGACAAGGAGACTTAGGGTTGACGTGGTCATGAATATTATAATCACAAGCATGGATGTTAAAGAGCTTCATCCATGAGGAATAGTGGCCATCAAATTGATCAACAACAATATGGATCAAGTGCTTGATGTTATTAAAACCAAAATCAAGATGAAAAGGTGCTTTAGGTGGGTTGGAAGATTCACATATCATCTTATGAGAAGACAAGAAAAACTGGCAGAAGAAGAAGAGTTGTGGTAGGGAAAAAGAGAATTAGTGTTGCTCTGATACCATAAACCATAGTAAATATGGATTGCAATCTTGACTGCCTTCTCATTCATCAGAACACGAGTATATAGACAAAGCACATTGTAATCCCTATAATGTAAGGAAAGATAAATACAATGATAAACAAGGAAACAATACGATAATATCTTCTAATAGACTCCGATTCTTAGCATCAAACCAATGTTGACACTTGGAACTATGTATTGTATATTGGAATAAGACGACCTATAAGAAACATTACCATGACCAAGAAAACAACCATGAGGTAGCTGCCTATATGAGGGTGGCCTAATTTCACTAGTACATAAAGCTTTTTACGATGCGGTTAAAATTATTAATTGATGTGGGTATTGAACCGTACCAAAAAATATCGCATCAAAATATACCCTTATTTAATAGGACGTTCTAAAACCGCACCAAAAATGATGAAACCGTACTAAAGAACCAATGTGGTTTTCCATACATAAGGATTACAACCACCTCATTAAAAGATAGAACCGCCCCTTTAAATAAAAGAAGAATCACACCAAAAAAGTATTGGATCATTTCCAAGATAGACAATTGCAGCATCTAAATTTTTGTTCCACCATAGATAAAACCCCCTTAAATTACAATACTGAAACAAAATAACAAAAATCAACCTATAAATTTTATAAGATATAATGGCATAATACATGGAGTGAGGACATTCAAATTATTTAACAAATAAGTTGCATTCAATTGTATAAAACAGAGAAATATAACCATTTGAGCCCTAGCTCCTTGCAACTCTTGTAGTCTTGTTCCAACCGGGTAAGTTTAATTCAACTTGATTCTAGTTGCTAAGTCTTAAGCCTGTAAAAAGAACACAAAACCATGCATGTAATTTCATGGAATTAATTTATATTATCAAGGTATAACAAACATTTGAGAAACGGAACCAAACTGGAACCAATTAGTCGTATTCGGTCCGGTTCTTGAATCACTGAATCCACCATTTTTGGTTTTCGGTTCCGGTCCGGTTTCGGAACCGTTTACATCCCTATGTGCAAAATATATAAAAAAAATTATTCTCTTTCATAAGAACAATGGTAGAGAGCTTCGACACAAACCGAAGGTAGAGAGCTTGGACACAAAATATTCTCCTTATCCCTTGTCTGGTTAAAAGATACAAATTGCCCTCCGTATCCTCATCCTCATCAAAAGTAGTAAATTTGTAGCCAAATGAATTTCTTGAATACAAGTTTGTAGAGCTATTATTGCTTATTTTCTAACCTTTTCATCATTGTATCTATTTTGAATTGGATATAGTGACTACACATTACACCATAAATTCATTAAAAAAACCATTTGCTAGATTTCCAAAACCTTGATTTCACTGGTATGATAAACGAATAGAAGCTAAGAAAGTAACTCAAATGCAAACCTTAAGGATTAAATATCGCAGGAATAACAACTTTATATACTTTGTTTATTATCGCTTTCTCCCTAGCATCCTATCAAGAAATGGATCCTCTTCACATATGCATCAAAGTTGTACAACCTCTATCTGTTTTAACAGCTTCCTACTCTTTTGACTTTTCTTCGATCATGACGTTTAATTGAGCCTCTGATGGTATACACATATGAGGAATTCTGATATTAAATCGAATTAATGAGATTAGAATGAAAGCTTAACATAAAGATATAACTACTTACCTATGACCCAAATAAAACATTTGGCCACCTGTTGACACAATATCTTGTGGTACCCTATCTAAAAAGGGGAGTTGTTTTATTGAAAAAAAAGGCAAGAGGAGATGTAAAAGGCCACAACTAAGAAAGGTTAACTACTTGTTGTTCGGTGATAACTTAGGCGTTTAAACAAATAGGTAGAGTGCAATGCATAAACCCTAAGTTCCTAATACCCTATCTTATTTATACATGTTTCAATTTCTACCAAAACTAATCAATTAGGACTTGAAAAACAATCACATTCACACAATCATACGCTACATGCATATAATTAAAAGACAGAAGGAGAGGCTTTTTATTACTTACCATTCTTTGAACCGCTTAAAAATAGAAATTTTAGACTTGTTGAAATTATGTCGTTCGAAGGGGTTGTTGTGCCGGCGTGGAGGCTACCTTACTGCGGGCGGGTAGAAATCTATGAGATTGTCGGAGTAATACGTCGGCAAGAGAACAAAGTGTACAGGGGAAGGGTCTTTGAGGCGTGTATAGGACGAACCAAAGTGAAATCAGCGAAGACACGAAAAATCAAAACATTTAGCTATTTATGAATAGAAAATCAGAAAAATCAAAGCTAGGGTTGTGTTTAGTTACGGAAAAACAATTTTTATTTTCCATTTTTGGTTTTCCCTTTTCAATTTTCGTTTTCCATTTTCATTTTTTATTGGAAAATTTAGAAAAACACATTTACTTAAAATTTATTCATTTTTCATTTTCAGTTTTAGAAAATTAGAAAACGGGTTTAGATGTGTATATTTCTACCGGTTTTCATTTTTAGAAAACAGTAACAGTGGTAGGATGGGGTGGGGGCAATGGTGGTGTCGATGATGACAATTGTTGTTGTGGTGGTGGCGGCGGTGATGGTGGAAGTGGTGGCAATTATGACAGAGGTGGTGGTGGTGATGCTGGTGTGGGGTAGTGGTGGTGGTGATGGTGATAGTAGGTTGGTGATTATGGTAGTGGTGTCGGGTGGGTGGGTGTATGTGTGTGTGTGTGTTCGTGGGTGTGTGTGTTTATGGGTGTGTGTGAGTTTGTGGGTGTGGGTGGGGGTTCGGGTGGGTGTGTATTTGTGTGTGTTTGTGTGGGTGTGGGTAGGGGTGGGGGTTGGAGTGAGTGTCTGTTTATGCGGATGTGTATGTGTGGGAGGGGTGGGTGTTGGTGTGTGTTTGTGGGTGTGTATGTGTGTGTTTGTAGGTGTGGGTGTGGGTGTTTGTTTGTGGTTGTGTGTGTGTGGGTGGGGGTTGGGGTTAGGTGGTGTGTGTGTGTGTGTGGGGGGGGGGGGGGGGTTAGGTAGGGGTATGGTGGGTTGGGGGTGTTAAGGTGGGTTAGATAGAGGTGGGTGGGGTGAGATTAGGTGTGTTTTTATATTTTAGAAAAAAATTGGAATTGGAAAAATGTGGAAAATATTGATTATTGGTTTTCCAAAAATTTCTAACTTCTTTGGAATTTTAGAAAATAGAAAATTTTCATTTTCTGTAAAAAATTTAGAAAAATAGACGGCATAAGCGCGCTTTCAAAATACTTATTTTTCATGGAAATTTTTTCCGGAAAACGGTCCATTTTTCCGCAACTAAACGCACCCTAGGGTTTTCAGATTTTCTTACGGAGTAGGAGGAGGAAGTCGACAACATCTATTGTGTCTTCTGCCGTTTGGGTAAGGGATGAAGAGCTAAAATATTGGTAGTAAAGGTGTGGCGCCGGGAATGAAAAAATCGAAAGGGAAGCACCGCTAAAAACCAAATATTAGGAGGAAACAGAGAATTGAATGTTTAATAATGCGCTTTTGAAGTAAACACACTAATAAATGGCTTTTAATGCGGTTTCATAGAAACCGCAAAAATATGTTAGATGATGCGATTTCATAGTTTATTAATGTGAAAACACTTCAATGATGCGGTTTTATGCTACCACCGCATTAAAACAAAAATAAAAAAGAAAAAAGTGTATGTCACTATTAAATTGGTTTTGTACTAGTGTTTCAACATAAATCATGTCGAGATAAGAGTAAGCAGTCATAAAGTGAAATCGTTGTGGAAAATTCCTCACACAGTTAATGGCTTCTTTGAAAAAGTCGAATACTCAAAGTGTTGGGACATACATTAATGATGGACGGTTAACGATCAAAGGAAAACTCCAAGGACGAAAGGTAAGAAATGATAGCTGAGTCGGAAACGAGTCACACTCTTAGGCATAGCATCGAAGAGACTAATGCAACAATTAAGCGACACACAGAGACCGGAAGTTAACATGACATGCAAGATAAAGTTTGACTTAGGGTGGCTAATTGATTATGGTGCCAAGGAGCATATTCCATGCAATGAGTCCACTTTCTCTAGTTTAAAGAAATCAACCGGTACTAGTGGGCATCACAAATGAAGATAGTATTCTGGTGCAACAAGTTGGAAGAGGATGTTTACCAAAACATATTTTCTAAAGTCTTATATATTTTTTATTTTAAATGCCATTTTTTACCAATTAACAAGCTTACCAAGAGTTTTAAGTGTTTTTGTTTGACATTCTTTCTGGATATTTTTTATATACATGACTTACGCTCGAGCTAATTGGCATGAAGAAGTGTAAGAATGGTCTATACAATATGGAAGGGATGGATAAAAGGTGAAAGCTCATAGACGTAGTTGTAAATTTAGAGGTTTGACACGGAAGCCTGGGTCACATCTCAAACCTCAAACCTCGTCGTATTTATTCATACATCGTTGTAGTTGATATTGAACAATGTGACTATATGTACTAGACAAATACCCAGTTTCCTTTTCCTGATAATTCTACTAAACAAATTCTTTATTTGATTAATACATTGCAATTTATGGGGATGGTATAGAGCACCTTCACTGTAATGAGGTGTAAACAAAATGGTTAGTGACAAATCTTAACCTTGTTAACCAAGGTAACAGCAAAAAAAATCACACACAAGATCAGGAATAAAAAGAAAAAGACGAACAAGGTATTAGGAAGGAGGAACTAGAAACAGGGGAAAAATTGCTAGGTGCCTAAGGTTTTTCTTTGTTAAGAAAACGTGCCTAAGGTTTTTCTTTGTTAAGTTTTGGAATAAATTACAATGTAACCTCCATGGCCAGTTTATACTATTATACTACGACCAAAAGATTTTGACTCAAGCTCATTTAAATGTAAGAAAACTAATAAATAACAAAACTTTAGAAATACCACTAGACTTAAAAGTGTTTTTTTTTGAACGGGTATGAATCAAATCTTATAAACCCAACAATCATCCCCTTAATTGGTTTGGTCCGCTCATTCACAAGAGTATCAATTCTTTTCCAATCAAGTTTGCCTCTTGCTTCTCCAACTTACAACACTCATTATTGTACATATCAAATTCACCATGTTTGTAACATTTAACATGTCTTTTATCCTGACACGTTCATTACCATCTTGACTCTTCCCGGACTCATGACCTCTTCCTCATCCAATGTCTAACTCCCAAAGTAATTCCAATTTTGTAACATCCGGAATTCCAGGTATCGTATTTTAATTATTTATTTAGTCAGGAAGAGGGACTTGACGAGTCGATGCCTAGACTCGTCGAGTAGGATCGCAAATGCCGGCTAGATTTAATGAATGGACTCGACGACTCGGCGAGTCGACTAGACGAGTCCGCGTTGTGGACTGAAACCCTAAAACTTTGGGCATGTGCCCTATTTAAGGGTCCTTATAGCCCTCATTTCCGGCTACCATTCTAGGGAGAAGAACCCTAGTGAGCTTGAGCGTATAGTGTGAGAGGAAGAGCCATTTTGAGCCTTGTTGGTGTGATTGTCCAAAGGAAGAGAAGGGGTTTAGCAAGCAGGACCAAAGGAGGTTGTTATTCTGAGACATTCAAGCAAGAATCTCCATTTTGAGGTAGTGATTCGACCCTTTCTTCTGTTTTGTGTAGAATCCTTGAATCGAGGGTTTTCTTTACCCTTTCTTAGTTAGGAAATGATGCATAAGAAGTCCCAATGTGGAATAAGCATTAGATCTGGACCTTAAGAGGTCCAGAGAGTCCCAATCCTCTAGCTTTAGGCAGTTCAATTGGAGTTATGAATCTAGGATGCCATTTTTAGAGTTATTTCACCAAATAGAGCCATATGAGTGTTGCATGCGTATAAAGATTGGACCTTTATGTGATTATTGGGTGTTAGAAGGTCATATCTATAAGTTAGAGAAATAGATTTGACCTCAGAAGTTCATTTGAGTGTTGCCATGGAGGAAACTCGTTGAGTCCATAAGAGGACTCGACGAGTCGAGTCGGGTTGCCCCGCGATTCGTGACCAGTGGTAACCCGTCGAGTGAAAGATTAACTCGACGAGTCGAGTGAGGCCTTAGGAGGATTCAGAGGACACACGTGGACTCGCCGAGTCAACCGAGTGCACTCGACGAGTCTGGTCAAAGTTTGACCGTTAACTAGAGTTGACTTCAGTTGACCGTATGGTTTTGGTCAAGCTGATACTGGAAGAGGTCAGGGAGGGGTAGAATGGTCTTCTACCCATTCTATAGAGATGAGAACAAGAGAAAATATTGATTAGAGATGTTATCATTTTTATAGGAGGAGGCTAGGTCGGGTTATCGAGCACGAGAGGTTATCCGACATCATACGAGGTTAGTCTTCTCACTATACTCTACCTAGGGTGGTAATTACGTGTGACCAGAAGGTCTTATGTGCTATGAGGATATTTGATGTATGTTGTTATATGATATGTATGTGCTATGTTATGTTATGAGTAGTATGGTATGGAACGAAAGGTCATTATGATATGGACCTGAATGTCAACAGTGTATGGACCAGAAGGTCAAGATGATATGGACCGGAAGGTTGACGGAGGAGGACCGGAAGGTGATTACGGGTAGGACCGAAAGGTCTACCGGGTTTGTGGGACGGAAGTCCCCTGAGAAACATTGACAGGAAGGTCATGTAGAGCTATAGCCTTGAGTGGTGTATGTGTGTATGTGGTATTTTGGGGAACTCACTAAGAATTTATGCTTACCGTGTTGTGTGATATGTGTTTTCGGTACCAGCAAGGATCGCGGGAAGGTGTCGGCATGATCTGTACACACTGATGAAGATTTATGTGTTTGAGATTCTGGGATATGTTTTATGAGATAATATTTGATACAATGAGTTTTGAAAATTTACATCGTTACAAGTTGGTATTAGAGCCTTGGTTTGAGGGATTCAGATGTACCTTCGGGCGTAACTGATCTCAAACTGAGGATTGAGAAAATTTTTCATAATTAAATAATTTTTCTAAAAAAAAAGGTAAAAGATTTTGAGACGAGCAGAACGGAGTAGTGTGTACGATCAGCCAGTGCCCGAACGGTGATTTCCCAAAATGCCCTTACATTATGTGTTATATATGAGATATTATGTGATATGCTATGCATGCTAGAGTAGGCTAGGTATTCATATTAGGACTAGAGTGGCCTGATTTGTGATGCCTTAGCCTAGGAGATTACTGCTACTATGAGATGCTTCGAGAGTGAGTAGGTAGTAGAGAGGAGCTTACGAGAGGTCTACTGGAAAGTGGCCTATGTATGATAACAAGTAGAGTACTTGTGATCTGGGATCCTAAGAGGAGGACTTAGGGTGAATACTGATGCGGTGTGAACAGTTGTATAGGGCCCGTACTACTGGAAACACCAGGTCGGCGAGCAGTCCAAGTAAGAATCCTTAGGGTACTAAGGAACAAGTAGGGTTGACTTATCGAGTGTCAGTATACTCGAGCGAGTCTCTGATATTTTTTTATGTTGTATTTCAGAGACATCATGGTTGGGACACGCCACAGACCAAAGACCAATGGCGTGAGCGACGATGATATTTTTCAGATGATCCACGAGGAGGTGGCTACAACTATCTGCGTAGAAATTCCAGAAATGCTTGGGTCTATCAAGAACACCTTGATTGAGACGATCAATGAGAGATACACTGCAGTTACTGAGGATGCAGCCGATGCAGCTACTGCAGCTGTTGCTGCTGCTAGACCTCAGGGGGTGATTCGTTGCTGTTCCGGGAGTTCAACAAAACGAAGCCACCAGAGTTCGATGGGACGCAGAATCCAATTGTTGCGATGAGATGGATTTCTGACATGGAGGGATCCTTCTATACATGTTCTTGTCTGGAGCATCTTATGGTGTGCTTCGCATTGAACCAACTTTGCTTGGGAGCGAAGGATTGGTGGAAGTTTGTGACGGCAGACTTCACTCTTGCAGAGATTACAACGGTGACCTGGGAAAGGTTCACCACCATGTTTAGAGACGAGTATGTTCCCTCAGTGGAGAGGGAACAGTTGGCGCGGGAGTTCTTGTCCCTCAAGCAGGGGACGGAGTCCGTGACTGTGATTACACGGATGTTTCACGAGAGGGCGTTGTTTTACCCTGATCACGTGTCTTCTGAGCAGGCACGTATGATTCGATATATGAGCATACTGAGGAGGGACATTTGGAAGTTCATGGCGAACTCAGCATACCGGACATTTATGGAGCTCCAGGAAAATTCTTGGAAGAGGGAGATCGAGTTGGAGACTCATGCCAGGGAGGAGGCCGAGTCTCAGTGGAAGGACAGGCAGCCGGTACCGTCTCAGCCGACAGCCAAGCGAGCTAAGCCCACTGATACGAGATCTGGAGGCTAGAAGGGCCGCACTTGTGGGAAGTGCGGCAAGGGACATGATGGGGTTTTTCGATCAGGTGCTTGATACAAATATGGAAAGGAGGGGCATATAGCCAAGGACTGCCCTAAGGGATTTATGGTTTGCATTCGTTGCAACCAGACGGGCCTTCGGAAGGCCAAGTGCCCACAGCTATTACAGGGATCACCCCAGGGATCTGCCCCTGCTGCTGCACGAGCTATTGAGGGTCAACCAATGAAGGTCGAGGTACCGAAGGCTCGTGGGAGAGCCTTTCAGCTGACAGCAGAGGAGGTTCGTGCAGCGCCCGATGTCGTGGCCAGTATGTATTCTTTCATTTACTTATGTTTAGTTTGAGATATTGTGCTTATATTATGGCAAGCGTAGGTACTTTTCTTGTGAGTTCTATACCTGCTTTGGTGTTGTTTCACTTGAGTGCGAGTCGATATTTCGTGTCTTTAGCGTTTAGTCAGCACATCGGTATCTGACGAGAGGCGTTGAGTCGACCTCTATGAGTTTCTATAGTTGATGAGCGAGCTGTATATGCTACTGTTGTGATTCGAGGATGTGTACTCGAGATCTTCTGTGTTGAATTCCCGATAGATCTGGTCCCAATTGCGATGGGGGACGTTTGTGTCTTTGTTGACATGGATTGGTTGAGCCGATTTTCGGCTGTTATAGACTGCGAGCGATAGATGGTGACTATATGAGACCCTAGTGGGGGAGTACTGACAGTATATGGTGAGGGTACCCGATGTGGGTCAACATTTTGTTCGGCTGCCCGAGCGAGATAGAGTCTACAGCAGGGCTGTAGCGGGTTTGTAGCCTACGTGATGGATACACGAGTTGCTGCAGAGAGACCAAATTCGGTCGGTGAGATGCCGATAATGTGAGAGTTCCTATATGTTTTCCCCGAGGAGTTGTCGGGTGTGCCTCTCGAGAGGCAGGTAGAGTTTTGCATCGACTTGGTACCAGGAGCAGCGCCTATTGCCAAGGCACCTTATTGCCTTGCGCCACCAGAGATGCAGGGTTTATCCTCGTAGCTTCAGGAGCTACTGGGGAAGGGGTTTATACGACCGAGTAGCTCTCCGTGGGAAGTACCAATCCTTTTTGTCAAGAAAAAAAGAATGGTTCACACCGAATGTGCATCAATTACCGTTAGTTGAACCATTTGATGGTCAAGAACCATTATCCATTACCGAGGATCGACGATCTATTCGATCAATTGCAGGGAGCGTCTTGGTTCTCCAAGATAGACTTGAGGTCTGGATATCATCAGATGAGAGTGCGTGATGAAGATATCCAGAAGACGGCGTTCAGGACTCGTTATGGGCATTACGAGTTCGTGGTGATGCCTTTTGGGCTCACCAATGCACCGACAGCGTTCATGGATCTCATGAACAAGATATGCAGGCCGATGTTGGATTGATCAGTGTTCGTGTTCATCGACGATATTCTAGAGTATTTGAGAACCAGAAAGCAACAAGAGGAGCATTTGAGGGAGATCCTCAAAGTTTTAAGATCAGAGAGGCTTTACGCTAAATTCTCCAAGTGTGAATTCTGGTTACGAGAGGTCCAGTTCTTAAGGCATCTCGTGAACCCGAATGGGATATTGGTAGACCCGGCCAAGATTGAGGTTGTTATGAGCTGGGAGGTGTCGCGATCCCCCACTGAGATTAGGAGTTTTCTGGGGTTGGTCAGCTACTACCGGAGATTTATGAAGGATTTCTCCAGGATTGCCGTTCCTCTCACAAGGTTGACCTGGAAGGGTGTGGCTTTTAGTAGGGGTCCAGAGCAGAAGGCCTCGTTTGAGACACTTCGCCAGAGTTTATGCAAAGCCCCGATGTTAGCTCTTTCTAAGGGAATGGAGGATTTTGTGGTATACTGTGACGTGTCTATACTGGGGTTGGGTGTGGTGCTTATGTAGAGAGGGCACATGATAGCATACGCATCGAGGTAGCTGAAGCCTCAGGATCTGAGATATCCCACCCATGATTTGGAGTTGGGGGCAGTGGTGTTCGCCCTCAAGATATGGCATCACTATTTGTACGGGGTTCGGTGTAGCATATACATGGACCACAAAAGGTTATCAGCCCAACCTGAACATGCACCAAAGGAGATGATTGGATGTGGTAAAGGATTATGACTGAGAGATCCTATACCACTCGGGCAAGGCTAACGTAGTTGGATACCATCTGAGAGTGCCTCGATACGAGATATTTGTATGAGGATGACAGTGATGACCCTGGTGTTGGATACCATCCGAGAGGCTCAAGAAGAGGCTATGATACCGAAGAACCACAAGAGAAAGCGGGTGATTGGGCATGTATCCGAGTTCTTTACTGATAGACGAGGGCTTATGACCTTTCATGGTCAGATTTGGGTGTCGTTTTCGGGCGGGGCACGTAGCATACTGATGGAGGAGGCGCACAGATCGAGATTCTCGATCCATCCCGGGACACTAAGATGTATTTGGACCTAAAGAGGGATTACTGGTGGCCCTATATGAAGAGGGATGTTGCATGGGTTGTTGAGAGGTGCTTGACTTGTCGCAGGGTTAAGGCTGAGCAAAAGCGTCCGCATGGCAAGTTGCAGCCACTAGAGGTTTCCCAGTGGAAGTGGGAAAATATTTCTATGGATTTCATCACAAAATTGCTGAAGACCGCAAAGGGTGTCGATGCAATTTGGGTGATTGTGGATTGGCTAACAAAGATTGCTGACTTCTTTGCTATCAGTGAGAGCTCTTCCGCAGAGAGGCTGGCCGAGATATATGTGAGAGAGGTGGTGTCGCGGCATGCGGTGCCGATATTGCTTGTGTCAGATTGAGATGTACGTTTCACTTCCAGATTCTGGAAGAAATTCCATGAGGATTTGGGTACGAGGTTGCACTTCAGTACCGCTTACCACCCACAGACGGATGGACAGAGTGAGCGGACGATTCAGACGCTCGACTAGACGCTTCGAGAATGTGTATTAGACTTTGGGGGTAGTTGGGATACATACCTACCCTTGGCTGAGTTTTCCTACCGCAATAGCCACCATTCGAGTATTGGTATGTCTCCATTTGAGTTGTTGTATGGAAGGAGGTGTACAACCCCCATCTATTGGGGAGAGGTTGGGCAGCAAGTAATGGGTAGCACTAAGATAGTGCTTCAGACGACTAAGCAAATACAACAGGTCAGACAGAGGTTATTGACAGCCCAAAGTCACCAGAACAATTACGCGGATAGGCGATGATCCGAGCCTAAGTTCGAGGTGGGAGACTTCGTACTCCTGAAGGTATCTCCTTGGATAGGAGTGATTCGATTCAGGAAGAGGGGTAAGCTGGGGCCCTGTTACATTGGTCCTTTCAGGGTGACCGTGATGGTGGGCAAGGTAGCATATCGTTTGGAGCTACCTGTGGAGTTGAGCCAGATACATGATACCTTCGACATGTCTCAATTGAGAAAGTGTTTAGCGGATCAAACGGCAGTAGTGCCGCTATAGGATATTCAAGTGGATGCGAGCCTGAATTATGTTGAGAGGCCAATCGCGATCCTGGATCGGAAGATCAAGGTTCTGAGGAACAAGGAAGTGCCCCTGGTTCAGGTCCAGTGGCAACATCGCAGAGGGTCCGAGCAGACTTGGGAGCCAGAGTTAGAGATTTGAGAGCAGCATCCAGAGTTGTTTGCAGAGTGAGACTTCGAGGGAGAAGACTGATTCTAGTGGAGGAGAATTGTAACATCCAGAATTCTAAGTATCGTATTTTAATTATTTATTTTGAGTCAAGAAGAGGGACTCGACGAGTCGACGCCTAGACTCGTCGAGTAGGATCGCGAATGCTGACTGGATTTAATGAATGGACTCGACGAGTCGGTGAGTCTACTTGACGAGTCCGCGCTGTGGACTGAAACCCTAAATATGTCGGCTTGTGCTCTATTTGAGGGTCCTTATAGCCCTCATTTACGACTACCATTTTAGAGAGAAGAACCCTAGTGAGCTTGAGCGTATAGTGTGAGAGGAGGAGCCATTTTGAGCCTTGTTGGTGTGATTGTGCAAAGGAAGATATGGGATTCAGTAAGAAGGAACAAAGGAGATTGTTATTGTGAGACATTCAAGCACTGATCTCCATTTTGAGGTAGTGATTCGACCCTTTCTTCTGTTTTGTGTAGAATCCTTGAATCTAGGGTTTTCTTTACCCTTTCTTAGTTAGAAAATGATGCATAAGAAGTCCCAATGCAGAATAAGCATTAGATCTAGAACTTAAGAGGTACATAGAGTCCCAATCTTCTAGCTTTATGAAGTTCCATTGGAGTTATTAATCTAGGATGCCATTTTTAGAGCTGTTTCACCAAATAGAACCATATGAGTGTTGCATGTGTATAAAGATTGGACCTTTACGGGATTATTGGGTGTTAGAAGGTCAGATCTATAAGTGAGAGAAACAGATCTGAACTCAGAAGTTCGTTTGAATTTTGCCATGGAGAAAACTCGTCTAGTCCATAAGAGGACTTGACGAGTCGAGTCAGGTTGCCCCGAGATTCGTGACCAGTAGTAACCCGTCGAGTGAAAGGTTAACTCGACGATTCAAGTGAGGCCTTAAAAGGATTCAGAGGACACGCTTGGACTCACCGAGTCACCCGAGTACACTCGACGAGTCTGGTCAAAGTTTAACTATTGTCTAGAGTTGACTTCAGTTGGCCGTAGGGTTTTGGTCAAGCTGATACTGGAAGAGGTTAGGGAGGGGTAGAATGGTCTTCTACACATTCCCTAGAGATGAGGACAAGATACAGTATTGATTAGACATGTTATCATTTTGATAGGAGGAGGCTAGGTCGGGTTATCGAGCACGAGTGGTTATCCGACATCATACGAGGTGAGTCTTCTGACTATAGTTTACCTATGGTGGTAATTACATGTGACCGAAAGGTCTTATGTGCTATGAGGAATATTTAATGTATGCTGTTATATGATATGTATGTGCTATGTTATGTTATGAGTAGTATGGTATGGACTGGAAGGTCATTATTATATGGATCGGAAGGTAAAAAGTGTATGGACCGGAAGGTCAAGATGATATGGACTGGAAGGTCGACGGAGGAGGACCGGAAGGTTATTACGGGTAGGACCGGAAGGTCTACCAGGCTTGTGGGATGGAAGTCTTCTGACACACATTTACCGGAAGGTCTTGTTGAGCTATAGCCTTGAGTGGCGTATGTGTGTATATGGTATTTTGTGGAACTCACTAAGCATTTATGCTTACCGTGCTGTGTGATATGTGTTTCAGGTACCAGCAAGGATCGCGGGAAGGCGTCGGCATAATCTGTACACACTGATAAAGATTTATGTTTTTGAGATTCTGGGATATGTTTTCTGAGAAAATACTTGAGACAATGAGTTATGAAAATTTACGTCGTTATAAATTTCAAGCTCTATGTCCATAATGATTACAAACATGGGGTTTTTATTCATTATCCAACTACAAAGCACCTTGAATGTCCTCCACTTTCTCAATTACTTTTATATGATCCTCATACACCTTCAATCTACCAACAGTCG
Organism: Lactuca sativa; assembly: GCF_002870075.4. Taxonomy (NCBI): domain Eukaryota; kingdom Viridiplantae; phylum Streptophyta; class Magnoliopsida; order Asterales; family Asteraceae; genus Lactuca; species Lactuca sativa. The sequence continues at coordinate 156,606,587 of NC_056623.2, read as the reverse complement.
CATAAAATAACATCGAATCCAGCTGAAAACATTGCTCTATTGAAGCCACGATTTGAAAAACCGACCTAGGAATCAGTTAATTAACCTTATCACTAAATTCACTTCTTATAGATCATATCGTAGTCTTCTTACTTTTAAGTTTAAACAAGATAATAGTTGTCAATAAAACATCAAGCATTTCTCCCTCCTTTATGTGCAAACTTTCAAGATGCCTTGTTGAGAGTTTGGTTGATATGATGGATTTCTAGGATATCTAGTGTGTTATGTGAATTGATGTGGTGGGTTGTTTTGATGATTGTAAGTTCTGTTTAAAGAAGGGTGAGTAAACTATTGGTTATTTATGTAAAATGGGTGTAACTTATGGAAATGTTGATTAACAATGGTTTGCACATTTTGAAAGACTGCTTCTTCCTCTAAATCCATGTTTTGTTTATATCACTATTGGGAGTTGTCATTGATTGGGAGAACTATCGTGGTTTGTTTACATACTTTAGTGAGTAACAAACCAATGTCAATGGTCCTCCAAGATCCATGCTATCATTTAACATAATGGATTCTTGAGCCGGAAGTTCACCATACAGTTTGTAGAATGAAAGAGTTTTTATCTTTCCATCTTATTGAATGATCATTTGTGCCAACATCCATTGTATTCCTAAGCTAGTAATAAACTGAAGATTAATTTCTTGATTACTGTGAATAATACCTGCATATGAGAGTCAGGTGATGATCAAGTTAAATCTCTTGAAATAATCATCATGACATTCTACAACAAGAGCGTTGATGTGTTATTTTAACTACTAGTTTTATATTTATAAAGTTGTATCAAATCTCAACTAGTCTTATACACAAATAGGCAGTGTACCTAGTAATGAAGTTATAAAGTTTAAGGTAAGAAAGGGTGTGAAACTCTCAGGGAACTAGTATGATTTTGTGTCAATGTAATAAAGCGAATAATTAAACTAAAGACATAAAAGTAAAGAGGGGGTTTGTTTAAAATAATTAAACTTATTTTAACACTTTAATAAAGAAAATAAAAGCAAATAACTTTTCTTAAATAGTATATTTGAAGTACTTCAACTTAGAATCAGAATTCCCCTAGTTTATATGCTTAATTTGTTGGAAGTGCAATGGATTAATGAGTTGGTTACCATATTTTATAATGACTAGTTATCATAACCGGATCTCCTAGTATTAATACTTAATGAATAACTAGCCATAATCATCATGTAATTATTGAACACATAATCAATTCAATATATACGAATTACGAAAACAATGATCTAGTGATTTTCTTATCAATGGTCATGACAATCAATCAAAGCATAGAATGGATATCTAATGTTCTCTAACAAAGTAAAATTCAACAAATAATATTTCCTAACTCTAAGATTGGATCGATCTGAACACCTAACCGATTATGATCCTAAGTTGGTTAAGATTCAAGTTAATGTAGTTAGATTGATAGAAATCATAACTTTAACATGAAAGGTAAAGCGATCAATCAAACACAAATGATAACCAAAATCAATTAATCTTAATAAGGAAATTGCAACATATTAACTAGGGTTCATCTTTATTAAGTGAAAGTATAATGTTTGTAGCCTTGCAACATAACTAGAAAACATATCCAATGAATCTAGAATTGAAATACATAGCATAAAACAAACGAAATTGACAAAATAGGTGAATTCTTGTCTTGATATTCAAACACGCTCTTCAAAAGTCATATGTAGCTTTGAAGTTTATTTAATTTTTGTAATAAACTTGTTCCCAAGTTGCTTCAAGTTGGCACCCTCACAAGGGTTGGAAAAATTGGATATATAGGAATCTACGCAACCGTGTCATGTTGGCGATTATTGTTGGATTAGTGTCTAAGTCTATAACTATTTTGGTATGTACTTGACCCGATTATGAGCATGGTCCTTTTGGGTTGGCTTCACCATAGTAACCTGTAGGATGAATTATTAAGAGAGAGGATTAATTATCATTTATTAATATATTATAAGAATTATATATTAAAGGAGAAATCGTATTGTTTAATTAATATTAGTCAAGAATTAATTAAGAATTAATTTTATGGCTCAAAGAGATTAATTAAACTTAGGGGATTGGAATTGTAATTATAAGATAATTGCATTTGGGCTATGGATGACCTTGGAATATAGGTTCGACGAATTCTATGGGAAGCCCATAAGGAATTCGTCCAAGGGATGTTCTAAAAGGATTCCATGGGCTGCTTAGGGCTTATGCAGTCATATTAGGGTTTCCTAGTTGTAAACCCTAAAACCCTACCTATATAAAGAGCCCCTATAGCCCCAAAAACGTGTGGAAGAGTTTCCTTAGGGTTTCTAGACGTTTTTGTGCTTCTCCTTCTCCTCCTTCTTCATCTTTAATGCTTATGGTGTTTGTGACTCCATTAGAGGTGCAACAGTTGAGGCACTAAGCTTTCTGAAGCCAATTACAAGAAGGAATATATTGTTATTGCTACATAACATTCAAAGGTAATATCTAAACCCTAAATTTCATTCATAGTGTGTTAGATCTAGGGTTTATGGCTTTAAATGGTTATTGCATGTTCATTAGACAAACCAGATCCAAAGCTTAAGGGTTTGCATGTACACCATAGGAATGATGTAATGCTCAAAACCCATTAGTGGTATTAGAGCGTAGAGCTGTTTGTTGATGTATTTGATGCATATTTGATCATTTATTGCCTGAAAATTAAGTTTTTGGCCTTCTGCCCGACTGAATGGGCGAGTCAGTGGATGAACTCGGCGAGTCAGGCTGACTCGGCGAGTCCAGTCCCTAACTCGGTGAGTTCAGTGGTCAGACACAGGGATAGTCGGGATTTTATGCCTATTTTGCTATCGGATAGTTACCAAAACATTTTTTATTGATATAATTCGGATTTTTATGATATTGGGTGATTATCCTTGCCAAAATAAAAGATAATTTCATATTAATTGAATAATTATTTTTTTATATGATAAATTTTGATTATTTGAATTGTTTGATGAATTATCTTGCATGAAATCAGATTAGGTCAACATTACATAACCACCGATTAATTTTTAATTTCCTTATTTGAATTTTTGATCTACAATGTTCTTGATAAAGTTTTAAAAAGTTTCAAAACTTGCCCTCAAGTTTGGAATTTAAATTTTTGATTAAAAGTTTAATTTTGAAATATTTAAATTCTAAACCTAAATGTTTTGAAAAGTTCAAAACATGCCTTCAAGTTTTAGAATTTACAATTTGATTAAAATTTTGATTTTGAAATATTAAATTCTAAAACCTTAGTACTTTGAAAAGTTCAAATTACACCCTTATGGTTTTACTAAGTTAATTAAGTGTATAATTAAAAGAGAGTTAATAAATCCATTAAGTTTTGGTTTACATTTAATTAAACTAAAAGTATAATTTATCAAATTAAACCACCTAGTATTATAAAAGTATAAAATACACACTTATACTATATGTAACATTAAAGGTCTAATATCATATATATATATATATATATATATATATATATATATATATATATATATATATATATATGTATGTATGAGTAAACAGTTAGTGTTACCGTTAGTAGGCCTCATTCATGAAGTTGGTCTATAAGGGGTGTTTAAGGAAGCTGCCTATAAAATGACCGCCATTGGGTATCCACTCTTACCCACCACACTCTTGACTAGTGGAGGGTCGTTAGCCGAACTGGTAGGATAGGAAAAACCCCTTCCATTATAAGTATAATGAACACAAAGTAACTAAATGCTTTTATAAATTCCCAAATCTTAGTTACTTTAGGCAAAATGTGAAATTGTATGCTAATCTATGGAATTACACTTTTTTCCTTTTCCGAGACGTTAGTGGAGAATGTGTGGTTAACCGACACACTAATTTGGGATTGGCATTGGTGGCGAAGGGCAGCTCAATGTTTGTCATAGATCAATGGAGCGTGTGTGGCTAAACAACACATTGATTTTGGTGATTGTAACATTGGGTGCACCAAGTACATTTGCATGGTTATTCACACCTTATTTGTGATCCTCGGCATCCTAGTCACCAATGAAGGGCATAATCGAGATTAAACATGCCATTGAAATTTCAAGGAATCTCAAAATATCTAGGAGTTTCAATTCATTTAAAATTTAAAATCATTTTCGTTTTTCATGATGGAAATTGGTAAATCGTCATTTACCTACCTTCAAATGTTCTGCGACTTGATTACGACATCCCTCTTCCATGTCGTGGGACATTGTGTTGGGTCCTAGCCTTAATATCTCATTTGGATGTTTTATGAAGGACTCAATCAACTGATTTGAATTTTTCTCCCGTTATGTAGATGTCTGATTCTAACAATGGTCTTGCCAAATTCCCTGGAACAAGCTTTCCAAATGAAGATGACATTCCACTGTACGATCAAAGAAATGAGAGTCATGCTTTACTTCCTCCACCTCCTCATATTGTTCTCCCTAAACAACATGATCGAAAGCTTGAAAAGTTCAAGCTCACTAAAGCCCTAATAGCAATGAAACATGAAGATAGGAAACCTGTGTGTGCACACGTCTTAAAGATGAAGTCACACATTGATAGGGTAAGGATGTTGGGTGTCGATTTTTCATTGAAGTTGGTTGTCGTCTAGGTTCTTCAGTCACTTCCTGATTCGTATAGTGAGCTCATAAGAGAGTACTATACGATGGATCACAACGTGACCCTCATTGATTTGACTTATTTGCTTATCGCTACTGAACCAACAATGATTTGGCGAACTGGTCAAGCAAACTTGATTGGTCAATCAAACTCCCAAATTTCAATGGACACTGGCAACATTGGAAGTCTAGAAAGGAATAAGTCTGAGATCGTCCCATGTGCTGTGCCAAAGGAGTCCATCTGCTTTCACTACCATGAGAAGGGGCATTGGAGATGAAGCTGCCCTAACTACCTGAGAGATCGAAGAGATGGGAGAGTCAAGATGTATGGCTCTACTTCAGGTAAAATCCACTAACTAACTCTCTAAGTTCCTATTTTTTTATTCTAATACATGATGTGATAAGATTGCATTTTGATGTTTTTTGTAGGATCGAAGAAAAGGGAGGAAGCTTAAAGGAAGAAGCGTGCTGAATCTGATCATGAAGAAATGCATTTCGATCACATGGATTTGAAGATCGGATTTTTTATTTGCTACACTAGAGTTAGGATATATTGCTAAGAAATATGTAACATCATAGTTTTCAGTTGAATTGCATTGTAAGGACATATTTTCCGCACTAAAATAAAATTCGATTTTGTCTTATTTATGTTTCCCTGCAACGGTTATTGTGAAAATTGGTATTTTTGAATGTTTCTATTATTAGCATAGATGGATGTGATTCTTTATTATGTTATTTGTGGAAGTGTTGAGAATTTGCCAAATAAAGAAAGATTCTCATCGCCTAAGTTTCAATTGGATAGAAACTTGGAATCATACGACTAGGTTTGTGTGATGAATGAGAAACTTTGTGTTTGGGGAGTTTAAGACTAATTCATTGACAAAGAGTAGAGTGAAGGACTAGGAGATCGAGTTGACAATGTTGTGCACTGGTCAAGTCCACCATGAAGAACAAAAAAAAAATCATCATGATTTACCAAAAGCTTGGTAAATGTGATTATGCTTACAAGTTTAAGTATAGTTCTGCATCATTGGGAAGGTCTCAATGAATGGAAGAACGAATAATAAAGAATCAATTAGGCAGAAAGATAAAAAATTTCTCCATTCTAAAAAGAAGCAAGAGTACCTTTTATCATGTTTTATGATTGTCTTAGTGATTAAGAACCATACCTTAATTAATCCTCTAAGTGAGTCTTAGTGCATTTATATGGATAAGAAGAGGAATCGAGAATTGTTGAAATGGTTAAATCAAAAGGTTAATCATACTTCGTTCCAATATCGAGTCTTAGAGTTAAGATTGTGACATCGAGTGACACATCTTTAGTAGGTTTTTAACACTTATCAAATGTGGAATAGAAAAGGTTTCTTTTTCCTGCACATTTGAAAATGGTAAGTTGTGATGTCTTGAAGAAGACAAAGACCAACCTGAACCAATTAAGTGAAGTGTTAGTCTTGATAAGATTTCACATTAACCGTTGAATATTTCTTTTGTCAAGGAATGTTTCTTGAAAAGAGAATCTTATATGTCAAGAGGTCAGTGGGAGTGTTAATGGTCTTGAATAGTTTCAACAACTAATCAAGAGTAAACCTAAAATAAAGCACTAGCACATGACTTGATTTTTGCAACCTATCGTGCTGACGTAGTTTATTTTCTGTGCCATTTCTGTTTTAAGTCATCTGTGCATATGAGTTCTGTGAGTTCTCATTTGACTTCATAAAGGTAAAGCTCCCTGATCAATGGAAAGTATATTGATAAGTAGGGGTGAGCTGCCTAACAACCAGGAAGCAATGGTGGGCATTCGTGCTACCATGAGGCATGAAATCAAGAATAAACAAGTTCAGTCCATTTGAGTTGGATTTGTCACAAACATTATCTTATGATTATTCTTATGACAAATTCACATGGATAGCAACACATACACCAGAAAATCTAAGTGCCATAAGGTTTCTCTCCGTTCATGAAAATAACTGTGAGGACATGCTTTCACTAAGAGATATTTTAAGGAGATAGAAATTGTGAAAATTGTATTCTCAAATTTGATTACGATTACGACATCCTTTTTCATAGTTCGAATTGTGAGATTTGGCAATTGGTCTGAATATTTGGGACTTATTGATATATGTTCTGAATTGTTTAGACACACATGTGAGCTATCTAAGGAAAGGTGTATGAGTTTAAGAAGCTTAGATAAAGGCTTTCCAAAGCATTAGGTATTAGAAATATGAACTTAAGAAATTCAGTAAGCATTGTTTTCTGGAAGTTCAGATGTTTTCTGAATACATGTCAAAGCTGGTGTGAGCATAAGTGTCATGTTGGTAAAGAAATAATCATCATGTTAGTGGGAGCATGATTATTATTTAAGTGTTGCAAGTTAGCAATATTAATTATAGAAAACAAAGCTTCACATTGCAAAGTTGCAGGGGTTGAAAAGTTGTTTTGCTATAATTAAGGGAGAGAATATTATACTTCTTTTCAAAATATAAAAGCTTAGATCGAGAAATTTTAATAAATTTTAGTCAAGGATACATAGTGCGTTCTCAAAATTCGATTATGATTACGACCTCCCTCTTCATAGTTCAAATTGTGAGAACATGGGAAATAGAAAAATATTATGGCAGAAGACTGATAGGGTATCATGTCTTTATGTGAGACATTATGCATCGTGTCCCATACGCTTCGGATAGAGGATCGATTGCGTATGCTATAATATTTGACACTTCTAAAATTTTCCAAATGCCTAGCGCATTAAGAGGGAAAAGGGCTAGAACTGGATTTGACTAAGTAATTGAACAACTGTCAAAGGACGATCTGAGCTTCGCTAAGGATTTGTCTCTTGTGAGTAGTTGGAAGCATAGTAAAGGAAGTACCATACTGACATTATTATCAATAGATAAGATTTTATTAATAATGAGTTGTCATATGGCAAATATGGAAATGGTTCCATATTGGGAGTTGGATATTAAGAATCTATGTCTAGATTAGAAACTTTTATGCAAGAAGTATGTTAAAAGGAATGTACTTTGAATGTGAGACTTCATGTCTAAGGAGTTGTCTTGTAACAATCTCCAATAGAGTACTTTGTAATTCCATTAGCCGAGTCTTGGTGACTTTGTGATGTGACATTACGAAAGGATCATTGCATAAAATGTTAGAATCTAACATATTCTAAAAGTGGCAACAATTTGGTATTCTTACAATAATGATAAGGATTGGGAATTGTGAAAAGAGTTTCATTGGAAAAGTTTTTCAATTGATATATTTCACAAAGTATGGACCATAGGTAAAGAAAGTGTGCATGTTTAGGGCATGTGACAACTGTTGTTATAATTCAAGTGTCAAGTTGATTAATTGAAACATGATAAAATGAATAATGAGTAATCAATATGGTGACCAAATAAAAGGTGTTTCTTATTTATACTCAAACGTTTTGGGGCCGTATAGGATTAAGTATTATTATTGTGTTTCACTTTGCATGTTTTGACTTCCAGAATAACTGGGTTATTCGAACCTCCACAGTCGGTCATACGTTGGATGTAGGTATGAAGCGAGACTATCGTGAATCCATCTGTAGATTGTCTAAAGTGTTTAGACATAGAAAAAGCTTGTTGCAGAGTTCATGAGTGCTGAAATAAGATTTGAGCATTGGATTAAACCCACACTCACTTGAATCACATCATGGATTTATCATGGGTGATTAGTGAGACGATAATATTATATATTCTTGAAATCGAGACGTATGAGTTGTGATTACGATTCGGTTGCACATTGATAATATGTAAACGCACCAGTAACTTGGTGTTATAAAACATATTGTTATGTGTGATTTGATGAGTAATAGCAAGAGAGCATTTAGGTCGAAGTTTATCCATTTCTTTTACCCAAAGTGGGATAAAAGCGATATCTATGGGCCCCTCGATGATTTGGTTATGACACCCTAAGCGCTTGGCCAAGCCAGGACTAAGTTGATGTGTTCAATTGTAGTCTGCTGTCCGTCATCATAAATCGGAAGTCAGGAAACAATATATAGGCAGAGAGAATGAATATAATCCATGTCTCAATCTATACGTTATCTTGAATGAAGGAATTTATGATCCCTCATAAAAAGGACACTCTTCTGATAAGATCAGAGTTGACAACGACTTTTGAGAGCTACGATTGCTGAGTAGGTTCTCAAGTCATGCAAACTAGTTATTAGACTTATCCAAGTGGGGGACTGTTGGATTAGTGTCTAAGTCCATAACTATTTTTGTATGTACTTGACCCGATTATGAGCATGGTCCTTTTGGGTTGCCATCACCATTGCAACTTGTAGGAAGAATTATTGAGAGAGAGGATTAATTATGATTTACTAATATATTATGCGAATTTATATTAAAGAAGAAATCATCTTGTTTAATTAATATTAGTCAAGAATTAATTAAGAATTAATTAAGAACTAATTTTGTGTCTAAAAGAGATTAATTAAACTTAGGGGACTGGAATTGTAATTATAATATAATTTTATGGGAAACCCATAAGGAATTCGTCCTAGGGATGTTCTAAAAGGAGTCCATTGGTTGCTTAGGGCTAAAGCAGTCAGATTAGGGTTTTCTAGTTGTAAACCCTAATAGCCTGCCTATATAATGAGCCCTATAGCCCCAAAAATGTGTGGAAGAGTTTCCTTAGGGTTTCTATACGTTTTTGTGCTTCTCCTTCTCATCCTTCTTCATCCTTATTGCTTATGGTGTTTGTGACTCCATTAGAGGGGCAACACTTGAGGCACTAAGCTTTCTGAAGCCAATTACCAGAAGGAATAGATTGTTATTGCTACATCCTTATTGCTTATGGTGTTTGGTCCCTTTTTTGTTTTTCGTTCATATCAACTTTCTTCTCATCCTTTAGCATGCCATCTCTGAATTTGACTATAACTATGTATTTTAAAGCATAATAAAGTTCCATTTATCTCTATTAATAACAATTATGCTAATAAATATTAAGATATTGGCCTAAAATATATGATTAAATAAGGCTATATAAAATTAACCTGCACTTATGTTTTGCATGTCCTTAAGAAAACCAGAATTATTCAGGTCATATTTGTAATTATAGCACTAAGAAATAGTATACCGACATCATATAAGATAACTCAATTCAAACCCACCAATTTTACTGTAACATTTGTTTCCTACTATTCCTCTTGGGATTCAACATTTCTAATTTTCGGAGTTTTAGTGAATTTTGACTAACTACGACGTGGTGATGGAGCTTACCACGACATGGTCGCATGATCTAAATGAGGTATGTATTTTTAATGACCATGGTGTTATCATATATTAGCCATGGTGTGGTGGCGGATGGGTTCATAACCCTTAGTTTCGGGCCTTAATCCTTATTTAGGCAAACTTATGATTAGGTTTTGCTTTCAAATCAGATTATATTGCCCTAAAACAAGACTAGAGTGTATGAGTGTACATTTTCTTGGTGATTGAGTTTGTGTTCTTAGCTTTTCAAGGCCTAAAGAGTACAAAGAAGGCGATTAAAGTTAGTGGTAGGAATTGTTGTTGGTGAGAGCTACTTCTACAACGATCTTTAGGCTGCAGAAAGTATAAAGTGCATACCTATTCATCTTATAAGTTATTTTGATGTATTTGAGTCCCTTTTTGGTTGATAGAAGTGAATCCATAGAGTTTGAAGCAACTCCAGGACTGTGGGTGAGTTAATTGAAGTGTGTACAATTGTTTAACGAATTAATTGATTCAAAAAAGTAATCCAAGACACAAGATCTAAATAAGATCTGATTGGCTCAATTTATTTTCTGAAGACTACAAATAGAAAGTACAAAATGACATGAGAATGTGTGAACCGATCATTTAACCCTCTGTGCTTATCCTATTTATAGGAAACAATAGATGTAGCATCTCAAAAATCATGGAAATTTAAATTTTTCAAAAACAATCCATTTCAACCAAAAAGTTGTAACAGCCCGGATTTCAGGTATTGTTATAATTATGTTTTTGGGGAGTTTTAGAGGGGACTCGGCGAGTGGAGCCTAGACTCACCGAGTAGGATCGCGGACTTGGTCGCGGGTTCGCGACTGGACTCGACGAGTCCGGATATAGACTCAGCGAGTCTGCGCTGTTTAGCGAAAACCCTAACCGTTCAGGTTTGGGACGTATATAAGGGACTTATTGGCCGTCATTGTTCACTTTAGCCTTCTGAGAGAAACCCTAATTCGATTGTGTGCATCTGGAGCAAGGTTGAGGACCATTGTTGATTTTGGAAGAGTTGTTGTGCAAGGAAGAGAAGGCTTGGTGAAGGGAACAACAAGAGAAGTCACGTTCTGAGGATTGGGGACACATAGAGCACATTATTCAGGTAATAATTCGAATTACATTCTTCTATGTTGATGTGTATATGGATTTAGGGTTTATGGAACCCTTTTGTGGCTAGATTGAATGTTACCTTAGTCCCGAAACGATTGGAACCCTGTATTGAGACCTTTAGAGGTCCAGAATGTCCCATGCCTGAGCATTTCGGGAATCAATGGAGGTTTTGGATTGGAATCCTTATGCCTTAGGTCAAAATGTAAATTATGAGTCATGGGGTGTATTATGAGCACCGAAATGGGGACATTACGTGATGAATCAGTCTAGGAAGGCCAGACCTATGAATGGTCGGAGCAGTTCTGACCTGAGAAAGTAGTTTGAGCGGTTGCATGGCATGGACTCGCCGAGTCCGATGAACAGACTCGGCGAGTAGCTTGAAGATTAACTGGAACTCGTCGAGTTGTTCTTTAGACTCAGCGAGTTGAGTCGGGGTGGCCCCGCGATTCTTCCAGGAGAAACTCGTCGAGTCAAGGAGGGTACTCGACGAGTGGAAAGGGGGTCTTAGAGAATTGGTGAGGACGTCTAGACTCGCCGAGTCGCCCTAGCACTCGCCGAGTCAGGTCAAGTTGACCTTTGACCGTTGACCAAAGTTGACCTATGTTTGACCTCTTAGGGATAATCAAGCTTAGAAGATAAAAGTGCTAATAAGAGATATATGATGTTATAGGGAGATTGTAGCTCGGCGGATCGAGTACGAGTGGCTTCGGGATTTGTTAGCTTTCGACATTCACGAGGTGAGTCTTCTCACTATACTGTACCCAGAAGGGTTTGACTGTGTGACCGGAAGGTCGGATATGATATGTGATATAAGTGCTATATGTGGTAAGTTAATTGTTATGCGTGCTATGTATGTTTATGTGGGCCGGAAGGCAATATTTTATGGGCCGGAAGGCAATATTTTATGGGCCGGAAGGCGATTATGTTATGGGCCGGAAGGCGTTGTGTTATGGACCGGAAGGTGGGCGTGGGTAGGACCGGAAGGTTTACCCAGCAGGGACGGAAGTCCCCTGAGACACGTGGACCGGAAGGTCAGGGCCTGGAAAGGCGTATGTGCGTAAGTTGTATATTGGGGAACTCACTAAGCATTCATGCTTACAGTTGTTATGTATGTGTTTCAGGTACTAGCGAGGACCGTGGGAAGGCGTCGGCATGATGTGTACACACTGATTGATGTTTTGAGATCTTGGGGATTCTATGAATTGTATTTTGACATAACACTTGGAATAATTATGCTTGTTTGAATGGAAATAACTTATTTTGAAATGAAAAATTTGTTTGAAAATTTGCGTTGTTACAATTGGTATCAGAGCCTTGGTTTGAGGGATTCGGGTGCACCTTTGGGCGTAACTGAACTCAAACCGAGGATTTGAGGAAAACTTTTAAAAACTAAAGGCATAAACTTTTATAAATGATTTTGTGGTAAACAAGAAAGAAGCAGTGTGTACGATCAGTCAGCGCCCGAACGGTAAAGATCCCCAAAATACCTTACAATGTTATGTTATGAGATGAGTTATGATATGTATTGTTATGCATGCTAGAAGACTAGGTATTCATGATAGGACTAGAGTGGCCTGATTTGTGATGCCTTAGTCTAGGGAGTTTGTCGATATGAGATGCTTGATAGCGTGCAGGTAGATAGTGCATATCAAAAGTAGAGTACTCACTATCCGGGATTTGGGGAGGAAGATTTGGGATGAATGCTGATTCGGTGTGGTCGGTAGTATTGGGCCCGTACTACCGAAGACACCGGGTCAGTGGGAGACCCAAGTAAGAATCCCTAGATATCGGAGACTGAGTAGGGTTGCGTTATCGAGTGCGATTATACTCGATGGAGTCTCTGATAGTTTTTGTTGTATTTCAGAGACATCATGGTTAGACCACGCCACGGAGTGAGTTCGAGCGGTGTGAGTGACGAGGAGATTCGTCAGATGATTCATGAGGAGTTAGCTGCAGCGATTCGGGCTGAGATCCCGGAGATGTTTGGGTCTATTAAGACCACCCTGATGGAGACGTTTGAGGAGCGGTACGCCGCACTGAGTGAAGCTGCAGCCGCTGCAGCTACCGCAGCTGTGGCCGCTGCCAGGCCACAGGGGGTGACTCGTTGCTGTTCCGGGAGTTCAGCAACACGAAGCCACCTGAGTTTGATGGGACGCAGGATCCGATTGTTGCGATGAGGTGGATTGCTGATATTGAGGGGTGCTTCTACACTTGTTCATGTCCGGAGCACCTGAGGGTACGGTTCGCTTTGAACCAGCTCCGTCAGGGAGCGAAGGTTTGGTGGAAGTTCGTGACGGCGAACTTCACTTTGGCAGAGATTTCAGCAGTGACATGGGAGGGGTTTACTGCTATGTTCAGAGACGAGTAAGTTCCCCCCGTGGAGAGGGAACGATTGGTGCAGGAGTTCTTGACCCTCAAGCAGGGTACTGATCCGGTTGCGGTGATCACGCGGAAGTTTCATGAGAGGGCGATGTTCTGCCCCGAGCTGGTGTCTACAGAGCAGGCTCGGATGAGCCGGTACTTGGGTGTTTTGAGGAGGGATATCCGGGAGTTTGTGTCAAACTCCACCTATCATACCTTTGCTGAGCTTCAGGCGAATGCCAGGAAGCGCGAGATCGAGTTGGAGACCCAGGCCAGGGAGGAGGCCGAGTCTCAGCGGGTGGACCGGCGGCCGGCTCAGCCGGCAGCCAAGCGGACCAAGTCCGCCGATTCGAGGACGGGAGGTCCGAAGGGCCGCACTTGCGGAAAGTGCGGCAAGGGTCATGATGGGACGTGTCGATCTGGTGCTTGCTACAAGTGCGGCAAGGAGGGGCACATTGCTAGGGAGTGCCCCAAGGGGTTTACAGTTTGCTTTCATTGCAACCAGACAGGCCATCGGAATGCTGAGTGCCCTCAGCTTCTTCAGGGATCTGCACCTACTGCCAGAGCCACTGCGACTCGACCGGTGAAGGCCGAGGCCCCGAGGGCTCGTGGGAGAGCTTTTCAGCTGACTGCGGAGGAGGTCCGCGCTGCGCCCGATGTTGTGGCAGGTATGCTGTATTTTATGTATTTATTTTGATGTCGCGATGTTATGCTCATGTTATGATATACGTAGGTACCTTCCTTGTGAACTCTGTGCCTGCTTTAGTATTATTTGACTCGGGTGCGAGTAGGTCCTTTGTATCTTTGGCTTTTAGTCAGCATATCAGCGTTAGTCGTGAGTCGTTGAGTCAGCCTCTGAGAGTTTCTATAGCTGACGAGAGAGTGATTTGTGCCACGGAGGTTCTCCGGGGATGTGTGTTAGAGATTTTAGGGGTCGAGTTTCCGATTGATCTGATTCCTATTGCGATGGGTGATGTCTGTGTCATTGTGGGCATGGACTGGTTGAGCCGATTCGGCGCCGTCATCGACTGTGAGCGTCAGCTGGTGACTATACGAGACCCTAGTGGGGGAGTTCTTTCGGTGTACGGCGAGGGTACTCGTTCGGGATCAGCTTTTTGTTCGGCCGCTAGGGCGAGGCAGTGTCTACAGCAGGGCTGTAAGGGTTTTGTGGCGTATGTGATGGATACGCGGGAGGCTTCCGAGAGACCGAGATCAGTTGAGGAGGTCCCAATGGTGCGTGAGTTTCCAGATGTTTTCCCCGAGGAGCTGCCGGGAGTACCTCCTGTGAGGCAAGTAGAGTTTAGTATCGATCTGGTTCCGGTGGCCGCGCCTATCGCTAAGGTGCCTTATCGTCTTGCACCTCCATAGATACAAGAGTTGTCCTCGCAGCTTCAGGAGTTTCTGGGGAAGGGATTCATTCGGCCGAGCAGCTCGCCATGGGGAGCACCTATTATGTTCGTCAAGAAGAAGGATGGTTCACACCGGATGTGTATTGATTACCGGGAGTTGAACAAGTTGACGGTCAAGAACCGTTACCCATTACCGAGGATCGATGATTTATTCGATCAGTTGTAGGGAGCATCTTGGTTTTCCAAGATCGATCTGAGGTCGCGGTACCACCAGGTGAGAGTGCGGGATGAGGACGTCCAGAAGACAGCGTTTAGGACGCGATATGGGCATTATGAGTTTGTGGTGATGCCTTTCGGGCTCATCAATGCCCCGCCTGTGTATATGGATCTCATGAACAGGGTATGCCGGCCGATGTTGGATCGGTCAGTGATTGTATTTATCGACGATATTCTAGTGTATTCGAGATCTAGAGAGCAGCATGAAGAACATTTGAGGGAGGTCCTTGGGGTTTTGAGATCGGAGAAGCTGTATGCAAAGTTCTCTAAGTGTGACTTCTGGTTGCGGGAGGTCCAATTCCTAGGACATGTTGTTAATAAGGAAGGGATATTGGTCGATTCGGCCAAGGTTGAGGCGGTGATGAGTTGGGAGGTGCCGAAGTCCCCTTCTGAGATCAGGAGTTTCCTTGGATTGGCAGGGTATTATCGGAGATTTATTAAGGATTTCTCCAAGATCGCAGTGCCGCTCACCAGATTGACCCGGAAGGGTGTTGCATTCTCATGGGGACCCGAGCAGCAGACCTCCTTTGAGACACTTCGCCAAAGGTTGTGCGAAGCCCCGGTATTAGCTCTCCCGGAAGGGATGGAAGATTTTGTAGTATATTGCGATGCCTCGATCTTGGGGCTGGGTGCAGTGTTGATGCAGAGGGGTCATGTGATAGCTTATGCGTCGAGGCAGCTGAAGCCTCATGAGGCGAGATATCCCACGCATGATTTAGAGTTGGGGGCATTAGTGTTCGCTCTCAAGATTTGGCGTCACTACTTGTATGGGGTTCGATGTACGATATACACGGACCATAAGAGCTTGAAGTATCTGATGGATCAGCCCAACCTAAATATGCGTCAGAGGAGGTGGTTGGATGTGGTCAAGGATTATGATTGTGAGATCCTATACCACCCAGGCAAGGCTAATGTGGTAGCCGATGCATTGAGCCGCAGGGCGGAGAGCACTCCACCGCGAAATGTATGTTTGAGATTGACTGTGATAGCTCCAGTATTGAATGCTATTCGTGAGGCACAGGCAGAGGTTGTGCAAACAGAGATGCAGAAGAGAGAGCGGGTCGTTGGTTTGGTTTCAGAGTTCATTACGGATGGGCGAGGGTTTATGACGTTTCAGGGTCGGATTTGGGTACCGTTCGTGGGTGGTATGTGTATTACTTTGATGGAAGAGGCTCATCGATCGAAGTTCTCGATCCATCCCGGGGCTACGAAGATGTATTTGGATTTGAGGAAAGAGTATTGGTGGCCCTGTATGAAGAGGGACATCGCATGGTTCGTTGAGAGGTGTTTGACCTGCCGTAGGGTTAAGGCCGAGCACCAGAGACCGCATGGCAAGTTGCAGCCATTGGAGGTTCCTGAGTGGAAGTGGGAACAAATCACTATGGATTTCATTACCAAATTGCCGAGGACTGCCAGAGGAGTCGATGCCATTTGGGTGATTGTGGATAGGTTGACGAAGAGTGCACACTTCCTTGCCATCAGTGAGAGTTCTTCAGCGGAGAAGTTGGCGGAGATATACGTGAGAGAAGTGGTATCTCGGCATGGGGTGCCGACCTCGATTGTTTCAGACCGTGATGTGCGCTTCACTTCCAGATTCTGGACGAAATTCCATGAGGAGCTGGGTACTAGATTGCATTTTAGTACCGCATACCATCCCCAGACAGACGGCCAGAGTGAGCGAACGATTCAGACGCTGGAGGACATGCTCCAAGCGTGTGTATTAGATTTCGGGGGTAGCTGGGATGCGTATTTACCCTTGGCAGAGTTTTCCTACAACAACAACCATCATTCGAGCATTGGTATGCCACCCTTTGAGCTGTTGTATGGCAGGAGATGTCGAACCCCCATTTGCTGGGGAGAGGTGGGGCAGAGAGTGATAGGCAGTACAAAGATCGTGCTTCAGACGACAGAGCAGATTCAGCAGGTTAGGCAGAGGTTATTGACCGCCCAGAGCCGACAGAAGAGTTATGCGGACAGACACCGATCCGAACTTGAGTTCTTCGTTCTCCTGAAGGTCTCTCCTTGGAAAAGAGTGATTCGATTCAGGAAGAGGGGCAAGTTGGGACCCCGGTATATTGGGCCATTTCGTGTGATTGCAAGGATAGGCCGGGTAGCCTATCGTTTGGAGTTGCCAGCAGAGTTGGGGCAAATCCACGACACTTTTCATGTGTCGCAATTGAGGAAGTGCATAGCCGATGAGTCGGCAGTGGTTCCATTAGAGGATATTCAGGTGGATGCGAGCCTGAATTACGCTGAGAGACCAGTGGCCATTAGGGATCGGAAGATCAGGGTTCTGAGGAACAAGGAGGTACCTCTGGTGTTGGTTCAGTGGCAACACCGAAAGGGATCGGAAATGACTTGGGAGCCGGAGCGTGAGATGCGGGAGCAGCATCCGGAGCTATTTTCAGAGTGAGACTTCGAGGACGAAGTCTAGTCCTAGTGGGGGAGAGTTGTAACAACCCGGATTTCAGGTATTGTTATAATTATGTTTTTGGGGAGTTTTAGAGGGGACTCGGCGAGTGGAGCCTAGACTCGCCAAGTAGGATCGCGGACTTGGTCGCGGGTTCGCGACTGGACTCGACGAGTCCGGATATGGACTCGGCGAGTTTGCGCTGTTTAGCGAAAACCCTAACCGTTCAGGTTTGGGACGTATATAAGGGACTTATTGGCCGTCATTGTTCACTTTAGCCTTCTGAGAGAAACCCTAATTCGATTGTGTGCATCTGGAGCAAGGTTGAGGACCATTGTTGATTTTGGAAGAGTTGTTGTGCAAGGAAGAGAAGGCTTGGTGAAGGGAACAACAAGAGAAGTCACGTTCTGAGGATTGGGGACACAGAGAGCACATTATTCAGGTAATAATTCGAATGACATTCTTCTATGTTGATGTGTATATGGATTTAGGGTTTATGGAACCCTTTTGTGGCTAGATTGAATGTTACCATAGTCCCCAAACGATTGGAACCCTGTATTGAGACCTTTAGAGGTCCAGAATGTCCCATGCCTGAGCATTTCGGGAATCAATGGAGGTTTTGGATTGGAATCCTTATGCCTTAGGTCAAAATGTAAATTATGAGTCATGGGGTGTATTATGAGTACCGAAATGGGGATATTACGTGATGAATCAGTCTAGGAAGGCCAGACCTATGAATGGTCGGAGCAGTTCTGACCTGAGAAAGCAGTTTGAGCGGTTGCATGGCATGGACTCGCCGAGTCCGATGAACAGACTCGGCGAGTAGCTTGAAGATTAACTGGAACTCGTCGAGTTGTTCTTCAGACTCGGCGAGTTGAGTCGGGGTGTCCCCGCGATTCTTCCAGGAGAAACTCGTCGAGTCAAGGAGGGTACTCGACGAGTGGAAAGGGGATCTTAGAGAATTGGTGAGGACGTCTAGACTCGCCGAGTCGCCCTAGCACTCGCCGAGTCAGGTCAAGTTGACCTTTGACCGATGACCAGAGTTGACCTATGTTTGACCTCTTAGGGATAATCAAGCTTAGAAGATAAAAGTGTTAATAAGAGATATATGATGTTATAGGGAGATTGTAGCTTGGCGGATCGAGTACGAGTGGCTTCGGGATTTGTTAGCTTTCGACATTCACGAGGTGACTCTTCTCACTATACTGTACCCGGAAGGGTTTGACTGTGTGACCGGAAGGTCGGATATGATATGTGATATAAGTGCTATATGTGGTAAGTTAATTGTTATGCGTGCTATGTATGTTTATGTGGGCCGGAAGGCAATATTTTATGGGCCGGAAGGCAATATTTTATGGGCCGGAAGGCGATTATGTTATGGGCCGGAAGGCGTTGTGTTATGGACTGGAAGGTCGGCGTGGGTAGGACCGGAAGGTTTACCCAGCAGGGACGGAAGTCCCCTGAGACACGTGGACCGGAAGGTCAGGGCCTGGAAAGGCGTATGTGCGTAAGTTGTATATTGGGGAACTCACTAAGCATTAATGCTTACAGTTGTTATGTATGTGTTTCAGGTACTAGCGAGGACCGTGGGAAGGCGCCAGCATGATGTGTACACACTGATTGATGTTTTGAGATCTTGGGGATTCTATGAATTGTATTTTGATATAACACTTGGAATAATTATGCTTGTTTGAATGGAAATAACTTATTTTGAAATGAAAAATTTGTTTGAAAATTTGCGTTGTTACAAAGTGTTTACGAAACCATTGTTTCGAAAGTATAATCATATTAAGAGATTTTCCTAAAAACCAATATCATAAAATAGGAAGATGTGTACGATCACGCCTTCACATTCCCATGATCTTCTGAAGTACTTGAAACTATAATTAATACCATAAGACAATTCTTAGTGAGCCCCCCCAATGTCCCACCACACAACATAACAACCAACAAGATGCATACACAAGCCTTCAACATGACTGGTCCACCCCACCGGGCCTTCAGTCTATCCATACCAAGCTGGGTATCTTGGCCTTCAGTACTAGATGGTCCGCATCACCTAGTAAACCATAAGATATCAACATATACAACATCAATCAATAATCTACAAAATAGGTAGTCCTACAGATCTACCAGTCTAATACATATCAAATAAAAAAGGTACTCCTACTGAACTATCTGTCAGGTCACAAAACCAGTGAGCACATATCTGCATAATAGTGTAACATCCAGGATTTCAGGTATATTAATTAATCTTTTATTTTGGAGTTTTGTGAATGGACTCGGCGAGTTGGTGCGTAGATTCGCCGAGCTGAGACTCGGGTTTTCACTCGGATTGATGCCCGGACTCGGCGAGTCGCCTTGATGGACTCAACGAGTCTGCGCTGTTTAATGAAACCCTAATTTATCGGGTTTGAGGCCTATTTAAAGGGTCTTATGGCCGTCATTTGCGCTCATTAGTCCCCAAAGTGAAACCCTAGAGCATTTGAGTGATTCAAGTGAGGGAAGGAGCCATTGTTGATTCTTGGAGTTGTTGTCTAACAAGAGAAGAGAAGATCTAGCCAAAAGGAAGCAAGAGAGGGGTGGATTCCTGAAGAACTAAGGTCCAGGACATCACATCTGAGGTACCATTTGAATCCTTCTTTGTTATTGTGATGTTCATATAGATTTACGGTTTTTGAACCCATTTGTGGCTAGATCTAGCATCCTCATGGTCTCTTGGCGAGTTATGGCTCTGAATCTGGACCCATAGAGGTCCAGAGCACCTCCTTGCCCAAGCTTTATGTGCATCCATGGAGGTTTTAGATTGGGATCAATGTATTTGAGGCTAAAACTCCATTAATGAGCTATTTGATGTTTAATGAGCACCAAGACTCGGGCTTTACGTGGTCAATAAGCATAAGGGTACTGGATCTATGAGTTACTAGAGTGGATATGACTTTAGAAGGTCGTTTGAGGTTGTGCATGAAATGCACTCGCCGAGTCCAATCCCAGACTCGGCGAGTTGGTGCGGGTTGTTCAGAGATTACGGACCAGGGACTGAGTAACCGAGTCGGGTGAGTGACTTGGTGAGTCGGAAGAGATTCAGAGGGATCGGGTTCCCGTCGGGACTCGGCGATTCCACGCCAGACTCGGTGAGTCGGGTCAACTGTTGACCGTTGACCAGGGTTGACTACCTTGACTTTATAGTGTTAGTCAGCCAGAGTCAAGGTGGTATTAAGTAGAGTTATGCTTGTGTTGTAGGAGGACGATAGCTCGGGAGATCGAGCACTAGTAGTTACGAAATTTACGAGTTACCGAGATACGCGAGGTGAGTCTTCTCACTATACATTACCTTGAGTAGGTATTTCGAGTTGACTAGAGGGTCTCATGTGCTATGTATGAGTTTATGTGTTGTCTTAGAGATTTCGTGCTATGTGTTATTTGTATGCTACATGATTATATATACCGGGCCGGAGGGCCCAACGATACTGACCGGACTGGAGAGCCCAACAAGCTATGACTGGACCGGAGGGTCCGACGAGATGCGGGATTGGAGGGTCCCGCTGAGACATCTTGACCGGAGGGTCGGGTTTAGCCTTGAGTGGCGTATTTGTGATATGTGGTATTTTGGGGAACTCACTAAGGATTATGCTTACAGTTGTTGTGTTTGATGTCTCAGGTACCAGCGAGGACCGTGGGAAGGCGACGGCTTGACTTGTACACACCCACACCAATGGAGTTCATGTCAGAGAGATCTTGGGATTTGTTATGAAAACACTGTTGTTATGATTTTGAGATTTTGATAGGATATACATTTTGTTGTTATAAAAACCAAAAAAATTAAATTGAAAATTTTACGTTGTTACAAATAGCATAAAACAACCAGGTTATCTAATCCAATGGGGCGACCTTGGTGCCTTCGTCCCATAAGTACAGTGAGGACAACTCACCTCTCAGTCTGAACAAGTAGCTCAATAAGCCTCTGCTTCGAATACCGTCTCTACCTATTACCTCCAAATGATGCTAAATGTTGTTGGTATTCATGATGCTAAGAGTCCCACTCCTTCAAGATAATCTTCTCTTCTTCCTCTCTCATTCAACATCACAAAAACACACCCAAAATTCTCAAGAGGCTCTAAAAATGGATTAGAATTTTCTTGGGGACGAATGTGGGTTGGACGCTGATGAGTGAATGATCCTTGGTGAGTTAATAATGCTTATAAAGGGTCCAAACCCACAAAATTAGGTTTTGAGGTTTTTTGCACGTATGCCCAATGTACTCTAGGTACACCCAACGTACATGAGCCTCGTCCAAAAATTACAAAAATGCCACTATGGGCCATTTTTCAACACTTTTCGTACATAAGGGCTTAAATGATAACAACGTTCATACTTAGGGTTAAAATTGAAAATACATCATCATTGGGTTGCTACAATTCTCCCCCACTTGAACTAGACTTCGTCTCGAAGTCAGCTACTATGAACAGTTCAAGGTAATGCTCCCTCATCTCAGACTTGGGTTCTGTCACCCCAAAACCATGAACGGCGGAAACGTTCTGGGGCGGAGGACGTCATGTACAGTATCACAACAATGAAAAGTAGTAAACAAGCTACAACATCATCCATTTCATTAATAATATAATTTTAATACAAGTGTGTTCTGTCAAATTATAATAGACACTAAAGTATAAATCAAAAAGAAAGATGAGTCTTGAACGAGCACCATCTTCTCTGAACCTTGCATCGGTACCTGTCTACGGTTGACCTGAGGATACAAGTTATTTTGAAAGATAGTATCAGCTTTAAAGCTTGTGAGATCATAAGTATTTTAGTGTCTTAATTTGTATGTAAGTATTTATATGTATATGAATAGGGGTGCAAACAAGCCAAGCTACTCGCGAGCTACTCGGGATCGGCTCGCTAAAAGCTCGACTCGAAACCGGTTTTAAACGAGCCTGAGCCGAGCTCGAGCTTAATATTATGCTCGTTTATTAAACGAGCTCGAGCTCGAGCCAATGTCACTAAGCTCGATTAGGCTCGCGAGCCAAAACGAGCCTTTATATAATATAATTTATTATTATTTTCTTATATTAAAATAAAAACATATTTAGGAAATTATGGATTTCGGGTATTAGTAAACGAGCTTCTTAACGAGCTTGAGCCAAGCTTAAGCTTATTTAGGCACATCAATGACAAACGAGCCGAGCCCGAGCCCGAGCCGAGCTTGTATAATTCTTCACAAGCTCGAGCCGAGCTCAGTAAAAGAAGCTTGAATCGAGTCGAGCTCGAGCTCGAGCCTCGTATAACTTAAACGAGCCCGAGCCGAGCCTGGCCAGGCTCGAGCTCGGCTCGTTTGCACCCCTATATATGAACTGTAAGTATTGAAAATGTATATGAACTGTAAGTGTTTAAAATGTATATGAAATGTAAGTATGAAAATGTTCTTTATGATCCTAGGATGCCCTATGTTTCCTACTAATCGTATCCTTCTACCAAGGCATCTAGTGTCTGTGTGTGTGGCTCTTGTAAGAGTGTGCATTTTCCCAAATCTGACTATCATTAATCCAAAAATATAGTTTCTACATTACCGCACGTCGTGTGAATGTTCACGAAGTGAATGTAATGGGAAAATGAAATAGTACTATGGTGTAGTATCGAACTACAACCGTACTAATTACCTTAACTCTATGGTAATTTTGTAAGTACTGTAGTATTTGTAATAAGTGACTACTTTTATACTAATATTTCCTTATTTGAGGGATAAGGCATAATGTGATGGCTAGATCCCAGGCTAGACGCTCCCCTTTTAAAGAGATTTTGGGACCCATACACGACCCCTGCATATCTACAAGCCGTGAACATCCACATTACTATAATCACTTATACCCGATATAACTATCACCATGCGTTGTGATTCATTGGTATAGTTATATCCTGAAAACGTTCCATGCTATAGTACCTAGTGATGTATGTTCTATTACCGTATATGTAAAGATACTCATGTAAACGTACTCATGTAAGCGTAATCATGTAATAGTATAGTAGTGTACTGTAACATTCTGCAGTGATAGCCGTACCGTGTGTTCTCTCTCTATCTAGCATGTATGTTTGTTTCTCATCACTATGTATTATTTTTGTTTCTCATCACTATGTGTTATGTTTATTTCGCTTCACTATGTATTATGTTTGTTTCTCTTCACTATGTATTATGTTTGTTTCTCTTCACTATGTATTATGTTTGTTTCTCATCACTATGTATTATGTTTGTTTCTCTTCACTATGTATTATGTTTGTTTCTCTTCAATATGTATTATGTTTGTTTCTCTTCATTATGTATTCTGTTTGTTTCTCATCACTATGTATTATGACTCATGTATGAACTGACTCTTTGTATGATTCATTGTTCTAGTATTAGTATCTTCCTAAGCTACCCATACGGTAGCTTACTAGTAATCTAACTGGTACGTATGAACATGGAAGTATACCCTTGCTACCTAAGGGTATTTAATGAACTAGGAGAACCTTTATGACTATATATGTACACATGATATATAACTAATATTTAAATGACCTTCAGACAGGTACCCGATATCCCACCAGACCACATCTCAAGCACGAAAAGGAAATAGGGTGGATAGCCTTCCTATGTCTTTTAAACATTTCTTATGTAACTATACATATATAGGCATGCAATTGATAATATAAAAGCATAAAATAAGTCTTGTAAAACCTTTGAACATAATTATTATCTAAGAAAAGATTGACTTGATGTCAATCTATAAAACGGGTTGAAAGCATGTGTTTGATAAAACAGTTTAAGTATAAATAAACATTTGGTGGAAACACAATTGTAAATGAGTTTGAAATGATACATATAATGTAAAATGAACATTTTAATAAGGAGTTTTAAACATCTAAAACGTTTATGAAAATCATGTGAAGAAAACTGTTTTGTACCCCCCCCCCCCATAAAACATTTAAAAACATTTAAAACTTTGATTAAGGGGTATGAACTCACCTGTTGCGAGTGGATCGGAAGGAAGTGCCGGATAAGTGCTTGGTGTCAAGTGAAGACTTAGACACGTACAAAGATCCTAATTACATATGAGGACATATGTATATAAACCATTAGCCTTTAAACAACTACTAAACAAGTCAAGACACTCTAGGACATGACAAACACTTTTCATAAGTGTTATAAGTGCTAAAGAGTGCATCTAACTCTTGAGTTTACGGCCATAAACTCCTAACCACTTGACCATTTGATGTTTTGAAGTCTTCTAAGCTATGCCAAACATTCCTACTTCATGTATAAGCCATACGAAGTGTTGTGTGGCATCAACAGACTCCTAAATGGAGTTTACATGGACCATTTCTCCATGAGTTTACTACCTTAAACTCATGAGTTTACTACGTCAAACTCATGAGTTTACTACCTTAAACCCATAAGTTTGGTATTTGGGGGTTTTCAAGTCCTTAGCTCAATCATGGCAATAGTTTAGAATAGATTTAGACATAAGGAACAACCATGGGACTTTTATGGGACTTTTATGGGACTTTTATACACCATTTGGGGTGTTGATGGTTTTGGGAGATCCCAAAACCGTAAACACATAAAAATATAAGGGTTTGGTGATTTTTGTGTGATAAAATCATCGAGGATCAATCTAGACAAGTCCTTAAGGCATGGTGAAGCATCTAGGCACCTTAAGGCACCAATTTGCACATAATCTTGGTGTTTACGGTTTTGGGACCTCCCAAAACCGTGAAAACCTTTATCTTGGTGTTACAAGCTTAATAAGACTCAAGGATGGAAGTGCTTACTATAAGGAAGCTTGAATTGAGCTAAAAGTCCAAGAACACTTAGTGTGTGTTGTTGGTGTTCTTGGTGATTTTGGAAAACTAATCAAAACACAAAAATAGATGGATTAAAGCATGTACAATCACTAGATTAAGTGATATACTAACTTGAAAGAGCTAGAAACACTTACTAGATTGAAGATATTGAACAAAACTTGGATGATACTTGAGAGGGTTTTTGAGTTTACTCTTTTAGGGTGAAGAAATGAAAAGTGACTAATTTGAGGAGTAAACTCATGCTTATGCATGAGTTCACGGTTTTTGGATGATTTTTCGACCCAAACATAAAAGTTTGGTCGTGAACTTCTAAGACACAAGGTGTTTGCGGTTTTTAAATTTCAAAACCCAAGACGGCACTTTCTTTCACCCGTTCGTTTAAAGAATAATATTAAATAATCAAACGAATTTTAAATTTGCTAAAAATAATTAATAATGTAATTGACCTATAAATCGAAGTAATTGACTTTTAGGGTTTGACCGAATGAAAATTTCGAGTTGTCACATCATCCCCCTGTTAAAGGGAATTTCGTCTCGAAATTAGAATTTAGGTAAGGAAGTAGGTATGAATGATCGAGTCAAGAGGTGGGAAACTTCCTAATCGATTGTTTCTCGCGCTCATAAGTGAATTCAGGCCTTCGGTTGGTATCCCAACGAACCTTCACTATAGGGAAGCGGCGCTGCTTCGTCCGCTTGACCACTCGGTCGAGGGTCACTACGGTTCTAATACGAAGGCGAGGATCTTGTTAATCTCGATCTCGTCGAGTGAGCTTACGAGAGTCCTAACGGAAAGGTATGGTTTCAAGATCGAGACGCGAAGAGTAAAATATACGTTACTGATTTCGTAGAGTAGGTTTAGTCTGTGAGATATAGGACCGATTCTGGTAAGAATCTCGGAGGTCCTGACTTTCTTGGATTTAGCTTTTCACGCTTTACGAAGCGCATTAAGCCATTCCTAGAGTGAGTTTTCCTAAAGAACTTGGTCTCTCACTTGGAATCTCCAAGGTTTTTTTTCTTGTTTAACATCCCAGTCAAGGGCCACCCCTTGCTGGGACAAAGTCGTAAAGGTTTCTGTGATTTGCGAGGAGTTCTAGATGAACTATGACAGTAGGTCTGTAAGACATAGAATTTGGTGAATTCCTGTCGGCATCCCTGATGTTGACAAATGCTCAACGGTTTTGATAAATTGACAAAGTACTCAAGAATTTCCACATCACTAATAGTGTGTCTTAGGAAATTTTGACTCTTCAATTCCAAAACTCATGTTTAGAGAACTTTGCGAAAAGTATCTCCAAGGGTAATGTTTCTGCGGGTTCCTTCTTAATACGAGGGCAGATAAGTAAGTCGTTACATGGAGAATGACGAAATGATCCAAGTAAGAAAGACGGACTCTATTCATTAAACTCATGAGTGCTTCAGGCGTATTGGTCCTATCCGAGGGGTATCACTACGGACTCGAAGTGTCCGCATCGAGTTCGGAAGGTAGTCTTCCAGACATCCTTCCCTCACACTGAAACTGGTGATATTCAGATCTCAAGACCATTTCTGAAAGTAATTATTTCCTTGCGTTTGCTCAACCGATTCATCTATGCGAGACAGAGGCAACGATTTCTAGTGGAAAAATCTGGACGGGGTCCTCGATAGCCGATGTACATACGATGCAATCCGTCGACCTCTGGAAGAATAAGACCGGAGTTCTCCAGGGTGAGAAGCCTAGTCTTCCAATTCTATTTCTGTGTAGTTTGCTAAGTTGTTCAGACTGTTCTTGTATCTCCGTAGTTAACATGTGGCATAAACTTTGTGCTTCAATCCGGAAAACCCAAAAAATATACAATTTTTATTGTTGTTCACGGATCGCCTTTGACAAAATTTCTCAAAAATGGGTAGAAATTGTCAGTTTCAAAATTCTGCAGTGACCCGTTGCGCCCAAAACAGCAAAATATGCAAAACTCTCCTCCTTTTTCAAATCTGGGTAAAAAGCGTCAATTTGCACGAACTGCAGAGGCCTGAAATGCATAATCATCAATTTTCAGCAAAAAAATAGTCTTTTTTCGAATTTGGGTGAAAACTGCCAAAAATTCGAAGTCTCAAGGACCATCTTCGTAAATTCTGCCCTTTTTGCTCAAACATACGAAGACTAGTTCAAAAATACGAAGCCTTAACCAATTTTCGAAGTTGGGTGAAAAGTGTCAAACATACGAAACATGCTATAATTTTCGAAGTGACAGAAATTCGAAGGTTCAGGGGCTGTTTTCGAAAATGTGTCATTTGACAAAAACATTCGAAGCTTTTTGATACCATACATAAGAAGCCTTTTTCCAATTGACAACCATTCGAAATTTGAAGGACTACATTCGAAATCTTTTCTTCTTCAATTCATACGAAGAACGAAGGATACGAAGACTTGTTCATGAATAGTAAAACTCTTCGTATGTTCAATCAGTAACCCTTCGTATATTCATCCATACCCTTCGAATCTAAATCCAAATCACTGTCTTTGTTCATTAACATCAATCCAAAACACAGGAACCCTTCGTTCAAATCCAAAACAACTTTGTACCCTTCGAATCTGGACTCCAAAATCTATTTCCTTTATACCCTTCGAACATTGAATACACTATCACCCTCAATACCTCCTTCGAACATCAAACCCAATTCCAAAAACCTTCTTTAATTCTGCTCCAATTTCGTTTCACAGGTACAAACATCACAAAAGAAATTTTCGTGACTCAAAAACTTTCGTGAGTCCTGAAACACCAAAACCTCTTAAATCGATTTCTCAAACTCCATATCTCAGCCTTCGACAATTAGTAACCCAAGTGATTCTTCGTATGTGAGACCCTTCATACACCATACACCATCGATCATCAAATCTCAAGTCAGAATCATTCGATTGTTAACCCAGGCATCTCGATTCCAAATCTTAGTTCTCATAGTTCTTCCCATAACGAAGCAAATACCATCAATTTAACGAAGCATCATAAACCCTTTCTTTTACATCAAATCAATATCAAAATTTCATCGACTCCCAAAATCGAGTTCACTGAATCGATTCTTCAAAATCAAAGGGCGAGATCGAATTCATCAACAAAAAGGTTTCGATTTTGATTTTCTTTTATACTTTTCATACCCGACAATCAAGAAATACCTAATTGATCTTCTTGATTTGTTCTTTCAACAATCCAATCCAAAACCAAGATCTCTCAATTTCGTATCATTAAAGAAGAATAAACTTCTTTATTATCGCATCATCAGAAAGTTAGGATAGCTTAAAACGATTTAGATGAAAACGATTTTGAGATAGAAAATTCAAATTGAAAACTTAAATCGTGATGAAAATAGGAATCATGAATGAAGATTATAAGCGATTTTGAGAAAATTGATATGATGAACAACAATTATGAATCAAATTTAGAAATGAGATTTTGAAATCGAACTGATGAACGAAATTTGATTAGTCAACAATGTAAGTTTGATGAATAGATTCATAAACAAATTTGGATCAAACCAAATATGGATCGAAATTCATTGGGCCAGATCAAAAATAATTTGGGCTAAACAATACGAATTGACTATCAACAGTTACAAACCCATAATATCATCTCCAAGATAAAATGCTTAGATCGGACCTTGATCAACAAATAAATTATTAGATCACAACAAATGGGTTTTTCAAGAAAAATTTGATCCAATGAGTCAAATGATCATAAATCAAGAACGTAACACACGAATCAATGAAATTAAGAGAGATCATAGAGAGAGACTCACCAAAATTGATCAAATTGCGACAAAAATTGCCAAACCGAGAATCGTTCTTCAAATATCACCTTGATCTTGAAGACCCGCTCTGATAATAATTGTAGAGGTGTTGATTATGATGGCATGTGCGGAATTAGGAAAGATCTAGTAATTCATCATACAAATTCAAGAACACAAGGAGTAAATAAATCTTTGTAAGCTCTTATTAGATCTAGAAAGATTATACAAATGGATTTGTATACAAATTCTCTCTCTAGTCTAACACTCCAAATGGACTCTTACATAATGGGAGTCACTCACTTCCTATTTATAGGAAAAGACTCAACCCATTTACACATACAAAGAGGAAAGCCTAAAACACTACATCCAAGAGTGACTTTGCACCCTAAGACGTAGTTGTTTAGACTGTAGGGCGATCGGTTTACAGGAGTCATACTGGGTTCTAAGTTTGTTCACATGACGATGCGATTACTCATAGTCTTGGGCAGTCTCTGTCCTGAAGTTCACATTAGAATTCACACTTGGTTCAACGATCACAATATCGTGTATACGAGTCGTATATAATTAAGATCGAAAAGGTAGTCGAATAAATGATTCTTCTTTAAGCTCATATCCCATCGAGAGAAAATATGTTAAAGTGAAATCATCAATTCTAAACCTATAGAACCTTGATTATATATCACCCCTATGTATACATTCTTCAGCGACAGATCAACCGTATGGATCTTTGGATTTGAACTTGACGTACTGTACGAGTGGTACTTTTGGGATTTCTTCAGAAAGGAAAAGAACTATGAGGTACTCCATGCATGAGTACTTCGGTGTTCTGATATGACGGCTTCGCTGGAAAGGCGATTTCGAAGAAAGAGATGCACGTATGAAGCTGGTTTTGGAGTGGATCAAATCGAATCTAGATGTAAGAAAATGTCGGAATCATAAGGAGACTTAAAGACATTAGATTTGAACATAAGACGTTACAGACAAAATAGAACTGTGGGACCATCAACAGAGTTACAACACTTTAGGCTTACTACACGACTATTGTTGCGAATAAGGTATACCACAAAAGACAAGTATATGATGGGTTTTGAGCATTCTAACACTTCCTAAGTGTACATGCAACCCTAATAACCTTGGATCTATGTTTGTCTAATTATCATGCAAAGTTGAATTCCAAGGTTATATTCCTATCTAGCATACATGGGGAACAATTTTAACTTAAAGTATAGATAGAATAACTTACCTTGTTGTTGCTTGTGTTCCTTGAAACCTTGTGAGCCTAGCACCCCAAGTGTGATGCCTCAAATGCTTCACACAACACCAAATGCTCTTGGAAAGACTCTTGAGATAATACACACTTCTCAAAATCGGCCAAGCCCTCTAGTTTCTTAGTGTAGCCGATTTTGGTGGAGAATATGTTTCTTATATAGTGTTGACACATCTAGGGTTACACCATGTAAACCCTAATGTGTCATGACTCTTCATTTCCATGACCCATGGGTTTGTAACTCCCATGGAGCATCCTATGGGTAGAACCCAACTTGATAATCCATGGAGCCTCTTAGCCCACTATACAAGACATGGATGATTTACATAATCAACCCATATATTTAATTAGTTATCCTTTGATCACTTAATTAATTCCAAATTAATTCTTTGATCAACTAATCAAATGATATTATTAATATATTAGAACTTATAATATATTAATAATCTCCAAGTGTTATTTCTCTCATTTAGTCTATCCAATTGCATGGTGCCATGCAACCCAAATGGACCATGCCGGGTCGGGTCAAGTACACACCTGAAATAGTTATGGACTTAGACACCTTATCCAACAGTATACGCATCACAGGGGTCCCTTAACAGATAGGCTCCCTCAAAAGGTAACACTCGGGTCACACTAAATTAAAACGGTTTATAAGTCTGTTACAACGAAACACCTTAATTATATTAACGTGTGTCCATAGTAGGCTCTCCTGCAGCTGTGATCCTGAGAATCTTCCCGTCTGCGCCAGAGTTCTGTGCTATCGGGCAATCCTTCTTGAGGTGTCTAAATTCACCGCATTGGTGACGTATCTGGGCAACACCAGCATTGGTGGTGGAAGTGAAGCGTCGAGTAGGAGTTATGTGGACACGGTTGCTTTCGTTGATCTTCTCTTTTGGACAATTTCTGTAATAGTGCCCTGCCTCACCACAACTATAGCAAACTAGGCTTGCTCTAGTGGTGGAGGTAGTTCTATAGAAATGAGCAATGTGCCCCCATCTTGTTGCAATTATTGCATTTCCAGGCTCGGCAAATTCCCTTGTGGTGGTAGTTGCACCGGTCGCACTTCGGGAGTGTTCCTTCATATGGTCTGCTCGACACTGGGATGACAGCGGTTTCCACTTGTTTTTGTTGCATGGCAATTCTCTGAAATCGTTTGAGTTCCACTTTGGCTTGACGTTTTCTTTTCTTGAACTCTGATTTGTTGTTTTGGGTGGTGGCGACTGTTACTATTTGTTGATTTCTCGGATCATTAACACGATCAATTTGTCAACTACTTTTTTAGTCTTGCTTGCGTTGACAGTGTTGCGGTTTGCAAGGACAGCTGTCACGACAGACATCACGGCAGCTGTAACTGCGGTTTGAAAAGTAGTGGCGTCCATAGGAAAAGCAGAGGTTTTGTTGTTTGCCTGGCTGCTTCCGGATGAAGACATGATTCTGTAACACAAAAGATAAGGATTTTGTGAGCGATTCTGGTTGTCGCTAGATGTACTTCGATTGTTCAAGTAAAGAGTAGAAGTATGTTCGCGAAGGTTTGACCTACATCCCTACGATGCAGTCCTAGTACTGAGTGGAAGTGAGGTTGTAGAATGGTCTCATGACGTTTTTCGTTCAAGCCGAGGTATCGTTGGTTGGTGAATAACATGATCCAACCAATGAAAGAGACTCGGAAATGCCTCCGGAGTTAAATTACTATAGTCTAATGACTTGACTAAAGCATGTTTCAGATAGACTCCAATGAAAGTATGCTAAGAGTACTTGAACAAAGAATGACACGGAAGTTAGCCGACTCTCCAAATCTTTGATATTCATGACGTAAAAGTTCGGGAAAATTACCTTGTAAAAAGGTCTTACATCATATCTAGAGAATATAGTTCTTGACAGCATAAAGACCTAACCAAAAGCACTTACAGTACAAAATAGTTTCATAGAAAATGTGACATCGGACATAGACAAGAAAAACAATTCCTTTTAACAAGGAAAATAAAGTAACACGTCTATTACTGGCGACGGTCATCCCTCTGGTGAACTCTTAGTTCAGCTAGTTGACGTTCCACATCAAGTAGGTGTCTTTCGTACACTCTCTGGCGTACATGGAGTTCTATGACTTCGGCTCGTGATTCATCCAGTGCTTACAGCAGGGTTTCATGGTTTCTCTCAGATCTCTCACGAGCATCTTCTAGATGAATGATGCGGAGGGTATGCATTCTCGCATCGGCGACAACTTCTGTGATCTGATGTAGGGCTGTCCTGCCTTGAATCTCATTTCGGGCCACTCTGCGGAACAATATTGGCAAGATTCTGTCTGCTCAGCCCCCATTGCTCAGGTCATAAAAGCTTTTGTCACCATTAAATGGCATGGGCTGATCTTGTCCTTGGCTCCATGTTTCCAAGCATTCCACCCACTCAGGCGTCAGGCCATGAAAAGCCGCATGGGGGTTAGGAATTGGAACGGGAGCTGTCGGGGGTAGGTTCTCAACCTCAGGTTCGGAATTAGCACCGTCCGAAAGGTCTTGATCATGGTGATCATTCAAAGGGATAGGATGATCATTAACTGGTTCTTCTCCAAACCAACCAGCAATGACTTCGTTAGGGAGATACTGGTTGCCGTGGGGATGGAGTCCAGCCATGATATCTACGCGAGAATTGCGGTAAGAAATAATTAGTAAACGAACTATCTAGATAATTGTTTAGAAAATCTTGATTAGTTACATCGCTATTTGTGAAGTGCATACCAGTTATATGTAATCGAAACAGGATAGGCTTTTGAATAAGTGACCTTAACTCCAAATTCACACAGAATAGGGGTAAAGCAAAATTTTCACAGATTCTAAGTCTACAATATCCTAGTTAGATATAGCCTTAGTGTATCCACTTAGCAACTATCAACTTCGTAATGAAGATCCTGTTTTAGTTCTCAAGTATAAAGTACTTATACTAACACCAAATACTCCTATGGTGTTTTAAGTTTAATGTTATGTTCTACTATTCTCATTGTGGTAGGGTTGGTAAGATTTTTGACTTGTTGCAACCACATAACTACTCTTAGGCACATGCTACTCAACCCTCGGATAATATAGTTGATCAGGCTATATCTTCCTAGTTTTTGACTATATGTATCTAAGTCCACCTGTGTTGCCCAACAATCGTATTTCTTTTGTATTGTCCTAGTGACACTGACTTTAGTATGAATGCAGGCACGTATACTTAATTAAATATTTTATTATTTAAAGTATCAACTCTTGGTCAGAGTATTTTTAATCCCATTGTATTTATATCTAGTATATCTTTTATAGGTTGATATACTTAATTCACTATAAACAATGCTCTGATATCAATCTGTCACACCCTAAAACCATGAACGGCGGAAACGTTCTGGGGCGGACGACGTCATGTACAGTATCACAAGAATGAAAAGTAGTAAACAAGCAACAACATCATCCATTGCATTAATAATATAATTTTAATACAAGTGTGTTGTGTCAAATTATAATAGACACTAAAGTATAAATCAAAAAGAAAGATGAGTCTTGAACGAGCACCATCTTCTCTGAACCTTGCATCGGTACCTGTCTATGGTTGACCTGAGGAAACAAGTTATTTTGAAAGAGAGTATTAGCTTTAAACCTGGTGAGATCATAAGTATTTTAGTGTCTTAATTTGTATGTAAGTATTTATATGTATATGAACTGTAAGTATTGAAAATGTATATGAACTGTAAGTGTTTAAAATGTATATGAAATATAAGTATGAAAATGTTTTGTATGATCCTAGGAATCCCTATGTTTCCTACTAATCTTATCCTTCTACCAAAGCATCTAGTGTCTGTGTGTGTGGCTCTTGTAAGAGTGTGCATTTTCCCAAATCTGACTATCATTAATCCAAAAATATAGTTTCTACATTACCGCACGTCGTGTGAATGTTCACTAGGTGAATGTAATGGGAAAATGAAACAGTACTATGGTGTAGTATCGAACTACAACCATACTAATTACCTTAAGTCTATGGTAATTTTGTAAGTACTATAGTATTTGTAATAAGTGACTACTTTTGTACTAATATTTCCTTATTTAAGGAATAAGGCATAATGTGATGGCTAGATCCCAGGCTAGACGCTCCCCTGTCAAAGGGATTTTGGGACCCATACACGACCCCTGCATATCTACAAGCCGTGAACATCCACATTACTATAATCACTTATACCCAATATAACTATCACAATGCGTTGTGATTCATTGGTATAGTTAGATCCTAAAAACGTTCCATGCTATAGCACCTAGTGATGTATGTTCTATTACCATATATGTAAAGATACTCATGTAAACTTATCTATGTAAACGTACTCATGTAAGCATAATCATGTAATAGTATAGTAGTGTACTGTAATGTTCTGCATGTGCTAGCTGTACCGTGTGTTCTCTCTCTATCTAGCATGTATGTTTGTTTCTCATCACTATGTATTATGTTTGTTTCTCATCACTATGTGTTATGTTTGTTTCGCTTCACTATGTATTATGTTTGTTTCTCATCGCTATGTATTATGTTTGTTTCTCTTCACTATGTATTATGTTTGTTTCTCTTCACTATGTATTATGTTTGTTTCTCATCACTATGTACTATGTTTGTTTCTCTTCACTATGTATTATGCTTGTTTCTCATCACTATGTATTATGACTCATGTATGAACTGACTCTTTGTATGATTCATTGTTCTAGTATTAGTATCTTCCTAAGCTACCCATACGGTAGCTTACTAGTAATCTAACTGGTACATATGAACATGGAAGTATACCCTTGCTACCCAAGGGTATTGAATGAACTAGGAGAACCTTTATGACTATATATGTACACATGATATATAACTAATATTTAGACGACCTTCAGACGGGTACCCGATATCCCACCAGACCACATCTCAAGCACGAAAAGGAAATAGGGTGGATAGCCTTCCTATGTCTTTTAAACATTTCTTATATAACTATACATATATAGGCATGCAATTGTTAATATAAATGCATGAAATAAGTTTTGTAAAACCTTTGAAAATAATTATTATCTAAGAAAAGATTGACTTGATGTCAATCTATAAAACGGGTTGAAAGCATGTGTTTGATAAATCAGTTTACGTATAAATTAACATTTGGTGGAAACACAATTGTAAATGAGTTTGAAATGAAACATACAGTGTAAAATGAACTGTTTAATAAGGAGTTTTAAACATCTAAAACGTTTATGAAAATCATGTGAAGAAAACTGTTTGGTAAAACAATTAATGAGTAGTAAATCATTTGAATGCCGCTTATTAATCACATGTGATTGATATAATAACTAGCATGATTCTACTTGTACCCCCACCATAAAACATTGATTAAGGAGTATGAACTCACCTGTTGTGAGTGGATCGGAAGGAAGTGTCGGATAAGTGCTTGGTGTCAAGTGAAGACTTAGACACGTACAAAGATCCCAATTACATATGAGGACATATATATATAAACAATTAGTCTTTAAACAACTAATAAACAAGTCAAGACACTCTAGGACATGACAAACACTTTTCATAAGTGTTATAAGTGCTAAAGAGTGCATCTAAGTGTTATAGGGAAAGGCTAGTGTCTTTGGGTTTCAAGGAACACTCCTAAAATGAGTTTACTCCCTAAAGACCAACACCCCTTGAGTTTACGGTCGTAAACTCTTGAGTTTACAGCCGTAAACTCCTAACCATTTGACCATTTGTTGTTTTGAAGTCTTCTAAGCTATTCCAAACATTCATACTTCATGTTTAAGCCTTAGGAAGTGTTGTGTGGCATCAAAACACTCCTAAATGGAGTTTACGGTCTAAGGACCATTTCTCCATGAGTTTACTACCTTAAACTCATGAGTTTACTACCTTAAACCCATAAGTTTGGTCTTTGGGAATTTTTCAAGTCCTTAGCTCATTCATGGCAATAGTCTAGAATAGATTTACACATAAGGAACAACCATGGGACTTTTATGGGACTTTTATACACGTTTTGGGGTGTTTACGGTTTTGGGAGATCCCGAAACTGTAAACACATAAAAATGTAAGGGTTTGGTGCTTTTTGTGTGATAAAATCATCGAGGATGAATCTGGAAAAGTCCTTAAGGCATGGTGAAGCATCTAGGCACCCTAAGGCACCACTTTGCACTTAATCTTGGTGTTTACGGTTTTGGGACCTCCCAAAACCGTGAACACCTTTATCTTGGTGTTCTTGGGACTTTTCTTTGATGCTAACATGTAATACAAGCTTAATAAGACTCAAGGATGGAAGTACTTACTATAAGGAAGCTTGAATTGAGCTAAAAGTCCAAGAACACTTAGTGTGTGTTCTTGGTGTTTTTCGAAAGCTAATC